>NC_092066.1:4090000-4408750 GCF_039877785.1 Chaetodon trifascialis | reverse complement strand
TATAGCAAGTGAGTGCTTCACATAGGAAAGACAGAATGGACGTAAATGCATGAAACCACACAATGAAATATTCAAATCGAGGTAAAAATAGAGAAGAATAAGGACAAAAATCTGAAGAAGTCTATTAGGACAAAGCTCTAAAAGAAGTCTTTGTCCTGTGTCTCTGCAGAATCTTTTCCTCCTCGTCCTTTCTGTCCACTGTTGCTGGAAACCTCCAGCAGTCCAGCAGCTGATGACTCAAGTTTTATCATTTTTAAAAAGTCAAATTTAGTTTTTTTATCGTTAGCGTGCACAATACAAATGGCTGAAATTACACAAAAAGTTCAATTGGCTTTTAAACATTGTATTTGCATTCAAAAAGACTCTTTGAATTAACTTTATTAAACGTCCTCTGTCTGTCCAGTATAAGACCTGCAAGGACGGCAGCGTCCTCGGTGTGACGGTGATGAGGATAGCCATGCTCACACACTGCCAGGCCCTCACACAGTCCTGCTCGTACACAGAAGGTAACACACACACCTTCACCTTCACCTTCACCTTCACCTTCACCTTCACCTTCACCTGCACCTTCACCTGCGATGGGAGTGCAGGATGCTGCTCTTATTGAACCGTTTTTCTCCGTCTGTCTCTCCTCCAGCTGAGACCATAGTGAATGTTTTAGACTTCAAGAAGGATGTAGGACTGTGGCACGCCGTCCTGACCGTAAGACCCCTCAATCAGTCCACACGATGAATGGAAAGACCTTTTTAAATAAGTGGTGCATGTTCGTACTTTCAAAGAACAAGCTGCCTTGAACGCCCCTCACTCTCTGCTATGTCCTGCCTCCGTCTCTCAGAGTGTCATGAATATGATGCACGTCATCAGTATCCCCTACGCCCTCATGAAGGTCAACCCTCTGTCCTGGATCCAAAAGGTCTGCCAGTACAAAGGTAAGAAAATCAACCCAAGATGAGCAGAAATACGTGTGTGCTGGGAAGACTTTCAGTTTTCTGTAGTTTTGATTCACGTTGTGGTTGCAGACTTTGAGGGAAATCTGCAGGATTACAGCGATGTTGTTAATAAGATAAGATAAGATAAGATAAGATAAGATAAGATAAGATAAGATAAGATAAGATAAGATAAGATAAGACTTAATTGATCCCACACTGGGGAAATTAACAGTTGCACAGAAGGGTGAAGATATACAGGATATGATATGTACATTATGTACACACAAATTCTGTCGTTGATATGGCTAATAAAGAGTGTTATTGCAAAAATTAAAAGTTGTGTGTTTTGTGTGTAGCTAAGGTGGCGTGTGTGAAGTCGCGGGACATGCACTGGGCTCTGGTGGCACACCGGGACCAGCGAGACATCAACCTGACCTCCCTGCGCATGCTGGTGGTGGCTGATGGTTCGAATCCTTGTAAGAAGAAGCTTAAGATCTGCTTTTTTATGTTGGATTTCTATTAAATAAGAGACTGTCTCATCTGTCATTGATGGCCAGTTTTTATAAAATCCAAACGTGAGGTGGCCCAAACAGCTTGTAAACATCTTGAGGCTTGAGTCCTCAGGGCAAACGAGGCAGCACGTTTGGCTAATGTCCAAAGATTCTTGGGAAATGGGACATTAAAAAAAACTGACTTCATTAACTGTGTCTCTCAGGGTCGATCTCGTCCTGCGACGCCTTCCTCAACGTCTTCCAGTCCAAAGGTCTGAAGCCGGAGGTCATATGTCCCTGCGCCAGCTCCCCCGAGGCTCTGACTGTCGCTTTAAGGAGGTACACACACACAGACACACACACACACACTCACACACATGTCGTTTTATCACAGGATACTCCGAGGTGCTGCAAAATTACAGTCAGCAAGATCTTCAGTGTGACTGTGGGACTCAAAATGTGCTTTTTTAGAATAAATCGGCATCGCAATAAAGCATCAAATCCTCCAATTTCAAGCAAAAATCATTGAATATGAAAATCCCTTTGTCATAAAAACACGTTTCACTTCGCCGCCCTCCTTCAGCTGCATCCTGTTCCTATTTTAAACCTCCCGACTTTACAGTTTAGAGGCTTTTAAAGCACTGAGTTCACAACTTTTCCACCTCTTTTATCCAACACGTAGAAACCGCATTACAGCCAAACCAGGACGGCTGTCACTCACATGTCGGCTGGAAGGTTTGCTCCCTGCTCTTAATTATGACAGTGTGTGTGTGTGTGTGTGTGTGTGTGTGTGTGTGTGTGTGTGTGTGTGTGTGTGTGTGTGTGTGTGTGTGTGTGTGTGCGCGCGCGCGCGCGCGCGTGTGTGTGTGTGTGTGTGTGTTTGTGTGTTTGTATGTTTTGCCACACACATGCTAATAAATAGCATTTTTCCTCAGCGGGTGTGGTTGTAATGAACTCACTTTATTTTCAGTAGAGCTGCTTCCAAACTCATTAAACTCACAAAACAGGATGCGCGCACACACACACACACACACACACACACACACACACACACACACACACACACACACACACAGTACGTGTGCTTGTGAGGACCCTCATTAAGACACAGCTGTCCCTGGATCCCTGAATCTAACTTTAACCTCAGTTTAATTAAATCTCCCTAAACAGTATTAACCCTCAAACAGACCTGTGACGTCCTCACTGTGACTGTAACTGTGAAGATGGAAAAATGTCTTCACTTTCTAAAAATGTCCTCAATGAGTTTAAATAAATGTCTCACTTTCAAGAATAGACTTTCTAAAATTGACTGCTTTTCAAATTGTCCTCACGTTACAGAAATATTGTGATTTTCCCAAAATGTCTTTCCAAATTCGTCTTCTAAACTAAACTAAATTGCTCACTTTACTTCAGCCAAAAACGTCCCCTTCCTTTCCAAAAATATTCTCGCTGTCCGAGAAACGTCCCCGCTCTCAGCATCGTAAATTTGTAGACGGCGCTGCATTAGCGTCCGTGCGACCTGATTGGCTGTGTCCGCCCCTCCTGCAGGCCTGTGGAGGAGGGCAGCACCCCCCCTGGTCGCGGCGTGCTGTCCATGCAGGGTCTGAGTCACGGCGTGATCCGGGTCGACTCCGAGGAGAAGCTGTCTGTCCTCACGCTGCAGGACGTCGGCTCTGTCATGCCCGGAGGTGAGACTGATGGTGCAGGCGCTAACGCTGCACCTGATCCTGATCTTGATCCTGATCCCAGAGTGTCCACACACAGATCCGATCGTTCCTAAAGTCACAGATCGTCCTCCGCTCTCTCTCTCTGTAGCTATGATGTGTGCGGTGAAGCCAGAAGGAGTCCCTCAGCTCTGTAAAGCCGACGAGATTGGAGAGATTTGTGTTTGTACCGTTGCCACGGGAACCTCCTACTACGGTCTGGCCGGCATGACCAAAAACACCTTCGAGGTGAGTGTGTGAAGGATCTATTTTGTCCCCTGTCCTGCATTCTGTCCTGCTTTAGTTACATCCTTTCCGTCTTCTCCCAGGTCTTCCCCACGTCCAACAACGGGGCTCCCATCAGCGAGTTTCCCTTCACCAGGACCGGCCTGCTGGGATTCATCGGACCCGCGGGTCTGATCTTCGTGGCGGGGAAGATGGACGGTCTGATGGTGGTCGGGGGGCGTCGGCACAACGCTGACGACATCGTGGCCACGGCGCTCGCTGTGGAGCCCATGAAGTTTGTCTACAGGGGCAGGTACGCGCCGGTCCTCCACATGCGGTTTGAAGTGTGGGCTGCATAATAACAACAATACGACATATATCTATTAAAATGCATCATATGACTAGAGATCCAGAAAAATATAGTGGAGTAAAAACTAGAATATTTCATTGTCAAACATACTGGAGTAAATTAAAAGTGCCCCAGAATAGAGTAAATGGAACTGAAAATGCCAAATGAGCTAATGGTGGCTAATAAGCTAGCTGACTTAGCTAGTTCGCTTGCCAGCGTCTCTGCTAAATCTTTTAATTACTTCAGTTATTTCTCCTGTCCAGGTGCATCGTGCAAGCTGTTCCTGAAGCCAAAAATGAAAAAGAAACTGAGCAGCCATGTGCTAACAGCAGGCATAGCAACCAAAGACGCAGTTAAAAGACTTTATTAATCCGATTAGCCACACACAAGAAACACACAGCACACATCTCTAATATGCTGAAACTACCTTTTTAAGCACATCCTGACTCGGTGCTGGCAGTTCACCCGTGGTGCTTTGGAAATGCTCAACTTTTCCTCTTACTTCCCTGCATCAGGACGCCTCGTCATGCATTGTCAGCAGCACATTATGTTTGTATAAACAGAAAGTTTTTCTCAGGATTGACTCTAAACTTTCTCATGTGATGATAGTTACAGACTGGCCACAGCTGAAACAGAGGGGCTGTATACATGAGTCAAATCCCCTCACCACAAAAAACAGCTAACAGACTGAACAATGGAGGAGGCTCGTTAAACAAGCTCCATTCTGTAGATGTTGGACAGAAAGCAGAGCAAAGAGGAGCCACTGGAATCTGTTCTGTGACTCTGACACCAAACATCCGGCCCGACATGTTCCCAGTTCACGATGTTATCCGGCTGAGACGCTCGTGGACGGCGTGTGTTTGTCTTTCAGGATAGCCGTGTTCTCCATCACTGTGCTGCACGACGAGAGGATCGTGGTCGTGGCGGAGCAGCGGCCCGACTCCACCGAGGAGGACAGCTTCCAGTGGATGAGCCGAGTCCTGCAGGTGCACGCCCACACACACGTACACGCCCGCACACACACGCAGATTAGACACGCACAAAGAGACGAGCGGCTAAGTGTTAGCAAATCCAGCCAAAGTATTATCTGTATCCAGAGAAGACCCTGAAATGCAGACTATAGTTTAGAATAATGAAAAAACTGCAGTTCCTCAAATGGCCACTTGAGGCTCCAAAAGTGAATCAGTCCCCATAGTCCCCCATATAAAATCCCCAACTTTACAGCAGAGATGAACACGTGCAAAAAGTGTTTTTGGTCTTCCTCGTTCATGATAAAAATGCGGGGGTGAATTTTTCTATTACCCACAACAATAAAGGCTTAAAGTTATGCATAATTTTGAGTGACAGCTAGCTGCTAGGCTAGGTTAGCTAGGCCACCTCAACTCCACCCATGCTCCACCTCTTTGCCCATTTTTGGATTAACAGTCACTGAGCTTCACAATGCTCTGCTCCGAAACCTTTATCAAGAAGAACATGTCCATGTTTGATGGACATGTTTGCGGTCTGTGAATCTGACTCACTAAAGCAATGGATGTGGATTAATCCGCCGCTGAAAATAGTCCACAACAAATGCTCTATTTCTTCCTGTTTGTCGATTAAAAACTCCAGTGAGCAAACATTTTATGAAGGCTGAAGATTTACGTCTCCAGCAGGAACCTGTGGGCCGGGAGCTGAGAGCCGCAGGGCGAAGACAGCGTTTAGAGACGCACTGAGACGCTGCTGGTCTCTGTCTTTCGTGGGAATTTGTTGGACAATATGAAAACTGTTGAATAACACCAGCCTGATCCTTTGACACAACCCAGCTGAGGAAGACTGTCGCACGGCAGACAGACGCATTTTAACAGGCCACCGCAAAAAGACACACACACACACACACACACACACACACACACACACACACACACAGAGTGTATGTTACTGTACATTCATGCTGCACACGAGCAGATAAAATCTCAGTCCCAGCTCCAGATCTCTCTAAGCCGGCGTGGAGACTGTGGTGAAACCATAAAAGCCGTCTGCATTTTTACAGCTGCTCTAAAACCAAATCTCTTTATTCCTTCACCATCGCAGATCCTGCCGGCCTGTTTTTCCCCTCAGCTCGGCCGGTTATGGACGCCGTCAGCGTTTTAGAGGCTGAGATGACGGGACGGCTGTTTAGTGTCAAAATACTGTAGATGATGGAAAAGTATAGTTTCAGAACAAAGCCAAAAAAGATTCCTTTTATGTTGTGGATGTCAGATGTTAGTCAGATAACAGGATGAGCCATTAACACTGCGATCGCAGCAGTCATTTAAGTCTTCAAACAGTAATTTCTCTTATTAATTTTGTGTTTTTCAAACGCTTTCCAGGCGATAGACGGTATCCACCAGGTGGGGGTGTACTGCCTGGCCCTGGTGCCCTCCAACACTCTGCCCAAGACTCCTCTGGGCGGCATCCACCTGTCAGAGACCAAGCAGCTGTTCCTGGAGGGGGCGCTGCACCCCTGCAACGTGCTCATGTGTCCGCACACCTGCGTCACCAACCTGCCCAAACCCCGGCAGAAACAGCCAGGTAGAGCGTGAGCGAACACGTGACGGCGCGGCGGAATACGGCTCGACTCCAGATAAATGTAAGATGAGGAGAAGCGTCTCACGTTTTCTTCCTCTTCCTCCTCCTCTTCCTCAGAGATCGGCCCTGCATCGGTGATGGTCGGGAATCTGGTGTCGGGGAAGAGGATCGCTCAGGCCAGCGGCAGAGATCTGGGTCAGATCGAAGACAATGACCAGGCAAGGAAGGTGTGTGTGAGAGGCGGGGCTGCTGGTTTTCATCATAACCGTCATCATCATCATCACACACTCACACTCACACACACACACACACACACACCATGGTGGCTAACTGTTTGGATAATTTCTTATCAGTTACTTTGCCTTCACTTTCTTTTTCACATATTTACTTATTCCAACATTCATCCTGTCACAGCATCATCGACTGACGCTGCAAAACTGTCTTTGTGTGCTTTGATTTGTCACCTTTTTCCCGGAAAATCGAGCTGAAGGGATGTTTAAAGTATAAACGTTCATAAAGGCTCCTTCCTGTTGGAAAGTCTGATGATGCCAATGAAAGGCAGAGAAAAAATGCATTTCGACGCTTTGGCAGGGTCGCTCGTGTCGTATTCTTTCCAGTAACAGTGAGTAAGAAAAACATGTCGGAGACCAAGAGTGAAAATAAGAAAGAGGTCGTAAGAGCCAGAAAAATCAGACATGTAGATAGAGAGAGAAAGAGGGAGCACGTGGACCAGAGAGAAAACAACAAAGAGGAGCTTTGCACAGAGCTGAGGAGCGAGCGAGCGGGGCAGGCAGAGCGTGTCACTGACAGGACTGATCTTCCTCCCGTCTCTCGAGCTGAAAATGTACAGCGTCAGGCAGCCGGCGGCGAGACTCGCTCTGTAGACTCTAATGAGAAGAGACGGGCCCCAAATAATAACAACCATCACCTCCACGGCGGCATGCTGGGAGGCTGCAGCCGCCTGTGTCTCCAGCCTCGGCAGCATGCTGCTCGTCTGCTCCTCTGTCTGCGTGTCGCTGATGAACTTTGTCTTCTGGTGTTTCCCAAAACTGAACTCCTCAAGCTTCCTTATGTTGAGCAGGTGACAGCAGACTAGATTTCTCACTCGGTACGTCTGTTTTACTTGCCTTTATTTGGGGAAATGCTCTCAGGCGTCATCATTTCCAGAGTTGGATGTGAAGGTCGACACCTCTCTCCCATCTGCCCTTTGAATATGAAGCTACAGCTAGCAGCCTGTTAGCTTAGCTTAGCACAAAGACTGGAACCAGCGAGCCTGGCTGTGTGCAAAAACAAGTTGACCTGATTTGAAGATATTATTCTGCATGTCCGTTGTCGTTCCAGCCAAACCCGGCTGAGGCTGTTTTACATGCTGTGTCACTGTCTTTTGTCCTCATGACAAACATCTGTCAGACGGCGCATACAGACCTCACGTGTTGACCTTAGAGGAAAGGAAGGGCCAAGAGCCGTGCCGGAAACCATTGCTGTCATTATGTAAAGGAAATTTAAAGGAAGGAACCTGAAGGACAATGTGATGAATCTGTCCTCCTGACTCAGCTACAGATGTTTGAATTCCTCGATCACTCAGGGGAAATGTCGCTGCTGGTTTTGAAGCTCCTGATGCTTAAGCTACGATGCTGCATGTTATCTTTGAGCGCTGTTGCAGCTGCTGACAGTTTCGTCCTGAGGCTTCGTGCTGTCACGTAAAAGTCCAAACAGGAGGATCGTGTTGGTGGTGATAAGCTCTGACGCGAGCGACATTGACTCCCCTTTGATGAAGTAACTATTGATTCGACTTTTCTCGGTGGCTCAGTGCTCCTGCAGAATGAGCTCGTGATTCGGGAATGATGGTGAATTCGGCTTGTCTGGCCTGTTTCTGGCCTCCGTGTCGGCTGAATGTCAATCAGGTTTGGAGGATATTCCTGCTCGCTCTTACTGTGCTTTTGGCTCGTGCTGCTGCCGCTCATCATCAGTGTGACTCAGCTCATTGATTCATTCCTTCATCTGTGTGTTCATGCATCCATCACTGCTTCTGTCCTCCATGTCCATGTGTCTGAAAACCAAGCCCTCTGTGTGAATGAGCTCCTCTTTCTCTTCTCTTGGTGCTGCTTTTTGCATTTGCTCCTGTGTTTATATTGAAGTGTTCTGTGTGTGTATCTGTGCAATCTAACATTAAGAAGAGACACACACAACGTTGTAGTAAGTGAGGATAAACCATGACATTATTAACCATCAAGAAATCATGTCTTTTGCATCATAGACGAGTGGGCTGTCTCTGCTTTGCCAGTGCCCTTCTAGTTAAAAAGTACAATAAGTAGTATAAAATGGAAATACTTGCTGAAATCCAATACTTGAGTAAATGTACTGAGCTGCATTTGCCTACTGACACACGCTAATGTTTTTGTTTTGCTAACAGAAGCTGGCAGTGATTTCAGTGATAATAGCTTACCTCCATTCGTCCACCTGAACTCTACCTACAACCTGATTGGACAAACACTCGCTGAACTGTCTTTGGTCTTTGCTCCCTGTTTGCTTCTCTGCTGTTTTGGAAACGTAAAAATTTCCCCGGGATGATCCTCTGTTGTAAAAAAAAAAATTGGACGGGAGAAGTCGGCCATGCAGCAGAAGATGTCTTTTTTCTCTGGAGTTTGGTCCAGTGTCATTTTTGGACTTTCAGGCTCAGCGTGGTTCAACAGATGCTGCCACAGTGGTTTAACTATTTCATGTATGTCGGTTTAAATGGTGTGAAGTTCTTCACCTGCCCAGGTGGTCGAAGGGTTTCACTGAAACGACCGTTACGTCTGAGAACGACATCAGATACAACCGAGCTGCAGCCTTCAGTGTCTCAACATGAGAAACACCAGCGCTCGCAAAGCGATAAAACTCTGCTGTGTGAGACCAGATTTCTATCTGTAGCCTGGAATTTAACAGGACCTGCACTCGCACAGCAGACAGAGGCCCTTTGTGCTGGCGTTCAGCATGCCAGTTGTCTCTCATAGAGATAACATGGCTTTTATCTGCAGGCAGGTTTATCTCAGGCTTCGGTCCAGCCCTGGAAGTTTAACCAGGGGTCACAGCTTCTCTCACAAACTACAAAAAACTGTTTTACTAAACCTAATTTCATCCTGTTGGTGGTTAAAACTATGAGTCAAACCTTTTTTGAGAAATGTTAAATGTGAAGACATCAGTGGTTTCAAACCAATTGTTTCCATATCAGCCCACATCATAAAGGCCGCAGACCACAGCCGGCGTCACGTGTTTAAATGCCTAAAAGGTCGAATGTTTGCGTTAATCTGAGAGCTGCTGTTTGGGTGGAGGTGGAGGCTGTGTGACGATGACGGCGACCTTTGCCTGATCCGAACTTACTGTGCGTAAAGCTCACCAAACCTTAACCGCAGCAGTGACAGATCTGCAAACAGTCGTTTTTTTAAAGAAAGTTCTGGCTCAGTGGGAAGTTTGATTGATTGTCTGTCGCATGTTCCTCAGTCAGGAGATCATTTGTGTCCCAGTGGCGAGAGGAAAGCTGCCGGTTCATGTGTTCGGCCGTGCTGCTTTGGTAGATGTTAATGTATGAGGCAGGAAACTGAGGGAAGCAGACTTTAATTTGCTCTTCTGAAAGTTTTATGAAAGCTCGGAGTTGAGCCGACACGCGGCTGAGTGATGCTTTCATGAGGGGAGGAAACCCGAGAGATTAGTGATGCATGAAGCTGGTGGCGAGCAGATGAGAGAGCGTTTCGTCAAACAAACCGTGAGCAAACGGGAAACTGGCCAGTGAGGAGCTGAGAGATGCTTTCAGCAGCAGAAGACTGGAGGTTAAACACACCACTGAGAGGCTTCTTGTACAATCAGTCCTGATGTCTTTGTGACAGTTTATATTAAACACACAGCAGTGATCACATGACGGCGGAGACAAAACATCGACCGTCTTCACTTCTGATGCGAGAAAAGTGAAAAAGTGAACAGTCATCACTGCTCTGTGGCTCGCTGCGTTCATAAATCCAGCTGTCATCTATTATCATTGCTTGTCTAAATAATAAACGTTCCTTTGAATTCTTACAAAGACAGAACGTCTCGCTTTAACCTCTTTAATTCAGTTCAGACAACCCACAAAGCACATCAGTGTGTATGAATACGTATGGCCGTAGAACGTGACTGCTGAGCCTCTGTTGATCTAAAGCCAGCCGTCAGTTTCACCTGCTGTTGGTTGGTGAAAGACAGAATCTGACTTAGTTGTTTTGACTCTCAGCTGGAGGAACAAAGGTTCACACTCGAGCTCCTCCGGCTGAATAATTCACCGCAGAACAGCCTCAGTCGCTGGAATTTGTAGTGCAAATCAAGCGCGCCCGGACTCCTGCCAGACATGACGAACGCAGCGTGGAGCAGAGCAGAGGTCCGTTTGCTTCGTGACAGCTGAATCCTCATCGCCACACTCAAATTGAACCAACAGGAATTACGCTGCCTGTGATTCACCGCTCGGCAGCAAATCTTGAGAAATTCATGAGGCCGGAAACAAACTCTCTTGATTTGTTCCCATCTCTAATTTCCATCTGTCTCCTCGTGTGTCTGCTGGTGGACACCTTACATCGCGCTCCTACTTCCATCCTCTTCCACCCAAAACGCTGCAAGTCACCGAGCGGCAAAGAGTGCATTTTATAGAGTTCACCATCGCAACAAAGCTGTTGAGGCTCAAAATGAGTGAATTTGCTGATTCTTCATACATGTTACTCATTAAAGACCTAAAAAAGTACTGGTTCCTCATGACTTTACTTTCATTATTCAGTTCGGCTCCATCTGTACCTTTAAAACCTTCAGAGCGCACACACACTCAGGACTTTTCACGCATTGAACACGTTTAGATGCAGCCAGGTGTAAGAGGTGTTCACTGACCGTTAGCAGCTAGCTTCACGTTAGCCACAGTGTCTGCAGGGTTTGCACAGCCTCCACCTTCAAACAAAGCCAAAGCCTGACTCCAGGATGTGTTCTGAGCGGTGGCTAACGTTAGCGAGACAGCTGATGAGATGATAAGACAACCTAAACTAAAGATAATGCACCCCAGCTGATAATGATAATAAGATTTAAACAGTTTGAGTGAAAGTAAAAAGCAGTTTAAGAATCTCTCTTTCACAGCTAGTATCACGGCTGGGTGTGGTTTGGCACCTGGAACCACGCCCACAGTGATGTCACAGAGTCCTGGGGTACACCTGTACATCACTGCTGCGCGATGAGCAGTTAAACCAGCAGAGGTCAGCAAAAACAAGATTTTCTGGCGGTGTGGTCGCTCTTTAAAAATGCTGGTTTGGAGGTGAGAGCTTGAAGGAAACCAGGAGAGGAAACCAACTTCCAGGGAAGTCGAATGTTAAGATCAAGGCTTATTTTCTGAGGGAGTAATTCAACGTGGAGAACAGGTGAAGAATGTGTTCTCTCAGGTGGATTAAGTGTTTATTAAAAAAGGGATCAAAGTCTGCGCATTAGTTGAACCTTCTGGGTTCAGAGCCTGCACCTCTTTATTATCCTGTTACCTTGCAGGTCAAACTGTCAGAAATCCTAAACTATCATCAGATGAAACAGAGCTAAATTATCCTAACATGTAAGGCGACACAGCAAGTTTCCAGCATGTTCCTTTAGTCCAAGAAGAAGATGAAAAAGTTTTAACCCACGTTCAGCGCGTGCATGGAAGGGTCTGAAAATGATCATTTTAGGTGAATAAGTGAGAAAGATTTCACAGTGTAACACGAGAAGACTGGACCCTTCTGTCAGCTGACCTGTTGCCTTCATTCACGTGTGTCTTCTTCTGGGAATGTGTGTGTTTGTGTGTCCCCGTCTCACTGTTCCTGTCATTTGTTTGTGTTTTCAGTTCCTCTTCCTGTCAGAGGTGCTGCAGTGGAGAGCCCAGACCACTCCAGACCACGTCCTGTACACACTGCTCAACTCCAGGGTGAGTTCAGTTGCAGTTTGTATGTGAGCCTGTGTGAACTGGCTCTGTGTGATGGGTGCGTTCGTTTGCATAATGGCAGAATGATCCGCTGGTGTGTTTACAGCTGTTCAGCACCGAGATGCTGCAACGGAAAATGTGACATGACACCTGCTGATAGACACTGCTGATTGAATGTGTCAATCATCCTTCTGTGTGTGTGTGTGTGTGCGTGTGTGTGACCTCCAGGGTACGATAGCCAGCTCTCTGACTTGTGTTCAGCTGCATAAGAGGGCAGAGAAGATCGCCGGCATGCTGGCTGAACGGGGCCACCTGCAGGACGGGGACCACGTCGCCCTGGTCTACCCTCCAGGTAAGCACTGATTTCTGATCAGCTGCAGCTCAACGTCCTGATGCATTCCGATGTTGATCCGTGTAAATTTCTGACAGTGAAGGAGCTACTTGCAAAATCTCAAATTGATGAGTTTCAAAATAAAAGCTGATTCTACAAAGGAAACATCGCTAGCTCTTTTTTTTTTTTTTTTTTTAAACGATGCAGTAAAACAGTTTTTCAAGTTGTTCTGAGGCCAGAATACATTCATGCACTAACAGGCCAAAAGTATGTGGACACATGGTTAACGCGAATCTTAAAGCTACAGCATACAGTGAAATTTTAGATTTTCAAGGAGAGTTATAGTGCCGCTTGATTTGAGATGAATTACGATGCCACAATCATAAGACTTGACTAAAACGCGGCAGAACTTTGTAATGATCCTTTAACCCGTAAACAATGACAAAGGAGGAAGGACACGATAAAGAGAATCAGAGCTGTTCAGTGCGGCGCTCGGATCGAAGGAGAATTAAAGGAAAGAATTGTAATTTCCCTCCGAGACGCGGAGCCTTGTGTCCATCGCAGCAGGACGGACGCAGCCATGCGGGACGAATTCCCTGATGCGAGGAGATTGTCTTAGAGCAGCGTTCAATTAACTGCCTCCAGTCTGCAGCTCAATACTTCACCTCCTTGTATGTGTTCCTTCCTGCCCTCTCCCTCCTTCATCCCCTTCTCCATTTTATTCCCTTCTCCACTCTTCCACATCCACCTCCTCCTCTTGCTCCCATCTCTCCTCATTATCGTCCCTTACATCCCTCCTTCCCTTATCTTTCCTCCTTCTTCCCTTTCTTGTGCATTTCCTTTTTCCTCCTCCCTTCACCCTTTCTTCACCTGTCTCCATCCACACCTCCTTCTTCTTCCTCACCCTCCTCCAGGTATCGACCTCATCGTGGCGTTTTACGGCTGCCTTTACGCCGGTTGCGTGCCGATCACGGTGCGACCGCCTCACCCGCAGAACATCGCCACCACGCTGCCCACCGTCAAGATGATCGTGGAGGTAAAAGCACTTTGATGCCTGAAAAAAGAGCTTGTTGTGTATGTATGTAGGATGCAGATTCCCCTTGAAAAATGTCTTTGCACCAGCTCATGGTCCATTTATTCAAAGTCATTCATCACGGCGACAGGTGTGTTAGGTGGCACCTGTATGAAGTGCCACCTCAGTTTAATTCATCATCATCATTCTGCTTTTCTCTGTCTGTACATGAAAGATACATTTCAGTCCTGAATGATGGATAATCGGGATGCTGCGCCCTCACTTCCATCGCTCAGTGCCTCAGAGTGTAAGAGGATAAACAAAAAGTCGCTCATGTTCAACTCACAAGCAAACAGAAGGATGGAGGGAAAAGTAAAGAAAGATGGAGGGAGGGGGCAAACCGGGAAACGCGCCAGCAGTGTGGGAAAATAAGTGAATGAATGAACGTGAGTTGTGAATAACAACGAGCCTCGTTCGTCTTTTGAGCGAGCTGGCAGGAAGCGATGTAGGAGGTCAGAGCTGCACGTGCTCTGCAATAAATCTCAGTTCAACGGCGTTGTTTCGGGGGCTTGTTTAAAGGGATATTCCACGCTGCTGGGTGACAGGATGTGTGTGAAG
This sequence comes from Chaetodon trifascialis, assembly GCF_039877785.1. Lineage (NCBI taxonomy): Eukaryota > Metazoa > Chordata > Actinopteri > Chaetodontiformes > Chaetodontidae > Chaetodon > Chaetodon trifascialis. The sequence continues at coordinate 4,394,616 of NC_092066.1, read as the reverse complement.
CCAAGTGTGCGTTTTGTCAGATTCAAGTTACCTGTTCTGGACGGTGCAGGTGAGCCGCTCGGTGTGTGTGATGACCACGCAGCTCATCTGTAAGCTGCTGAGGTCGAAGGAAGCCTCGGCCGCCGTGGACGTCCGCACCTGGCCTCCCGTCATGGACACAGGTACACACATGCACTGTGCAAATACTGTTATTTCTGATAAACAGGCGTACTACACATGACTGCTGTCAGTCCCTCGCTGCCTGTGCAGGACTGTAAAATATCTCTGCTGTTTAAATAAAGTCTGATGGCTTGTGACACTTGAACTGTTGATGCTCATGCTTGATAAAATGACTGGAAATGGCTGCGAACTGCACATTTGCTGATGTTCTTTTTAGACGATTTGCCAAAGAAGAAACCTCCTCTGCTGTATAAACCATCCAATCCCGACACCCTGGCCTACCTGGACTTCAGTGTCTCGACCACTGGCATGCTCGCTGGAGTCAAGGTAAACACACACACACATGCCTGTCCAGATTTTTTGTTTATTTCCTGTGATCGATGGATTTCAGCAAACATGACTTTGATGTCAGCTGTTTACATGCAGGGAACTGGTACTTACCGTAGTTCGGATATTAAATTAATGCAGCATAATGCTAACACAGCTTGCTAATATGCTAACATATTAACATACCAGCAATAGAAAACGTCAACACGTTGTTCAGGAGGAATTTGTAACATTATAAACATGCTAACTGGATGTAACCTTTAGCATTCTTAATGTTACGTGCTGTATGTTAGCATGTGGCATCTAATAGTTGCGACCCTGCAGGTTAAATTGCTAGCCATAATATTAGCATGCATTTTAACATGTAGCTCAGAGGACTGTGTTTTTAGGTAACAACATGGCCGTTTCTTAACTTTCTTTGCCCAAATATCGTTAAAAAGTCCGTTTTTTTCATCCGTTCTGTGTTTATTTTTTGTTTTTCGTTGTCCTCAGAGCAGCTAGCTTAGCATAAACTTTACTGTAAGTGAGATGTCAGCTCGAGTCATCATCTATTCATGTTTTGACATTTGAAGAATTAACGCTGATTGATCGCTGGATTAACACTGATTAAAGGTCAACATTTCAAAGCTGTAATACTGGAATCATGGCAGGAGGCGCCTGCAGCATCATCGTCCTGAGCGCCGATATGTTTCTGTGTATATTCAGTAAAACACTTCATGAACAATGTGAGATCTAGTGTGCGGCAGAGAGTCGGAGGTGTGTAAAGAGACGGTGGTGACATTTTAAAGATTAAAGCTTCTGTTCCTGCTGCAGCAACACGAACCCGCATCCTGGACTCAGATCATTGTTTCATTGAAGCCAGCTTCCATTAAAGAAGACCTTTTCTTGTTTGGTCTCCAGTCCGTCCATATTCAAACCTTTTGTCTCTCAGCTCTCTGCTCACAGAGCTGATGGAGGACTTTCATCTGTGTCCAGACAACAAAGAGAAACACAAGCGGCCTAAGAAATTATTGTCCAGATGTTTCTTTAAAGGTGTAATTGAAGAGTTCTGTCAGGAAGGAATTTACCTGGACAAAAGAAAATCTAAATCCTCACTAAGCAAAATCGGAAAATGGACTTCAGGTCAAAGCTGTATGTTCCACTTTTAACAGAAAGCATTTTGAAATGAGACCGCAGAGTTCGATGTATTACCCAGATATAACAGATTAAACCAGATCAGGGTCCTGACTCTGACCTCCTCTCTGTGATTCGTTAATGTTCTCCGTCAGGACGACATTTTATCTGTTATTAATTTCACCTTTAGCGACCTGAGATAACAGTGCAAATTAAAAAAGACTGAAGATAGATTCAATCTTTTCCAAGCTGCACATTTCAGCAAAAATACTCATTTCTGTGCTACACATGAAGGAAACAGGAGTGTTTGTTCTCTCTTATCAGGGTAAATCAGCAAATTTCTTCTTTTTAAAAAAGGTATTGAATGTACAGAGCGGGACTTTTTTATAACTGAAATGAACTAAACCGGCAGCACCTTCAGAGTCGCTCTTTTGGAAATTTCCCCACTGTGGAACTAATAAAGGAATATCTTATCTTAACTGCCACTGTTAGTTATCAAACTACAGATATGCTGATACCGCTGTCAGTCACCTCAAGTCATTATTTGTTTCTAGAAGTTGCAGCGCAGAAATTGTGAACTGACAGATTTTCCAGGCTGAACATGTGTTAATGACTCTACCTTTACTGAGTGCCATGTATGTGTCAGATGTCTCACACAGCCACCAGTGCCTTCTGCCGCTCCATCAAGCTGCAGTGCGAGCTTTACCCGTCCAGAGAGGTCGCCATCTGCCTGGACCCGTACTGCGGCCTGGGCTTCGTCCTCTGGTGCCTTTGCAGGTCAGACAAATGCATGAAAGTCTGCAAATGTGAGTCCAAATGAAAGCAAGCCCTGTTTTAAATATCAGCTGCAGTCAGAGGGGGCAATGCAGAATGAAGGGGTGAAGGCGGGTCAAAGAGGAAGCGTTGATACAGTCAGTCAGTCAGTCAGTCGAACTGTGTTTTTGAAGAACTATAAACGTAACGCCTCCACACTCGTCTGGTTTCTCTCTGCAGTGTGTACTCAGGTCACCAGTCCATCCTGATCCCTCCGTCCGAGCTGGAGGTGAACCCGGCTCTCTGGCTGTCGGCCGTCAGTCAGTACAAAGTGCGAGACACTTTCTGTTCCTACAGCGTCATGGAGCTGTGCACCAAAGGCCTCGGTCTGCAGACCGACTCTCTGAAGGTAAGGAGGACGCTCCGTCTGGAGGACCATTGGCACTTTGTGCTTGGCGTGTTGTGAAATTAACTAACAAGAAACCAACCTCTCATTCTGTGTCCTTGTTGTCCCCTTCAGTCTCGAGGGTTGGACTTGTCTCGGGTGAGGACCTGTGTGGTTGTAGCAGAGGAACGTCCCAGGACAGCCCTGACGCAGTCCTTCTCCAAACTCTTCAAGGACCTGGGACTCCACCCTCGAGCCGTCAGCACCTCCTTCGGCTGCAGGGTCAACCTGGCAATCTGCCTGCAGGTCAGTCACACTTTCACCTCTTTGTCCCTCTGCGTCCCTCTCGCTGTTCGGCAGAGAATGGGGACACGTCTTGGTGTGACATTGTGGCTGGATTCACTACTGAAAGTCTGCATTCACATTTGAGAAACTAGCTGCTTTCGTCCTGTATGACTCGAGATACATCAGCTGATGTTGACCACAGCTGCTTGTTTTGTTCATCTGTAGAGGTGAGCCGGAGCTGAGTTCTCTGTCAGCCAAGAGCTGCTAAATGTCAAATAGCCAAGAAGGTGAGTTACAGTTAAAAGCAACAGAAACTGGACTTTACTGTAGCTGAGAGAGGACGACCAGCTGAGCTTGACTGTGTCTATACTCGTGCATCGAAGCTTTAGGAGTTCTTTTGTCGATCGTCTGCTCTTATCCAGAGTCAGATGAACAGATGGACATCAGTATGTCTCTACGCCTCCAGTGCAGAGAAACAGGCTAACAGCTAACTTAGCCATCAAAGGGAAAAATGCACCTTCCTACAGCTCCAAAGCTGTTGCACATATTGTGTATTTAACGCCTCTAAAAGCTGACAGGTCGGAGCTTTTTCAGCATCAGTATGAAGACTTAGCCGTTTGTAAGATGAACTGTTATTTATGAAATACAGTCCGTCAGAAGTCTTGATATGATGATTTGGGTTTTGGCACCTGGTAGCACAGAGGTCCAGTTCTTATGCTTCTTAGTGACTTTGGCAGCTCTTGTTGGTGCTTTCGGGAACATTGTGCTCGCCTCTGCCCTGCCTCAGGTTTACAGATTGGAGGTTAGTCCATCACTGCTGGAACAGAAACCTTTGAACTTGGCCATGTTGCTTTGTTCTGCATTGAAAATTTACAGCATTGTTAATCAGCTGAATGATTTTCACAACTCCTGGATGCTTGTTCATTTCTGGCTTTGAAGTGTAAGAAAAGGAATGGATGTCAATGCAACATGACCAAACCTCTTACGCTGCTGGTTTGAAGCCAGCGACACTGGTGTGTTTGTGGGTGATTACTCCACAGAGCTAACCGCCTCAAACCAGTCGATGAGACGTTCAGGGTTTCCTCTGCTCGTCTCTCAGGTTCAGCTTCATCCTCCCATTTCAAGCTGATCATTGCTTTTACATTTCAGCTATGATTTGCAACCTTAAGTGGATCAAATCAGGTTCATGTGTGAAGTTTTCCCCTTTGGTGTTTCTATTAAGCTCCCACATTGCCGACCTTTTTAAAGATATTAATGCTAAATACATTCAAGTCTGTATAAAGAATTCTGAAATATGTAATTTAGTCCTTTAATCATCAGGACAGTGTGATTGTACAGAGCAGTGATTTCTAGCTGCATGGCTCATAAGTTTAATTAACAGCCCGTTCGCACTAATATAACTGTAACTTAAATTAACATTTAACTCTTAACTATTTCCAGCGCTTTAAGTAAGCTAACATTTGCCTGAACATTTTTTCAGTTCTGACTGCTTGTTTTGTTTCTTTGAGTTTCCCATTTTGACATTTTTCTTCCTTCCCTCCTCCCTCCTTGTTTCCATCATAACCCCACCCACATATCTCATACTTGGTTTTGTCTCCACCCTCCCTCCTCCTCCTCCTCTCCTCCTACGCCCCTCTTTGCTGCTGTAGCCTCACAGGCTGGGAAAGCTTGCCGACCAGGTAGGGAACCACCATCAATCCCCCCAACCACCACCACCACCACCAGCACCACCTCCACCCCACTGCTTGTCAGCACATCACTCATCAGCTGGCTTTAGATCAAGGTTTTCAAGGATTACTCTGCTGAAAATGTAGATTTTTGAGTTTCCAATAATTCTGCTGTGGTGGAAAGGTGTCTGTGAAAGGTCTGCAGCTTCCTCTGTCACAGATGACGGGAGGTTTAACAGTCAGGGCCTGGTCACACCAGCATGAAATAACGCACCACCAACCAACTGCAAACCATCTATGAGTGGATTTTACACATTTTAGTCCGTCCAGAGGTCTTGGGGAGCACTTCTGAATCTGAAGGTGTTTTAAGTCTTTTGAGGGAGCTCTGAAATCTGACGTCACTTGAGCGTCAGTTGGGGTTGAAGAGTTCGAGTCTGAGAGTGAAACAAACGTGTTGGTGTGCAGTTAGACAGAAGTGAGACCTCTGTAGCTGCTCCTCATCTCTGTTTGAGGCTGGAGCTACATTAGCTGCTAGCATAAGATATGCTAGCAGCTAACGTAGATGTGCCACTGTTTGAAGCCAACGATGAGCGCAAAAAGAAATGTGGTGCAAGACACGTCGCTCGCGTCGACATGACGGACAGAGCAGGTGCGTTTTGTACCGAGTCGAAGAATTTCAACCGCACATTATTCAATTTGTGGCTCATGCCAATGCTAACAAATAAGCTGGTGGTGGAGGTGCAGGTGCACATTGTCGTGAAGGAGGAACACAGAGAGCGCTTACACAAACCATCAGCGTGGAGTTAAGAGCAAAGCTGCAGCCTGCTGATGATCGAGGACTTAAAAACCACCTTCAGACCAGACAGAGACTCCGCTATGAGGTTGGGGTGAGGTTGGTTAAACCATCTCTTCCGCTGCCTTTGAGCAGTGCAGCACACGAGAGGAGATCCAGACCTGGTCTGCCACTCGTCTTTGATGCTCATTCACCTCCAGAGACATGTGACCCAAAGCCAGCTGTTGACCTGTAGATGGAGACAGCTCATCTGAAACTCAACCAGGGACTAAGAGGAGTATCTTCATCATCTGCCATGAAAGAAGCGGAAGAGGAGGACAGCGATGAATTTCATGTAATACATCCTGCAGCACGGTCTGCAGTCCATGAGACAGGAGGCGATGGGCCGCATGTGTCTCTTGTGGGTTAGTGATGGTGGTGAGAAACATCCAGAAAATGGATTTTTGTGGTGCTGCTTTCTGGTGTGACCGGCCACTTACAGTAGATTAAATTATGACCCAGAGGCAAAACAAAAAAATGTGTTAAATATTCAGAAAGTCACAGCTAGTTCTCAGATCACTTGTCCACCACTGGTCCGTAGGTCACAGACACTTTGCCTGTAAATGGCTGAATAATCTTCTTCAGAGGTGGAGAAGTTTGTGCATTTGTTGCCTCGTGGAGATGATGCTGTCTGCTGTTTGGTGCTCTGGGTGGGGGCTTCTGACTCCCAGCATGCCGCTGTCTGTCTGGTGGTGGGCTCTGTGTAGTTTCCCTTTATCCGGAAAGTGGATGGAGGGATGGTGGAGGAAGAGAGGTCAGGCTTTGTTGGCTTTGGTTTTACGTACCAGGATGTAATCACTGAACTACGTCATCATCACCTCTTTCTTCCATCTTTCCTTTTCCCTCTTCTCTTTCCCCTGAAAGACTTTGCCATGACTTTTCATTTGCATGTCCATCAAGTAGAATCTGATCTTAGAAAGCTTTCTTTTTAAATGTGGGCGTATGTTTGTTTTGATCTGTGCTCTGAGTTCTTTGTAAAATCATCCCACCACTGCCGCTCCCACATTGTCCTCCCCCATCATTGAGTAAATGTCGTGGAGGTTTTGTGGGATCACAACTTTGCTCTCAAAGCCAAAGCTCATCTCTGTGAGTGCTAACGCACCAGCAGCAGCATCCGCCGCGTCCTGGTCGCAGTAGAAGTAGCTGTAGTCATAGAAGAAGTTTTTGTACCGTGGTAGCCGTAGTATAAAGGGACGTCGTGTGACCCTGCAGTGTTAACTGTTGTTGTCGGTGTTTCTCAGGGCACCTCAGGACCCGACCCCACGACTGTGTATGTTGATATGAGAGCGCTACGCCATGACAGGTGAGTTAAGCTCTGAATGAACCTACTCACTGTTTTGTCTCAGAGAATTAGCTTTAGACACCAAAAGTGTTTTTGTATCAGGCTGTAAACAGGCATTTTAATATGGAGGTCTATGGGGGTTGACTCACTTTCGGAGGCAGCCTCTTAGTGGCCGTTTGAGGAACTGCAGCTTTTGGTGTTTTCACGTTAGCTTCATTTTTCAGGTTCCTGCTGGTTCCAGACTGAAATATCTGGATGAACTATTTGATGTTTTTTCTTTCAATTTTGTCATGGTGCAAATACCTTTCATCCAGCGCCACCAACAGGTCAAAATTCACACCACTCCATCATTTAAGCTCATGTCGAATACCTCGAAAACTACTTTACTGTCAGCTACAGCTAAACTTTGATGTCTGTGCTAGGTTTAATGTAGCATTTTAACCTGCTAATGTATTGCACGCTTATGTTAGCTAACATGCTAGAAGTCACATAAATGTTAGTATGTGTGTATCAGCATGCTAACCTGTTAGCTAGCATGCTAGAAGTCACGTAAATGTTGGTATGTGGGTGTTAGCATGCAGACATTAGCATGCTAACATTCCATTGCTATTGACATTAATGTTAGCCTGTTAATAGCAAACATGCTAACTGGCGTGAAGTGTGTTATTTGTAGTTTTTGGATGATGACGCTGATGCACTGAGGCTCATAAAGTGAAGAGGTTTTGTAGTTTCCAGGAAATAATTTTGCAAATTGATGCTAATAATTTTAGGAAAAAAGAAAAGAAAGTTGTGAGACAGTCATTGATTATTGAGTTTAAAGCACTTGTTTATTTCCAGAGAAGATTCCTTGAAAAATAAGCTCCGTTCAACTAAATATCCATTCCAGGTTATTTATTATTAAAAATTTTTATTCTCCCTATGTGGTGAGTTACATGTTTGCATGTTGCTGTTTCAGTTATTTAGAAATAATTCACAGGAAGTCAGGGACCACTTCCAATAAGGCCCTTATGGAGCTCTTGTTCTGCACTCGCTGTTTGTTGCAGCAGCCTCCACCGGGCAGCTTCACTCTGAACGTGCTGAAGTTTATGAATGTGGAGCAGCGCGGTGTTTGTGAATGAGAGCACCCGGCTCGGCGAACGCTCCCAGAATAAATAAAGCGCTCAGGAAAGACGACTCATTGTGGCGCAGAAGCAGCTCTCCTGGCTGATTGTGGAAAATTTGAATATAATGAGAAGCTGAATGTTTCTTCAAGACAATATGATGATTTCAGGAATCTCAGCCCGCCCCCCCGGCTGCCTCCCTGCACCTCCAGTCTGACACAGACACACTTAAAACCCATCAAACCCAGTCTGAGTCACATTTCATGTTGGGTGACACCGTAAGTATCAACTCTGGAGTCTCCAGGATTTGTTTTGCCAGAGTTTTGGCTCAGAGGAGAAGTCAGACTTCATGAGCCAACTGGAGGTTTGAAAATCGCTGCAAGGGTTCAACATTAGTGTCAGATTTCATGCCTCAAGCTGGAGAAACATTGTCAGTTTCCAGGCAGCAGAGATGGACAACGAGTCCGGGAAGACAAGCGAGACTTCAGTTTATTCAAATATCTCCTGACAAGGTGGTCCGGTGGGATTAAAGGAACAACAATGAGGCTCCAGCTCGCAGTCGAAACTACGTAAAATGTAAATCCGAACACATTAGCTGCTGCTGAAGTTTCCCAGCGTGTCTGGGAAAGTTTCCTGTTCTCTGATCCAGCAGATCATTATGGCCGACCGCTGCGCCGCCATCAGGGAAGTCAGAGTGCACGAAGCAGCGAGGCTGCTCAGTCCTGCTGTGTATAAATACGACTGTCAGCGTGCATGATTACATGCAATCACTGTTGATTTAAGACGCTCCGCTCTTGTTTCTAATCTGACCAACCACTTCTGCCAGTTTCCTTTGGGGATCGATACGTTTTTTTTAAGCGTCAGTGGTCAGAACAAAGCGTAATTATTGTTTGTTTCATCTCAGATTACAGATGTCAGGCTGAACGTTCCCGGATTTGTTCCTGATGATGAAACATACGGCCAACATGTGGTCACTTATCATGAATGCCTTTCACGCTGCAGCTCTCGGTTTTGCTCCGCAGGGTCCGGCTGGTGGAGCGGGGGTCGCCTCACAGTCTGCCGCTGATGGAGTCTGGGAAGGTGAGCTTCTCTTTCATTTTCCTCGGGGTGAAGCGCTCAAAGGACTGAAACGTTGACGCCGATGTTCTGTCTCTGTTCTGCCCTCTGAACAGATCTTGCCAGGGGTCCGGATCATCATCGCCAACCCGGAGACCAAGGGACCAATGGGAGAGTCACATCTGGGCGAGGTTTGAGCTTCAGCCACAGATCACTTTGTATGATTAGAGACAGCAGGAAGGTTTGATCATCGGCGTCTGCAGAGAAGAAGCCCATTACCAAACGCCATTATCTTCAGTTAACATGGGAAAACTGACAGAAATCACTTCTTCAATCCTTCCCACAAGCAAAAAGTTTCTAAACTATTTCTTAATCCTCAGATATTACTCTGATCAAAAATGTGTTTTTCTGTTTGAGCTTGAATTGAATTTTAACAACTTTGAGTTTTCAATGTTTTGTGGACAAAACAGAGTAAACGCAAATGATGATTTATTTATTTGCTTCTTAAAACATGTCTGAGGGGATCTTTAAACAATTTGAAGTCATCTGTGAATCATTTTGAAGAGTTTATTAAAGAAATGTCTGTTCCTGCCTCGTGTGCTGTAACAGCTGACTCTGTGTTTGCAGATCTGGGTGCACAGCGGCCACAACGCCAGCGGTTACTTCACCGTCTACGGTGACGAGGCGCTGCAGTCGGACCACTTCAACTCCAGACTCAGCTTCGGAGACACGCAGACTGTGTGGGCTCGGACCGGGTACCTGGGCTTCCTCCGCAGGACGGAGCTGACGGACGCCAGCGGAGGTGAGGGCACGAGCGAAGCGACCTGTGATTGATGGACGGAGCTCACGCTGATTGGTCTGTTTGAGAAGGTTCAAAGTCTCTGTGGTCAAAGCTTCACCGTAACCAGCAGAGGGTCGTCAGATAGATGTAAGATCAGCGGATCAGTTAGAGACCTGGTTTGGATGATCTGAGGGACCAGGAGGTGGAGCAGGGATGCAGAGGTTTGGTGTGGATTAGTGGTCCCAGATCTCTGGTTGATGGCATTGATTAGATTTTCCAGAGGTTTGTAGGAGTTTCTGTGTGGGTCAAAGTCCAGATTTGGGTGTACACTGAGGTTTCTGGAAGAGAATCTACTCTTGTTTTAATCCTGTGACTTTGAGAATCGTCCTGAATCCTGTGTGTGTTCCCGCCTGCAGAGCGCCATGACGCCCTGTACGTGGTCGGCGCTCTGGAGGAAGCCATGGAGCTGAGGGGGATGCGTTACCACCCCATCGACATCGAGACCTCCGTCATCAGGACGCACAAGAGCATCACAGAGTGGTGAGGAATTACAGTGAGCTAGCAGGGACCCACATTTAACGTTTATTCGCAAAGATTACTAAAACCAAGGTCATGACTCCGTTATGACATAATACCTCAAATCTTAATACAGAAACTACTTCATTCATTTCTTCTTCTGTTTCTCCAGCGCGGTGTTCACGTGGACCAACCTGCTGGTGGTGGTGGTGGAGCTGGATGGCTCGGAGCAGGAGGCCCTGGACCTGGTCCCCCTGGTCACCAATGTGGTGCTGGAGGAGCATTACCTCATCGTGGGCGTGGTGGTGGTGGTCGACATCGGCGTCATCCCCATCAACTCCCGCGGCGAGAAGCAGCGCATGCACCTACGCGACGGCTTCCTGGCCGACCAGTTGGACCCCATTTACGTGGCCTACAACATGTAGCGCCCCCAGGTGGCCGATGTGGATGAAGGACTATTTAGGAGGACGCTAAGACGGGCTGCTCCTGAGACTAAACTTAAACAAATGGAGCCCGAGGCTGAGTCTGTGGCACGAGGGGAGACGTGGTAGCTAACATGTTTTGAGCCCTGAGTTTCGTCTCTCGGGCAGCACTTACTCCCAGGCTGGTTACCGCTGCCGGCTAGCTCCCAGAGTCAAGCAGTCGTATTTAGGTTTTTAGCCTTCAGGCCGAAGAGGCGAGACTCAGCCTGAGAGGGAGTGCAGCCAACCCATGTCCAGGGCAAGGAAGACCGACCGTTTACTGAAAAGAGGCAATCTTGCAGCCGGAGACGGCGTTAGAGGACAATCGTTGACGTAGCGATGTGGAAGTTTGAACTGCGTGTGGCTCTCTCTATATTTTCCTGTCAAGTATGTGCTGAAGTCGCTTGTTTTAGTTGTTTTTCGTTTGTATTTTAACATGTCCTCGAAAAGGTTTAGGCTATTTTTTGAAAAGGATATTTACACAAAAATGGCAAAAATGATATTTTACGTTTTTACGATGTCAACCATTACAAAGAGCGAGATATGTTTTGATACGAGGGAGGGGTCTGAGGGGTGGGGGGCGGGGCGGGGGCAATCGCAGCAGTTTTCTGATGAGGTACTACACGCTAGTTTCATGTTAGCTTGTTTTCTTTTTTGTACGCGTGTTGCAGTTTTTTTTATTGGATATAATTTGTGAACGTCCGTCCCACCTCAGCAGGAGCTCAGCGCGCTAACAGCTGCAGCCTTTAACTCTGTTTGTTTTTCCGTACAGACGCTTCGACTGAAGCGAAACCACACATAAACTCATATCATGTAAGTATGTACAAAAAGAAACTGATTTAATTTATTTTGTCTCTCTTTTAGAAGTATATGACGAGACGTTCAAGAATGTTTTGCTCTTGAATATTTGCTAATATAAAAAAAGAAAAAAGCGTATTATCTGGAGTGAAGCGCACTCATATCAAACATATTATGGAGAATAGAAATATATGATTATAGATTCTATGAAGAGACGAGTGAAGCGTTCAGGAGCAGTTTGACACTCAATGCTTTTTAGCTGCACGCTGGTCTGAAACGGTTCAGTCAGTCAGATGGAAAATCAGCTTTGTCCACTTTTATTCCACGTGAAGAGTTCTGAACCGAATTTTAACTTTTTTCTTTCAGTCCGTAAAAGTTTTGACCTTTTTGCTCAAAATGGTCATTAGGAAAGATTTTTTTCTTTAAAATGAATCATTTGTGGCCTTAAATTATGAATCACTCCCTCAAATCTCTCGCTGGTGCTTTTAAAGTGAGTAATTCATGTGATGAAACACCTAGAACAGGCATCATTTCCTCCTCTCGGAGTCTCAAAGGAGATTATCACCTTCTCAGTCAGCACACCGACTTTTAAAACTGAGCCAAGCATAAAAAAAAGTGGGATAATTTGTCCAGTTTTTAAATATCTGGTGACTCAAATGCACATGAAGCCAGTCACTTTGTGGCGTGCAGCTGCAGCCGAAATGGAAACGAGGATTTGCAGCTTTTAAAACACTTTTCTCAGTTTGGGTTCGCTGACAGTGTCGTTGAGGATCAAAATGAAATGTTGTGATCGCAGAGAGAGACGAACACATTTCAGGACACAAATGGACAGTTTTGAGGAATGGACTCCTTTTTTCATGTGATTAAATTAGAGAATTCAGGGGACAACTGAGAGTAATGAGTGGAAAAAATTGAAAGCTTTGCACCCAAACACAACAAAGATCCTTTGCTGACCTCTAGTGGTGGACTGGAGGAATTAAAACAACCTAAAAAACAAGGCAAATTTCTCACTTTGGTTCAGAACTCTTCACCTTCAACAGGTTTTCTGACCTTTAAAATGTCACAAACAGGAAAACTTTTCACTTCACTTCCGTTTTTCAGCCTCTTCTGACTGAAACTCTTCAGTGCAAACAGACCAGCGGCAGCGTTGGATTATTTTCTCTGAATCCTCAACGACGCCTTCGAGCGTCGCCGTTAAAGGCTGGCAGGCGGGTGAGCGAGCAGCCGCCACTATTGTAAATATCAGTCAGAAGTCCTTCGTATTTTTACAGACCAATCAGGGCTCATACAGTGATGTCACGACAGGAATAAAGACAAACAGGAAGCAGGAGGTGAGGCCGTTTTACCACACACCCTTTAACTCATCACAGCGGAGAGGTCAAAGGTCACGGGAATACGACGCGACGCCAGCTTGAAGCGTCTCGGCCGAGAATGTTATACTTTGAACCCACGAGGAAAAAAAAAGCACTTTCTTCACTGTTTGTTTGTTTGTTTCTCTTTCTTTTAGCAGCAAAATGTACGTTTTTTTAATGGGTTTCAAAATGTCTTATTTGAGTTGACATGAAGTCTTTCAATTAAATAAATATTTCAACAATTTTGACAGTAAAGAAATGGGATGTTGGTGTGTTTATTGAGCTACTGTTGAACTTTAAAAAGTTTGTCTTGTCCACATGGACACACTGGACTTCAGTCTGCCACGAGTCTTATTCAGATTCAGGTCCTGAAATGTTTCAGTTGTTGAATATGAGGAATTTTTTAAATGTTTAGACGTAAGTCTGAACTGTCATTTTGAAGAAGTTGCTAAAAACTGAAGCTAATGTGCAAACGAGAGTTGAGAGCTGAAACAGTTCAGTTGATTCTCCACTCAGACTGTTTTGGCAGTTGATCTGGTGAGTGATCAGCTAAAAATCTGTCTGTCTGCTTCCAGCTTCAGACGTTTCCTGTCCTTCTAAATTACATATTTCTGATTCTGAACTTTTGATCAGACAAAACGTTGAAAGATGAGATATTTAACAAACTAACTGAGGGGCCATGTTACACTTTGTGGGTGTTTCCTCTTCCTTTAATGTGTCATGCAGCTTCTTGTAAAACCGCCTCCTGCTGCCAAGTGAAGGTAAGAAACCGGAGAACAGACGGAGGATCCGCTTGATTTCTGATGGAAATGTTACACAAATGTCCTCACAAAGACTGGAAAACTTCACAAGCAGCAAGTTTTACTCTATTTTTATGTTGTTTTATTTATTTCGCTGGGTACCCTGTTAGCTTTATTTTGCTGAGTCTCACAGACACAGGAAATTACTCACCTGTGTGCGTTCTTAAAGTTTAAAACAGTGGCGTTGCAGAATGAGAAAATGTCTCAAAGTTTTTCGAGTATGAGCATGAAAATAAGCATCACATGACCTCTTTACTGTGGTGGAACGGTGGTAACACTGTCACCTCACAGCCAGAAGGTCCAAGGTTTGATTCCCACTGTGGGCGGCGGATTAATCCATGTTTGGTGCTCTAGTGCTCATTTGAGTATTTTTACCAGTTTTTTGGACAATGATGGGGGCTGTGATACACACACAGTGCTTGTTGGTAGTAACTCATTTGGGTTTAGGTCTTTTCATGGGATTCATTGATAATGACACAAATATAAAGAAACACTTCCTCTTCTCAGGCGTATCCTTCAGTAGATTACTGTCTGCTCGAAATATTGATGATTGATTCCAAAACAGTTTGGATGCTTAAATAAAACAGAATGCTGCTTTTTGACATAAACTCACCTGAAAAATGTAGGTTTTAAGACTGTTATGGGATCAGTTTGACTGTTGTCAAAGACAGAAAGAACGTCGTCTTACCTGCAGTCGGATCCTGTCGTGCAGGTAGTTTTGGTTTTTCTTCGTCCGGGTTTCCAGACTTAAAACCTTCCTGAGTCTTTCCAGAAACAGTCTCCTGGTTGCAGCCGTCAGCGCTTTCTTTAAGAACCGCCGCTCTTCCATAGAAAGCAGTTCATTTAATTGTGAGTCACTGGAGAACTGAGACGCTCCTGCTGCAGCCTTTAAACATCTTTGTTCAGTGTTTTCAAGTGAAACCAGAACTTTCTGCACCACAGATGAAGCTCATTGATGTCAATAACAAACACAGGGACTTGTTGATACATTTATTTCCTCCATGTTAGCACATAGAATATATTTATATACATATTGCTAGCTAAAGCATCAAAAAAAAGTCAGGAGCATAGAAAATGTTAAGCCACAATTAATAGTTTACATATAGACAGAACAGAAGATGACCTACAGGAGGTGAGAACAAATTCAACTTCACTCTGCTTTTATTCCAGCCACAAGTACAGAAATACTCTTTAAGTACACGCAGGATTTCATCTAGTACTCGTACAGGATGATGGACTCAAATACTCTGGAATAAGAGCAGTAAAAAGTTTGCTTTACAGGCGACAATCTGATCGATTTACTCACTTTCACAGCTGAAAACAGCTTCAAAAGATGCCATTTAGCTCGACTGAAGTTCCAGAAAATACAAAAAACTCGTCATTGTCATATTGCATTACTCTGAGGGAGTGCAACTTCTTTTCTTACATGAGGAGAAACAAGAAGAACAGAAAGAAAAGGAGCTGCAGATACACACACCTTTTACTCATGCAGTTAAAAACCAGATACAAACTGGAATGACATCAAAAAGTTTTCCACATAAGGAGAAAAAAAAAAAACTTTTCACACTGAAATCTTTACGGCTGGATGGACGAATATAAAAACAGTCGAAGGACGCAGGTCACGTGTGTGTGCGTGTGTGTGTGTGTGAGAACATGCGTTTATTACGGCTCGGTTAAAAACAGCACGCTGACGTATTTGGATGCGTCGAAGGTGCAGCGCTGAAACAAAAAACCAAACCGGAAACGTGCTGAAAATGACACAAACCTCAGAGCGAGCAGACGCCGCAGCCGACATGAAAACAGTTGTACATTGTACAAAACTATAGCTAACAGTCATCCAGGCCGCCGTGAACGCAGAAGAAGAAGTTTCTGAGTCCGCTCACAGCGTGCACGTGACGCAGGGAGGAGATATGGACAGGTGTATTTACATGTAGTGCAATGATGATGAAGAAAAGGAACCGTGGAGCCTGCAGAGCAGAACGTTAAAGAACGCTGTCCGGACACATTGAGGAGGGCGAGAAAGGACGAGCCGCAGCCGCACGCCGGGCGAGGAGCTGTACAACATGTTAAAGTGATGCACTTAAACGAGTTTCCAAAGAAAGACCCGGAGAGCGAAGCCTTTTACAAAGTCTGGAACGACAGCTGCTGTAAATCCTCCAACAGTGGGCTGCTTTCAGACGCACTGATGTCACTTCCTGTGGTCATCAAATCTGATTAAAACACCAAAAGCCAACGAGGAACAGATCTCCAACCTCGTCCTAAAAAGCTGCGTAAAACGTGACTAAAACCAACCGTTCGCACAAAGACATGAGGCAAACACCTTCCTGTTCAACTTCACAATAAAAGCCTTCCAAGCAAAAATGTCCCAAGTCAAGACTTCACAGTTCGTCCTCACCGCGGCCAAAACCCAAACTCTTTGAAGTCTTTGTGCGTGCACGACGGAAGCAAACAGTGCACGAATCGATCAATCAACCTGACCAATCAAATCACTGATTCATCTCGCTTTGAGGATGTGCTGCTTCTCTGTTTTAAATCACTGACTACGTTAACTGAACGTCTTTGGGCTCCAATGACATTTTCATTATTTGCGAACAAACGGACTGACGGACAGATTGATCAGGAGCGAAAAGGTCCTCTGCGACATCGTCCCACAATGCAGTGCGCAGAGGAAAAACAACTTTTCTCTTGTTGTGCCAAATGCCTGGCGGCAGCACTGCCTCTCCTGCTGGTACGAAATCAGTGACGCATGTTGATTTCTTGTAGGATTGGAACAAAGCGACAGAAAGATGTCAGAATCTTGATCCTGGACGACTTCCTGTTGCCCAGACTGGAAGAATAACTTCGTACTAACAGCAGGATGGAGCACGTGAACGCCACCTGAGCTGATGAAGGAAGGTCGGAGTTTCCTTCAAGGCCAAAAGCAGAACTTTAAGACAATGTGAGGTGAGGCGAATAAAGGCCCCGCCCACTGTGAGAGGATTTACGGCATTTCATTGGTCGAGCAACCGAAGCGTCTTCCTCCGTTCAGTCAGTGTTCATCACCGAGGAAACGAACTTTAAAAGCGTCACACTTCTCAAAGGAAATCAAAAACTGGCAATTTCATTGCCCCTTTGAAAAAGAAAGAGTCCAAGCACCATATTTACACCACCGACACTTGACATCCAGCAGAAAACTCTAGAAAAGATTCATCTGATCATTCACATTTGCATAATGTTTTATATTGGTCCATCCGTCGTCGCTGCTTATTACACACCAGACAGCTTCTGGTTCAGCTTCCTCTTTTTTCTTTTTTTTTGTTTTGTTTTAGGTTTTACCGTAATGATGAAAAAAGACAAACTATGAAACTATCAACATGCATGTAGCCTTACTGGGAGGATGAGAAAAGAAAAAGAGAAACAGGCACTGACCACCAACGACAGCATAAGCAGTGAAAGAGTCTCGACGCCTCGCTGAGAAAACGAAGAGTTCGGAGCGCCGTCGCTAGAAAAATGACACCGATGACGCTCGGAAAAATATACAGAACGTTTCAGTCTGCAGGAGGAGGGACGACTCACAACATCTCAGGTAGGTTCAGCAAAATGTTCGCTTTTTTTGGCAATATTACAAGCGTTTGGGCTGGTAAGAAAATGAAGTGTGCAAAAAACGGTCAAATCATGGAACCTCTCTAAGATCCAGCTCAGTGAAGATTGCTATACATTTCCCCGATTTAGAACTAATTAAAAACCTTTTTTAGTATCTGACTCATAAAAATTAGTCTATCAAAAAAAATGTGCATAATAATATTAATTAGAATAATAATAGTACATGGAAGATTTATTGTGTCGGCGCCTTTTAAGGCCGACCCCGTGACCCTGTTCCCAATAAGTGGCTTAAGGACGATACGATTTTAGGTAGAAATGATAAAAGGTGCTGTCCGCCGCGAGAGTTTCATGACAAAGAAAGAGCAAAACAAAATCTATTAACGTCCGTGAGCCGCGTCATCCACAATTCAACACCCGCTGCAGCTTGTTGTCACTTTTTAACAGTTTTCTCTAAGAAAGCAGAGCTGGTTGGACGCTGCCGTGGTGTTACTTTTCTGTAAGATCGACGGTGTTTGTTGCATTCGCTGTAAGAAAAGTGATTTTTTTTATAAATTCAGGTAATAAAATGTTTTCAGTTAATGCTCATCTGTTACTAAACACTTAAATAACACATTCTCCGACACGAGCTCCAAAGTTGCACTTCAGTAAAGAAAAAAAAAACAACGAAAAAAAAAATCATACCATAACTGGTTTGCTCTCGAGCAATCTGTTCACGATTCAGAGGAGAAAAATGAACCGAACACAGAAAGAAAAATCAGTACAATGGGTACATTAAATAAGAGGAACAGAAGGAGAAACAAAGAGGGAACAAATCGCTCGTTTCACGCAGAAAACATCATCGGGTCCACAAAGTGTTCAGGAAGGCAAGTAGAGAAGCAGGAGGGAGGGGTGTGTGTGTGTGTGTGTGTGTGTGTGTGTGTGTGTGTGTGTGTGTGTGTGTGTGTGTGTGTGTGTGTGTGTTGCAGACACTGACTGACAGGAGGAGGAGAGGGCGAGAGCCAATGGCGTGCTGCGTAGGGTCCGAGGGGGCGGGGCGTGTTCATCTCTTCCTGCGGCAGGTTCGTTTGTGGTCGGCGTGCCAGTGCTCCTGCTGACACTTGATGGAGCAGTACGAGGTGTTCCAGCAGCAGTGGTACATGGCCTCCTCCTCGCAGTTATAACACTGAAACGAGAGCGACAGCACACACTGAGACCGCAGCGCCACAGGAAGAGCGAGCGCCGCGAGCGACAATCACGCGAAGGTCGATATCAGCTCAAACATTCAGCTCGTGGTGGACGACAATATGGAGGCTGCTGCAAAGAACGTGGACGCTTTCTGAGAGATGCTGCTGAATGATGGCATTATGATGTCACACTGA
This sequence comes from Chaetodon trifascialis, assembly GCF_039877785.1. NCBI lineage: Eukaryota > Metazoa > Chordata > Actinopteri > Chaetodontiformes > Chaetodontidae > Chaetodon > Chaetodon trifascialis. The sequence goes on along the minus strand of NC_092066.1, from coordinate 4,376,009 downwards.
AGCTGACCTTTGACCTTTTGATATGAAACGTCATCATTTCATCATTTTATCCCGTGAGACTTTTGTGTTACAGTTTTGTCTTAAGGAATTCTTGAGTTATGGCCCAAAAAATGTGTTGTGCAGTCATGGTGATCTTTGACCTTTTTTAAAAAAAAACATTTCCTCAGCTGACCATACAAAATGTGCCACTTCTCAGCCTTATAAATCAGTCTTTGTCGGCCATTTTGCTCAGCCTGAAAAGTGCGGTTAGGAGTCAGGAAGCGGTGTAGAGCGAGGCCTGGCGGCTCGCCGTGCTGCGGCTGGTCTGCGCAGGACTCACCCACTGCTTCTTCTTGGTCTGGGAGATGAGCTGTTTGTTCTGGGCCACCAGCTTCTTCACCTCCTCCACCAGCTCCTCTTTACACTTCTCCTTCACCTGCTTGCACTTCCTCTCCATCTCCGCCTGAGCTCCAGCCACCGCCTTGCTCACCGCCTGGCGCTTCTCCTCCTCCATCTCCGCACGCAGCTGAGGGGACAGAGACAGACAGGACACGGCGGGTTTTTAAGCGGCGCCCTCAGAGACGTCAGACCTCAACCGTCGTCGAACCTGAACGCACCTTCTCCAGAGCCTCTCTGACGACCCTCTCCGTCTCCCTCTTGTTGTCGGCCTTCATCATCTCCTTGACGTCGTTGAAGACCTTCGTGTACTTCTCGTGGCACATGTTCTGGCAGGCGCCGTCGCTGTTGGTCTGGGTGCCGCGGTGCAGCGTGCGCGGCGAGCCTCCGTTGGCCTTCTTGGTCTGCGTGGACACCGACAGCTTCTCGGGCTGCTGGGGCGCCGAGGACACAGGGATCTCCTGGCTGGAGCTGACCGCCTCCATCTCTGGCTCAGGGTCCTGGTGGAGAGGAGGGGACGGGAGACGTTTATTCATCACACATGAAGTCACATTTTTAGGTGTTGCACAAAGTCTCTGCAGCGCTCACTGAGTTAACTTTACGACAACATCACATAGATTCAAATTAACACTGGTTTCACGTTAAAACTGGCCAAAATATGAAAGTATGATTCCCAGCAGCATATAATTTCTAAGGATATAATTTATTAAAATATCTTAACTACAACCCACGTAAGTGACGCAAAATAGACAGCTGTAGTCAGACAACTACACAATATACACATTTTTGACAAAAAAACATAAAAAAGTACCTTAAATATCTGTAAAAAATCTTTCTTCTCACTTGCCAATTCATCTACAATAAACTACTATCAGTCAGCTTCAACTGAAACAGACAATAAATGAATCCAGCCGCTAACAAACGCCGTCGCCTTGGTGTGACCATGACGACGATCTCACTTACACTGGCTTCTTCTTTGGACTCGACCATTTGAGATCGGCGGCTTTTCTTGGCCTTGGGCTCCTGGCTGCCTTTGAGCTGGAAGAGGATAAAAACAAAACACAATCACATCAATTACTGCTATTTATACACATATATAACACACACAATGTGCAGTCCAGCCACCAGAGGGCACTGTTTGCTGCCGTTCCCTCTGAGTATATCAGGTTGTGTCATTTTAATGTGAAGTCAGCGGCCCTGATGTCTCTGTGTTGCTCTTTTATTCTCTTCTGTCTCCCCTGGTCTCTCTGAAGCCTTGTAGAAGTGTGATTAGAAGAAGTTTCACAGTAAACTATGTGCTGGTTTGAGGTTTGGAGCGATCTGATAGGGAGGCGAAAACCTCAGAGGAAGTTTGAACCTAACAGACTCAAGCGTGAAGGCGTGAGTGTTCAATGTGTTGTCGTATCAGAAGCTGCTTGACTTGTCTGTGAAAATTAACTAAGGAAGTTCAGATGACAGGAAGACGCAAATGAGCTCAGCAGGAAAAGCTCGACCCAATAACAACCACTCGTTCACAGCAAGCACATAAAACAGACTGGTTACAAAAATCACTTTGACAAGAAGCTTCTGTTCTTCTTGCTGCAGGTCTTCACTCGACTACTAAACCGCCAGCTGATGCTGTGGGACAAGTCGACTAGCTGTGGATAATATCGTTCATTTACAGACGTTACTGTAAAACACCTGTCTGAGAATAAATGCACAGTTTCTTAAAGAACGTGTGTAGAGTAGTTATAATGGTATTTGTACAATTAGCGTTACTCCAAATGTGCTGGAGTGTGTTCCAGTTGTTGTTTGTACTGTTCGTATGTCATCAGAGTTTAGAATTGTGGGATGGCGGCGGGGTTACAGAAGAGGTCGCTGACTGGACTGACCCCACTTACATGTCGGACCTGCTCGTTGCTGGTGGACGAGATGCTGGACTCGGCTTCGTCTGTCCGCTCCAGCCTGTCCGTCCTCCCGCTGCCCTCCTGCTGCTGCCGCTGGCTCTGTTGGTTTTGCTGGAGATGCTGGTGCGGCATGCTGGCGTCCTCCATCTTTGTTTTCCAGAAGCGGCCTTCCCTCAGGAAGCGCTGGTAGACCTCCAGCTCCTCGCACGCCTTCTTCCAGCCGTTGCTGCGCTTCACCTGCAGCTGCTGGACGCTCACCTTGATGTCCTGGATGTTGTCTGAGGGGATCCATGCTCTGGGGAAGACAAGGTGAAGAGTGCTCGAGGTTAAACAAGCAGAGCTAAAGCATTTTAATTCATTTCAAGCTCTTTTGATGGCGTCTCAGTTTGTTTTGGATGCACTGGTTTAAAGAAACTGTCGTGTTTCTGAATTAAAATAAACCTGAGATGTTCTTAAACTGATCTCAGGAGCATAAAGTTGCTCTATAAACCGTGTGTGCACCTGTGGGATCATGAAGAATGATTACAAAAATAAATAATAAAGACAGAAACAGCCTGCAACGCCGACATCCTGCTGATAAACAACCAAACAGAGACAAGATGCTGTGTGTTGCTGTGACGTGTAGCAGCTGTGCTAACCTCTGGTGCTGATGGCCGAAGAAGCGGACGTCCACCTGGTTGTCCTCCCGCTGAAGGACTTTGGCCGGCCAGTAGCCAAACCCTTTCATCTTGGCCCAAACCAAGTCGTGGCTGGGGCTCTGCCGGGGCAACACACACAAGAACAATAGACCAAAGACACTTTGCAGCTGTGTATTTCTAACTAAGAGTGGCGTCAAATACACCTGAGAGGACAGAAGACCTCTGTGAACGAAATGCTTCTGCTGAATAAGAAACAGTAACAGCTAACATCAAACTGCATTTGATCCTGAGGCGCTGCGGTTTGGCCTGTCGGAGCAGGTTTGGTTGTACTCACACAGGGATAACAGAACCAGTTGTCTGGCCGGGCGTTTGACAGGTAGAAACAGTTCTTACACAACAACAACTCATTCAACTGGAAGACAAAAGAGAGAGGGAGAGACGAGGAAGGAGGAGAGAAGAGAAAGAGAAGTTAAAAGTTTTTAACAAAACTGGACTCAACTGATCAAAGGAGACATAAAAGCCTGATTCCACTAAAACTGGGACGCTGTGTGAAAGAAATAAAACACAATGTGATCATCTGCTAACCCTCTTTGACATGCACTCAATTAAAAAGAGTCAACATGTTTAATGTTTGAGCTCATCAGCGTCAATGATTTCTGTAAATATCTGCTTATTCTTTGGGACAGGAGCAACTAAAGACTGGGAAACGTGGTAACAGGTGATAGCATCATGACTGGGTGTGAAAGGGCCATCCTGGAAAGGCTCGGTGGTTCAGGAGTTTGAACTGTGAGAGAGCAGTGGCACAAGGCTACCTCATGACATGTGTCGCTGAAGAGAAGCCGTGCGATCTCCGCCTGGTCACTGTGAACTGCAACAAACGGGAACAGACACGAGGAGTAAACAGACAGCAGTCGCCTTAAAACAAGAGTTCACATGTTTAAGTATGTGTCTAAAAGCTGCAGTCTCTTCAGTTAAATGACGCCTGGTGAAAACCAAAAATTAAGCACAACTGTAAAATATTTTAACGGATTATTTTAATATGAAATGCTCCTATTCCATGTTTATAATTCCATAACATTCCACATTTTGTCAAATCTCGAAGGTTTTTGGTACTGATCTAATTGAAATGCTACAAATCTCAGGTTTCTATCTAACACAGTTCTCGTCTTTCGAACAAATCCGCATTTAAGAGTTCTGAATTCTTCCGTTAAAGCATTTTTCCACTGCTTTGCGTCAGCGTCAACCAACTGACGTTACTCTATCAGCACTGCTGTCGAACACCGTCGGACTTCAAACTAATGCAAAGGAAACTGCGGCATGTTCGGATGTGTGCGGCTCAGACCCACCTCCATACAAGATGGCAGTGTTATGAACGATCAGCTGAGCGTCTGCTTTGAACTCCTCGAAGCTTTTATATTTCCCTTCAGACAGATTCTGAGAGAGAGAGAGAAGAGCACAAAGAGGTCTATTCACATGCTGAGCAAGTGTGTGTGTGTGTGTGTGTGTGTGTGTGTGTGTGTGTGTGTGTGTGTGTGTGTGAGGTCCAGGAGAGGGCAGTGTACATATTAACACTGACACACACACACTGATCCGGGCAGAGCTCCAGTGAGTCTGGCAGAGGCTGAGTGTGATGCACCACTGACCACAGCACAGCAGAGTCCTGCCTGACCTCTCACACACACTCACACACACACACACACACACACACACACGCACGCACGCACACACACACACACGCACACTCACGCACACACACGCACGCACACACACGCATTCAAAGTCAACCACAAGAGCTCAACTCGCCACACTCACAATGAAACAAGGGGTCACCTGGAAGACCTTAAAATCACAATTTATCTCAAAACAAACCACGATGATTGAAGACAGAATCAAAAATAAATGAAGCATTCAGCCATTCAGCATTATTGAAGTGTGAGGGGCGCCTCTCTGGGGGGGACGGGGGGACAGGGGGGACGGGGACGGATGGGGATGGTTACCTCCTGGATGTTTGAGACGTCCAGCGCGGTGTGGATCAGCCGTTTGTACATGGGATGTTTAGTGTCTTTGCCTTTCTTATTCAGGTCCACTGCCTGCAACGTAGAGGAGGGATAATGATTTAATACCACTCTATGGAGGAGGGGGGGGGGGGTGAGCTGGAGCAGTGAAGCAGGGACACATGGGAGGCTTAAAGAGAGGAGGCAATATGGAGGGTAAACGAGGAGGTTTTATAGGGAGAGAGCAAGATAAGTGGAGGAAAAGTAATGAGATTTAATACAGCTTCTATAGAGCAGAGGTTGGAGGATGAGGGGAGAGAGGAGGAGAGGCTGAAGAGGAGACGAGATGGAGATGTGACAGATGAACATAGAGAGGAAGGCTGGTGTAATGGGAGAAGACTGGGGAGGAGTAAAGGTTCCTGTGAGCAGTTAAACTAGTGGATTATTTAAAGTACACAGCAGAGGCCACAGGCGGCAGACTGGCAGTACAGAGCTGTTGTTAAAATGTATTTATCATCTAAAGAAATAAAAACGATGGACAGCAATGTGCAGCGCTGCATGAGGTGAACGTGGATAAAAACAGGCAGAAGGACACGTGAGGTTGTTCTCACCCTCTCCTTCATACGCTGGACGATGAAGCGCAGGTATTTACTCATCTCCTGTTTGTTCAGGTTCTTCTTTTTACTCCCCTGCAGGAGACGACGTGGAGACAGAGAGGAGAAGGGGAACGTTTAGTTCTGCAATATACAAAAAGGCAAGAAGGAAACACGTCATTACGGGACACACGCGCCTCAGCGTCTGCCCACCCACCCTGCAGACGACACACTGCCAGTGGGACCCTCCGTCTCTGGGCTTGAACTCCTCCGACAGACATTTGAGGTGATAAACCCGGAAGCAGTTGTCACATGTGAGGACGTCGCCCGGTAGGTGACACTCGAAGCAGTACCAGTCGTGGCTCTCTGTCTCCCACTCCTGCAGGGAAGACACAGCAGAACACAAGTTTGGGTGACCCCCCCCTCCAACCCGCCAACCATGGCAGGGGAGGAAACAACTTTCTCCATCCTCCTTCATCCTTAATTAAAGCTAGAGCTCATGTCTGCAGGTTTACAACAGCTGAATCTTCAAAGCAGCTGGTTGAGTTAAAGCTAAATACAAAAGAAGGCCGGCTGGTGTTTTTTTGTTAAAGTGGCTGCAAGGTTTACAAAAACATCACCGTTTTTTAGCTGCTGCTATTCCAACAACACGCGCCGATCGACTCCAGCTAAGGTGACCCAATGGCCCCGGATCCGCTAGCATGAACGCTGCAACTACGCACACTCTCACTCCCACCATCAAAATACACTATTTCACTGAAATTCTACACAGAGCACTCTAAATGCAAATTTAGTAAAAAATTCCCTTTCCCTACAAGTGTGAATATGGAAATACCCAAAAGTCTACCGGCATTCAGCACGAGTAAAGAAGCTGAAGCTAATTTAGACGAGTCGCTCTGGCCTTCGTGACAGCAGGTGGTGATAGCATGGAGTTCATAGCGTTTAGCCAAAGGGCCTAAAATTCAAACTGTGAACCAGCTGAGAAGATCTGGGAGGACAAACGGACGAGAATAATGAATCTGCCCCTCCATAGAAATGATGTCAAAACCCTGAAGTGTGAATACGTGTAGCTGTACGATCGTCCAACAGTGCTCGTGTCAAACCATTTTTCAATTTAAAAAGTAATGATTGTCACGGGAGAGAAGATTTCACTGACCAGCACCTATAATCCATTCCCCACATCACCAGACATGTGGGCACGTATGTCCATGTACCTCAGGTGTACTTATGTGTTCAAAAGTACACATAAGCCTTGTACAACTACACACAGGCTTGAACCACTGTGAAAAAACATCTATATAACATCCAACATAACTCTGGCCTCTTACGTTGAGTGATTTTTTCATATTTCTCAAAGCAAGTTATATTAAAAAGTACCATAAAATGTACTGGTACCTAAACGTGCGATACCACATGCACTAAAATCTGACAGCTTATTCGATGCTTTCTCTTATCCTAACACAAGCAGTATTCCTGTCGTATACTAATTTCCATTAAGGGGTTCAAGTGAAGGGCACGGCGGCGGGAAGCAGGCCCACGAGCCGCTAAAAATTCAACTACACATCAACCTGTCAAGAGTCCAACTCCTCCCACTCACAGTCTGGACCGGCTCAGTCGGGGAGAGCAGGAGAGTCGTGACTGAGTGCCGCTCAATGAAAGCTAGAAAAAAAACTGCACTTCAGTCTCTAACCTAATTTTTTCTCCATGTGTTCATGTACTGCAGGCTGGGTATGAACTGGAGGACGAGGACTAGATTCAAAACCACAGTGATGATCAGGTAGAAGTGGACTAGTGGTTGCTCATTGTTGTGGTTTTGATCACAGAAGAACATCCTCCTGAATAATCCTCATTACACCGTCTTAAACCAACTCTGGAGACTGGAGAGGTGTACGGCTGAAACGAGCCCAAACATAACCATAAATAGTCATGAGGACAAAAGGAGTGAGGACAGCTTTGACGTCCACGCTGCCAGTGTGGCTGCGACACCAAAGACCTGATCAGAAGCAGGAGCTGCCAGGGGGAAGCACTCTACACTCTGAAATCCAGGGGTTCCCTACGAAGGGTGATCTACAACGGCTGGACGTGACCAGAATCAAATGACCCTTAACCTTTCACCACCCACAGCACGCTCACCCAGACACATAATCACATACTTCCTTGAAATTGGGTCACTGTGGTTGTTTTTGAAAAAGAACGTCTGTAGGCACAGTGTAAACCTCAAACCTTAAAACACACCGTCACCCTACCGACAAAGCAGTCCACTTATTGAATAAATCCTTTAAACCCGACATTCAGAGCAAAGCCCGACAGATACAGTCTTACTTGGTGCCAATACAACTAACGATACGGTTAAACAACCCTTTCAACAAAGATTCCTTTGATTTAAATTCTTAAAAAAAAAAACCATTTCCATGAGGTGAAGAGGGAAAGATTTTACATCTCGGTGCCCTCTGGTGGACAAACTATGTAATAACAACAACGTTTCTAAATTCCTCAAACGGACATGTCTATCACCTGACATTAAAGCTGACAGTAATCTGCGATAAACTGACTCATAAATTGGCCAGTATGTGGTCACGTAAAGGAGTTTTTAAGCCGTTAGTTTTTAAGTCCTGACAAAAAACACAAAACTTCTTTAAGCTGGAATTCAGCAGAAATAGCAGAGCAAAGAAAATGCTCTTCTGGGAACGTCCTTGATGCACAAACGATGCAGCTTGATTTGAGGACCGCTGCTTTTTCAGCCATTCTTCGGTTCATTCGCATTCGTGATGATGCTTGGATCACATTCTCACTCCCAAGATTTATCTGGGAATAACCGCGTTCAGAGCAACCGCTGTGCTCACATATGAGCAGAAGGGGGTTGACAATTAAAGCCCATGTAGATGTGGACATGCTCTGAAATCCATCCACAGATTCCTCAAAAGACTTTTTTAGCGAGCAGGAGACTCTTCACCCACACAAACACTTGACGGTATAGAAACAGTCCTTGAGTTCTGGCGAATGTCAACAGGCACTTCACTATTGTTGGGCCGCCTGATGAAAGACAAGTGGCTGACTTCAAAAGGCTGAAGTTCTCAGAGCCAAGGACAGTCTGCGGCTTCAGCACAGTGAATTTCGACAGGAGCGCGGACAGAATTGGACCCAATCATGACAGATATTATACAGCGACATAATGTTTGAGTACCAGAGAGGCAAACAACACTGAGCGTTGAAATCACAGCAGAACAGGATGTTTTTAGAGGATATTCTGATAAAACTGTGTTGAACTGAAGTTCAAAAATATTTAAGCCCTCTGGTTTGGCAGCAAAATCTGAAAAAACCTCCAAAACAAAGCCAGTTTTTGGTTACAAATCACAGACTTCTCTGAACATCTGTGAAATACCTCTGTGTTTTTTGGAGGGAGAAATGGGCCTTCACCAGAAGCTGCCAACAAAGGCAGGGACTTGGATAGTGATAGAGGAGGAGTCCATCCTCCCGCTGCCTTCCAGCTCTGGTTAACAGCTCTGCACCGTCAAGCTGGGACACGCCAGCGAGCCGAGCGAGGCTGAGCAGCAGGGTTAGCGTGCCTTCTAACGACCCACACGAAGCTACCCCAGGATTCATCTCCACCTCGTGCTTCTTTTAGATCTGGCTTCTCCTGTGGTCTGACACGTTCTTATGATCCATGTGAGGTGTCACAACTGAAACTACACTTCTGCAGATTTTCAACTTGCAAAACTTCTTTTCACACGCTAGTTTCATGGCCAAATTTCAAGATTTAAGCCGGTGTTTGCACGACAAATGAGCCATATGACTTCATGGATGCATAATCAAACTCAAAACTATACCATATATATGTAGTTTTCAATACATATCACTTAAGGTTATGCAAGGGCAATATGGAATATGGTAAATCAAAACATATGGTAATATAACAGATGTATTCCTAATGGGTAAAACCACCAAACATGAATGTCTGTTCTGGCTTATTCAGCAAATTAAATACAAATCAAAGTACTAATGTAAATCATCAAAAATCAAAGTCCAGTATTACCATAAAGCAGTCCTGCTCAGTGATTTGCAACATTGCCTATGGTGTTAGAGGAAAAGACAAAACGGGATGGTAAAATATGTGACAGTACAACGTATTCATACATTCAGATTGTCTCGCAGCATGTATTCTCCTATCACCCACCCGATTTCAGGATTTCCAGGAAACTGAGATGGTAAGATCCTGATGCATTTACTTTGTGAAATGGCACCTCTCACTCTTTCCCCAATACTTTTTTTTCATGAGTGTATAAATCGTTTATGATGTTAGTGGAGGCAGTGCCCCACCTCCATCATGAAACATCAGTGGAAATAACTACCTGTGTTCAATAACTACCAGATGAACTCATCTGAGAGCATCATCAAAAAAAGTTTCTAAAAACAAAGTAAAATCACTGAAAAGGGTGTAAAGATGAATACAGTGTTTGGACAAGGATTTGTCAAAGTGATGGGTTAGTAAATTAAATGAAATAATGTGCATTTGGACTCTCTTTCATAGTGTTTAAGTCATTGCTGTCAAAGTGCATCAACACATCATATCATGTTTGTCATCATGCATCACATGTGCGCATATTAAAATGACTTTAACCACCAAACGTTCAAAGTATCAACAAAGCATCCAGCTGCTTTTTTTTAATGAAAGTCTACATGTGCAGATTCAGGGCATGAATTCACAGATAAAAGTAATCATTTTGGGCAAACCTGGATTTAATCCAATCTGACTTGAGGCAGTGCATTTGAAAGTTGATTTCAACAATCTGACGGTGCTGCTTTTGAATGTCGTGATCAGTGTGTAAATGTGCGGTTATCTGTTTGAGGAGTAAATGTTCCTGAAGTCAACACAAGGACACTGCATACGCCAGCTGGATTGAATCCAGGCACCTGAGGAGGGAGAACTGCCTACGTCTAACAGCTGCTTTACAGTGTTTCTCACATTCACATCTGTCCACTGAGTGATGGCTAACCTGGCAGAACCAGTGGGCTGTGTTACTAGCAGCAGGCATGGAGAAAACTAAAGAGCACAACCACACAAACCACAACCACCCTTCCTTCCCTCTCCCCACCTCCACTTTCTTTCACCAATTAAATGAAGAAAAAAGGAAAACAAGCATGCCAGACAGAAGTTAAGAGCACGGCAAAACACCCCCCCCCCCCCCCACCCCCCCGCCCCCTGAGGAGAACTACAACTACCAAGACCAAAATACTACAAACGCACAGAGGCTTGCTACCAACCTGCGGCTATGCTAGTATTGCTTGTCGTGTCACACTGAAATGTGATTCAATTAGGCAAACACTGATTACTGTTCAAGCTGTAATTTACACTTGACTCTGACTGGCGGTGTCTGAACGCCAGGGAGCGGACACAGCTTCGAGCTGCACCCAGTGAGTGTTTGTGTTTTTAAAACAAGCAACGGCACATCTGTAGATAAGTAGCGAGCACACATTTCATCAAGATCACTGATCACTTCCACAAGAAATTTGGCCACGTAGACACAGCGCTGCAACGGACTTTCATGAAGCTTTTTACAGTGGAACTGAATGACAGCAAGTAGCTTCTGGCAGTATGTTTAATACTGTAGTGTAGGCAAGCATGAAATTTCAAAATGGAAACCTGGTATGTTTTCAGCTTCCACCTTGTGTGATCATTTCATTTAAGGTGCAGCGAGCAGACTCAATCACGAGCGTTACAGAGTGCAAGACGACTGAATTTCTCGCCACAGGCACCGAAGCCTTTCCATTTAATTTTAATACAGCCTACAACTTTTGCACTAACCAGAACATGCTGTATGCTGTTGAGTTTTTCTGCAACCTGCATAAAAAGATTCACTCAAATCCCTGACTGCACTGCATGTGGCAGAGCCGATTTCTCACAGAATGATGTTAGTTGAGAGGGGGGAAAAATGAAGTGATCGAATGAAGAACAAACCCTGAGTCTGAGAATAACAATGCAGCCCTTACCTTGCTTCCCTCGGCTTTCGGCTCCTGTGATTGCAAGTGATTCAGAGAGTAGTGTTTAAAAGTCCTGCTGCTAAAACAACCTGAGCTCCGCTGGACAACAGCGAAATGTCTTGAGGGACCAACAGATTTTAAGAACAGATCATGTAAATGTTTTCACCACACGGTACAGACAGACCCCTGTCTGGATTGCTTTGGATGCAAAGATCGCATCCACGAAATGTACCACGAGTCAATAATAACTGGTACATGTTTTGTGTCTGAGCATGTGCAAGTCAAGGGGCTGACTGGTGCATGTTACAGCTAATAAAAGAAGCTTAGTTTCCAATTCTAATATTACTATTCTGTCACGAATCAGATCAGTTATTTCTGATTTTCCTGCATGGTATTTCCAGCTCACAAATCACTGATGACGCTCTTGTGGTTAAATGGGTAAAGCATAACAGATAGCGCCCAGGTGTTGGCATCCTGGTGCAAAAAGCACCAAGATTAAAGCAGCCACCAGACACATGTTCGTGCCAGTTGCACAGTAATCCATTAAGTGCTCTTTCCATTACAAATGGTCAAAGATGTCGTGATTCACCCCAGGTAGTGCTGATACACTGTGAAATGACACAGAGTGCGGCTCTAGTGTGACAGAGACACGAAAAAGCATCAGTACACTGTGAGCCGTTCCTCATAACTAACGAGGGAAATAAGAGGATATGAAAACAGGGAAAAGAGAAAAATATCAATATGGCATTGCTGCACAGCAGAGGGCTGCCGAGCAAGTCAAAGATGACGCAGGCTATTGAGAAATAAAGTGAAAATTGTGTGTGGTTTGGTGAGTTTAATGGTTGGTTGCACAGTTTGGGCAAAAATATCTCCTGTTTGGATCTTATTTCATCATCCTTGATCATTAACAACAGTAATATTTGCTTCATGTGATGCCTGCATGCTGTGACTCTGCTAACGCTGCGTTCACACTGCGAGCAACTTGACAGATGGGTGGTTGTACCCTGATCCTACAGTCTGTGTGGTGGTCTCAAACAGGGCTGCCGTGATAAGTTCAACACTGCGAATGCTAAGTTCACTAAAGGACGAGAACATCCGCCCACGTGTCTGCTGCACTGTAGCCCTCTTTGCATTGCAAATGGTAAATGTGATTTTTATTCTAAGCATGTACAACATTTACTGCATTTGTCTATTTTTTCTGACATGTATCTCACTTATAAACTGAGGAGGTGATCTGCAATGAGGAAACTAAACCAATGGAAAAATAAGTCTATTCGATTAGAAACGTTCACTTCAAATTCACTTGACAATTACACGGAAACGCGGCTGGTGACGCAGCTACTCTGCAGGCACTGCTTTGGACAAATGAATCTATTCATTATTATGACCTCCCAACAATCAGTCTACAGCTGCTTTAATAACCCAATGAATTGCTGATCTTTGAAGCTAAAATGTGAGATTTTGTTCATCAAACGACTGAATTGTAGCAGAGTTAACATCTTTAAGCAGCTTTAATCCTCACTAATAAAGGTTTTCAAACTGCATCATGAAAACACATTATGTTGGCCATAACACGTTGGTAAAGGCCAGAAGTTGTTAATTAGCTGTTACTAAACTTTAAGTTTCCTTCAGCATTCAGAGTTTTCCTAAAAATGTTGCCCACAGTGTGAACACAGAGGCACCAACAGAATCCTACTATAAACCAGGAGACAAACCAGATATGTACCAACATAAAAAGGATGAATTTGCACATTTTTGGCAACCAGTAACGCAGATTCTAGAAAAAGGATTCACTGTTCACGCTTCCCCGTGTTCGGAACCTGTTCGACTTACCATCTCGTCCCCGGGCAGCCAGTATCCCTCCTGCTCGATGCCGGCCTTGGAGCCCTTGCAGCCAACAGTCAGAGTCTCCACAACGAGGCCGTCTTTCACAGCCAAGCTCAGCTGTCTGGCAGTCTCCTTAGGGTGCATGCCAAACACACGGCTCAGGTACCTGGGCAGGTGGAGGTTGAGATGTAATTGAGCAATGTGTGACAGCAGCTGTGATGATGGTAGCCATTTTCCAAATTAACTGGAGGTGGAGACCTACAATGTGGATTAGTGCTGCTGTTGAAGAAGTGAAAATTTCAACGGTTGTTTATGAGTCAAGTGGAGCCTCCGGAGATCAGCTTTATTAACTGCACACACAATCAGAGAGCGTGCATTTCTTACTGTGGTATTAAATTACTTGCCTCTCAGATCTGTAATTTTCCACAGACAATACCCCAATGCTCCATAAATTATATTCATGCCACCCAAGAAACAGATCAGAGCACGTGGTTCAAAATCCAAAATCACAAGCAGAGACAGACAGTCTTCCTCATCTATTTCCTCCTCTAACGCTCCCCCGTTTTCCAGTTTGGGACACTTGATTCCTGCAGCTGCCTGCTGACGGGCAGCGAGCCTCCCTGAATAAGGTCACGTATCTTCGACTGTGGCAGACAGCCAATAAGTAGTACAAGTCAGCGGGGAATCAGGTGAGAGTCTTGCTCCTGAGGTACAATGGAGAGGCTTACAGTGCGTCTGTGAGGTGAACACAAGTCGGACAGGATTACCTAAACCAAAGGCTCGGACACCAAGACGCCAGGGAGACCTGACGAGGATCCACCAGAAAAAGCAAAGGAAGGACTTTTAGATGTATAGCAATTAAGGGGATTGACACGAACGCCTACATTCCTTCTGATAATATTGAGATTTAATCATTTAGTTGGTAAAAATGCAAGAAAACAAATATGCCGATCGCGAGTGGCACTGCTTGCTTTTTTAACACAGTTTAATAAAAAAAATGGATTCATTCAATGTTTGCCATTTGTGCTTAAAATGTGAAAGATTAACAAAACAGTTGCTGATTAATTTTCTGTTAAATCCACAAATCATTTCGGCTCTCATCACTGATGATGTCTGACTCATTCCTGTGTACTGCTTTCATTTATTTGCACAAAAATTAAATCAAATTACATCTTTTTTGTCTCCTTGTGGTTCATTTTTCCAGATGCTTGCGTTTTGAGTGACGGGGCGTTAAGTGTACCTTTGGCTGCTCTACTTTTTATTAACCGACTGAACATTTTGACTATAAAATTCCACAAACTTTACAGCCAGTTAAACACATACCAGGCTGTGTTAAGTAGCAACTAGCTTGGTTAATGATGAACTAATTGATTTCAAGCAGCCTGACTGCTGCGCCTGTGAACCTGCAGCTTCCAGCCATGTGAGCGAGGCCATCTCGCTGACTTTAGTCAGCTACAGTGGGACTGCACAGGGTGGAGGTGCGGGGGGGAGGGTGGGTGTGTGCGGGAGAGCCGGGGCTGTCCGTCGCATGCCACTGCTTAGTGTTGCCATGACAACAGCCGCTCGCCGCTGGTATTCATTTGGCGAGCGGCCAGCGCCAAGGTGCTCGCCAACTTGCCGTACGAGACGTGCTAAGCGCCTTGTTTAGTCTCTGCTCCATCCGCCGACCGAAAGGGAAGACTGATCCGAGGTCTGCTGTGGATGATTTGTAATCAATTTGCACAGTTTGAGCGATGTCAGATTCCCTCCAGAGATAAAACAATCGTGGTTGAAGCATCATGAAGCCAATCTGCTGTAGACTGGATATCCAGGCCCAGTTTCTACTGGGGGTGCTGCAGCTCAGGCCAGCAGACTTCACGGAAAGAATGGCAATGAGTGAAAAGCAGGAGCAGGTGGAGAATGTCAATCACATTATTGATCGTTACCTGGTTCGGTACTGAGTGAAAACACAGTTTACCTACTGTAACAACACTGCCAAACAATGGTGTGATTTATTAGATAGTCATTTGCAGAAAACTAATCAGCAACTGATGATTGATTAATCACTCAAATCATTTATCAAGCAAAGCACCAAAGATTCTGCTTCCAGCTTCTGAAATGTGAGTTTTCACTACTTTTCTCTTTGTGTCACAGCAAACTGAACATGAGGTTTGGACTGTTGGTTGAACAAAAACCAACAAAAAGAGCACTTTGTGGTCAGAGAAGTTGTGCTCAGCATTTTCCAATATTTTCTAAAAGTTTACATAGTGATCCAATAATAGATTAAATCAGGGTTGGGGTCCCTCCAGCCAAGGCAATTCAAAAAAACAAAAAAAGTTTTTTTTCAGCAATAAAGAAAACAACATAGAACAGAAGGGTAACATGTTTTTCTGAGCGGTCCCTGAATGCAGCACACATGGAAGGGGTGATCACGTCAATGCATCATGCCTCCTGTCAACAAAATGTATGTAGATGTGTAATGTCACAGGGTCCTAGAGAAATGGACAATATTTTTTTGTTGTTGAAGAAAAACGATAAGTGTGTCTAAGTTAGTTTATGGGGACGAGCTCGCGGTGATGAAAATGGCGAATTACCTAAACCAAAGAGTCATCACAGCTACAAACATGCTAACCTGGATGAGCTGCAGGACAAAATGAACGCTCTCTGGCGGAGTTTGGGCGTCCGTCAAGTAGCTTTCACAGACCACTTTCTGACAGAGACAGTGTCCTGCAGGCAGGTTTGTGGTGTGCAAGCTAACAGCAAAGAAGCTGAAGCCTCATTCAGATGGAGAATTTGTGAAGGAGAGCCTTGTTGCTGCTGCAGAGCTGCGAGCACAAGTGTCAGTTGTCTGGAAAAATTCATAGAGATGAAGGAAAACCTGATGTGGTAACTCAGTGATAGGAGGTGTCTGTGTGATTTGCTTAATTTACTGTAAAGCTAAAGAGGAAACACTGAGCATGTTCCTGCAAAAGCTGCTGTGACGTCTGGATCTGCTGCTGAGTGAAAACTCCTTCAGGCTTTTGGTGAGAGGTTTCAGGACACGAAGAGTCAACACAACGACCTGAATGCATTTACTGTTTAATGTGAACCAGCTGATGTTTCTGACAACCTACAACATGACATCACTGAGCTGCGCAGCAACGACCTGCTGCTAAGAGCAGCTCTGTTCAAACCTGTCAAAGACTCAAGACCGACCGACCCAAATCTGGAGCGAGCTCCAAGCAGCCTCATCATCATCATCACCACCATCTGACATCAGACGCCTCATCAAAGAGAAGCAGTTCGAGTCAACACAGAGATCAGTGTGATTTATATGTTAAATAATTGAGTATGGGCAGGGGGCACCGCCTCCACCTTTATCACCTATACACCTTATATCTAAAAGATCTGCAGACACATAATTAGATAAAAACCTCAGGAAATGATTCATGTAACACAACATGTCTACGTGCGGTAGGTTCAAGTGATTACATGTCTGTGTGTGGAGCTGTTTTCTGCCCTCATGTCATGACCACACTACTTTGAATCATCTGAAACCCTTTGAATGGGGGGCTTTTAGCGACTTGTATATTGTCTGTGTGGAGTAATGCATTGCTTTCACCAAAATAAGCACAGAAATACGACCAGTGTTATATTTAGCCATGTATTAGTTATATTAAAAATAACGCTGTCTTCTATAGCCTTAGAATATCCTGATCTCTAACAGGGATTTTACTGATGAGCTTTATCAGACGAGCTTTTCTAACTTGCATATCTCAGGCAACAGATCTTTTAATTTGAGCAGCTGTCTGCATAGATTGGCTCTTTGCGGGCTCACGCCTCTGCTGCGCCTCACCTGTTACGTTTATTTACTCTAAGGCACTGAATAAACACATTTATCTACTATTTGACCTAGGTGGAGCAGTCTGCTGCTCACTGGACACACACACACACACACACACACACACACACACACACACACACACACACACACACACACACACACACACACACACACACACACACACACACACACACACACACACACTTTCAAATTCAACCACAAGATCTCAATCAACCACACTCCCACTGAAACGAGGTGTGACCAATAAGAGCTCAAACCTTAATCACAACAAATTCATCTAAAACAACAGCCCACGTTTCCCATCATGCTGTGCTTGACTGAGTAGTTTGTCAAGGTAAGGGAAAGGCAATATATAACGACTTGTTGTAATGCGTCCATCATGCTGTGCTTGACTGAGTAGTTTGCTATCACCCCCTCACCCTTCTCCATGTTTCCTGTCACTTTATAATGTGCAACAAAAAAGCAAAACGCAGTCAGTCTGAAAACTGTTTGCACTGAGGTCTGTGGATTATACAGAGTAATGGGGACATTGTTTATAGGAGGACACTAAACACTAAATCCCATTGATCTCATCTGTGCCGGGTGCTTAAATAAAACTCAGACACTGTAAAAATCTCAGAAGATAAAATAAGAGCGGCCTGCAGTGAAAATTTAAATGTGTGATGTGAACTTTACTCAAAAGACAGGCCCAGACAAAGATTTGCATCATAATGTCTGTCTCATCTGTGGTGAACTTACTTGGAGATCCTGTCCATGTTTGCAATTTGTTTCTGGTTGCGGATGACCTCGATGGCCGCCCACACATACTGGACCACCTTGGGGTCTGCCTGCCTCTTCTTCACCACGCGTGACATGACTTCCTTATTCATCTCAACTGTGGGAAATATGGGCAAATATAAATCAGCATATGTATCTTTTTTTTGTTCTCTGAATGAAAACTAGGTTTACGTATACCTGAGCTGCCGTACAACCTCATGAGAGGCCACATTCTTAATAGTAAGGTAGTGAAAACACAACATTATACACTAATGAAAACAATCTTATGAGTATTATAGTCCATTTCAGCCATATTCTGCCAATGTATTCCCCTAAATCTTACACAGTGGTACTATAAATAAATTACATGTGCAAAAAAAAGTTCTTTCAGTCTTTATAAACATTATTTTATAGTCAGAAAATCTTAATTATTAGTTTAGAAAGTACAAACACTCCTATATTTCACAATATATTCAGAGTTTAATTCCACACAAGCATGATTATCAGCAATATGAGATCATTTCCAAGCCGAGAAGCACAAGTTTAGGTTGTGCAGACTCAGAGCAGCTGAACAGCAGACTGTTTTCCTTCCAATTGATTTGTGCAGGACGAGAATACACGGTGGACAGCAGGGACAACAAGTGAGCACAAAGACAAAAGACTGAGCAGAACCATAACAATCCCATGTGACTGTCTTTCAAGACATGACTGACCATTAAGACCATTAACATGATCTGGTAAAAATTCAGCCATTAGAGACTTGACAAATTGCCATATCATAGAGGTGCTTGTCATTGTCCAAACACTCATACAGCATTGTAATATATGCATCATGTAATAAAACAGCCACGTTTGGCCATAAAGCACAAGGACTAAGGATATTCTGCAAGTAACAAACCAGTTGTCTTCAAGACTATTTGACACAGCTCCGTTCTTTACATGTTGGTCACTGTAAACAAGAGTATCTGTCCAGACTTGCTGAGGATGGCTAACTCTGAAGACAACTCCTTCCATCATCATCCTAATTGAGCTCTCGGCTTCAGGGAGAAAAAACTCCTAGATTCCTAGGAGCCTAGGTTATTTCATGGTTTCTAAAATGTTATCCTTTTGGATTAAGTCATTTCCTCTAATCTAGAAAAAGATCCTTTACTAAACATCCTCAACTCGTAAGAATCAATGGTAAATGTGACTTGATACTGATTACATATGAGTGGAGAAATATGTATATCATGCCTTGTTGTCACAAGGAAGACATTCTTAATACCTCAGATCATTTGCCTCTGTGCCATGTGGACATCAAAACAAGTATCAGAAAATGTCAGAGGGAACTTGACAAGGAAGGAAGGTCTTATAGACCTTCAAAGGCTCTGGATAATGCTGGTTTGCCTCCTCACTGTGGCGCACAGGCCTGGTCTTCCCCGCATATCTTGAGAAATTCAAATCCAATTTTATGCGGTCCTCCTCTTAACCATCCGTGAAACTTAAGATGTCACTTTCATAAATCACAGCCAAAAGCTAACCATAGCAGCGCTTAGAGCCACACAGAGGAAGATTCTTGGCTTTAGCGCACTTTGTGGCAGAGGAGGCTGCGACAGATGTCGAGAGAGGATGTTCATCTTCACACTTATCTCATGAGAGTATGAACTGCGGTTTCAAATCAACACATTTAGTGTTGAGAGCCAATAAGCAAATTACCCAAAATAAATGGAAATGAAGCTCAAAACAAAGCATTTGATCAGCAAACAGGTAAAATATACTGAAATATAGTGCTTCATATTTTGGTCATGATGAGGGATGTGATAGTGTGTGCTATAATCATCTCCTTCAACGCAGTATTTCATATTTCTGCTCCACTTCATACTGGCCAGACTAGATCTGAGTCTGGCTTAAAGTGCACAAACATCAATGATGAATTTGAGATTAAGGTTGAAGTCACAATCACCTAAAGCAGTGACTGCATCATCTGGACTTTTCTAAATGTGACTGAAACGTCTGTTTCTACCGGATTTCTGTGCCTATCTGTTCATTAAGAATCAATTTTTTTCTTTATGACTTCACAAATTATGAGATGGGGTGTTGGAAAATGACAAAAATCAAGGAGAAGCTTTACAGAAAAGTTAACTACAAATGTGTGCATTGCTGAATGCAAAAATGTGGTTTCCAGGAGGTGCAACAGGATTTTGACACTCATGTCACAACATGAAAGGCTTTGCAGTGTCTGTCCATAAAGCAAAAGTGGTATCAATGCTGGTAATGGTATGATTACTTGGAGCAGTGTTTATTCTGACTTTCATGTCAGGGTGAACATTATGCTCTGCTGGACTAAGCGGCGACCTCGAGCAGATGTAGAATTTAAAAAAAGGAACCTAGGATTAGAAATCTAGTAGTTTCACAGGCATGGCAGCATCTCCACACGGCTGAAGGAGGAACAGAGAATGGACACAGTGAGCTGACAGTGAGTAACGTGAGCTGCCCTATTCTGTTTCGAGTGCAGCAGGTGTGAACGAGGGCCACCTGTGCCATAATACCAAGGCAGCATGGCCACTCCGGCTCTCCCTCCTCCATATGCGCCTGCTGTGCTGGCATGTTCACAGCAGAGCCACCACCTCTGCCAGCCTGCACCTCTGTCTCCAGAGAGCTCACATTACATGATGACAGGACGGTGGTTCAGCACGCCAACGTGCTCCCAATCAATTAGGTACGGTGTGCGACACTGGAGGCCAATTAGAAGACAGCCAACACAGGTTGAGAAGATTCTGTGGCTCTCGGGGTAAACAAAGAGACCACCCAGCTTTTGTTCCCTCTTTAGCAAACCTGACAGCTCCTCCTACCGCAGCTTCAAATCAACACTCATCCCCGCTGGTTATGATATCAATACAATCAACTGTGACAGTCGCACAGGTTTGAAGGATGCAGTGCTGTCCTAAGGTTTTAGCATCAGCCATTCACCGTTAGCCGGCTAATGGCAAACTGATTGACACCGATATCAGGAGAGCAAATGGGCCGTTCTATGACATAAGGTCTGGCTGATCGCACTGTATTTAAAAACTCAACATCAAGTCCAGCAATGAAACGGCAGCATAAATAGCACTCGTAAATTTGGCAACAAAGAGGTAGCAGTGGAGGCCACGGGCATTTCCATTCAAGAAGCTGAATTTAGCTACTAGCAGGCTAGCTAACATCCAAACCAAAGCTTGTCAAGACAGAAAGACCGATTTAACTTGTTCTAAATAACTTATACCAGCCTACTCACATTGCCTATGAGTTGAACGCTAACATAAAACCCCGAACAAGGACGTAAAATTAATGGCTGGCTGCCAAGCAGGCTATCGTGGCGACTTAATTTTTGTTAGCGACGCTAGTAAACTGTTACGTAGCTAACCATAGCTGGTTGGTTGGTTGGTAACCCTAAGCTAGCCAACTTGTCAGCTAACCTAGACAGGATTCACAACCAAAGCGGCAAGCTGGTAGTATTTCTAGTACACACGAAGCTCTATAAGCCGTCACAAAAGGGCGAAACATAGTCGGCTAACTACCTACCTATTCGTTTGTTTTGGACGGCGCCATGTTCACAATCCTCCATCACGGGATAGGACAGGCAGCTACGGCTAAGCTAACGGTGCTAGCGCCTCTACTTGCTGGCTAGCTAGCCGCAGTGTTGTCATTGAGCGTGTGCCATTTTCCTAAGAATAAAAATCAAACTCACCTTTGCTACAGTGTCGCTAACATACAGCGCTGCAGGAAATCCGCGGAGGATTGAACGCGAAGAAGCTTACATTAGTATTTTTCGGGCTAGTTGACGCTGTGGATGGTTGTTTGTGTCCAGCTGGCCACAGTACAGCAGCGCTGGGCTGGGAGGTAAACACAGACAGCGCCAACAGAGCCGAGGAGCTGGTGAACCGAAGGGAGAACTCTAGTGGTGGGATCGAGTCACTGCACCTCATCTGCGTCGTGCCGTTATTACCTGTACTGTACCTTTTACAGCAGGGCTGCTTATTTGGATTGCACGTTTCAAGCTTGAGTAGACACACAAAAGACAAAGCAATCATCTTGAGCATCTTGAGGACTTAAAATGAGACTGAACATGGTGCTTTCAGATGCAAGTCCCTTTGATGTTGACTCTGATTAAACTGAATGCAGCACTTTATTGGATATCACCATGCAAGCATTCCTAAAAGTGTAGTAACTTTACCTGTGACGGTGCGAAAAATCAATCACAGTTGGCACGGAACCCAAATTATGACTGTCTTAAACACATTTCCTTGACATCAATTTGTTCTTCACAGAAGGATTGACAGATTACATCCTGGACAAAGTGAGTCACAAGAAGATTGAATCAAGTCTGGATTCAAACCTTCCAGGCCGGGATGTTGTAGCTGTGAGGTGACAGAGCTAAACCCTGAAGCTACATAACAACCTCATTCTGAAGTTTCATCTTCCTGAAAATCAACGTAACAAGAAATGAAATGACCTCAAGTCCACAAGGACACAACATCTGTTGGCTTATGAGTGTCATGATGCTTTATTCATGCTTGATTCATACATGATGTAAACTTTAAATTTGTTCTTACATGCCATCAGAAAAGTCTGTGAAATGATCCTTCTTTAAGGCTTCATATACAAATTCACTTCACCCACTAAATCAATTACTTATTGACTATGATCACGATAATTACAGTTTATAATACCTCATAGTGATGCATTTGAATGTCATTTAGTGTGCCAAACAAATGAACATAAATGTAATTACAGGTTCATGTACAAATGTAAACATGCACAAAATGGTGAGAAACGACAACATATAAAAACATGAATACAATTATTCAACAAACATCTAGTGCACAGAGAAGTTTCTATTTTCATGTAGAGACGTTCAGGTCAACAGCAATCATCCCCAGTAGTGATCAACCAATGAGAAGACCTCAAAGTCCCACCCACACCCTTTGATTGACAGGTGATCTCACCAATCAGCTCTCAGCAACAACCATGAAGTTTGAGAATGAAAACACAGAGTTTAACCTGCAGTCCCTTAAATGACTTCTGACTGTTGGAATTTACAGAACTCAGCAGAGTCTCCATAAGAATACCAAAGAAGAAGTCCAGCATAGAGAGGCTGAGTGAACGTGGTCTGGACTCTGTGGAGGAGAGTCATGGTTTCAGAGACGCTGTAGAAGGACAGAATACCTGCACTGTGATCCAGGTACACTCCGACTCTGGAGGACTGAGGACCTGAGACGGGAGTTTCCACATTGTTGTACCAAAAGTTATAACTGTTGTTGTCATAATCTAATGCCCAAGATTTGTCATTGAATCCAAATTCACATTCATTTGACTTCCCTGCTCTGCTGATATTCTTGTATGCGACTGCAACACAAACTCCATCCCCTCTCCACTCCACCTCCCAGTAACAACGTCCAGTCAGACTCTCTCTACACAGAACCTGAAACCAATAAGTGAATCTGTCTGGATGATCAGAATAAGACTGTCGTTCACTCATGTATGTTGCTTTTCTGTTCCCCTCAGATAATAACAGCTTTGTGTTTGCTGTGTTTGGATCCAGTGTGATTTCATGTGAATATTTTAAGAATTCAGCTCTGGTCTTGGGCTCTGGTGGTGACAGTAAAACATCCACTTCAGTCACTGTCAGTGAGACGTTTGTCCATTTGTCACTCAGAACGTCCTGTAGTTTGTCTCTGACTGCTGACACAGCAGCTGTCACGTCCTCAAAGTACCTCAGAGGACGGATATGAATGCTGGACGAGTCTGTAGGTCCACTGAGTGGTGACAGTGAGGGGTAGTTGTGTAGAAACTGGTTGTGATCCTCTGTGTGTGAGAGCTGCTTCAGCTCAGCATCTTTCCTCTTCAGCTCAGTGATCTCCTGCTCCAGCTTCTCCTGAAGCTCTTTGACTCGACTCACTTCAGCTTCCTGCTGGGATCTGACCTTCCGCTTCACTTCAGAGCTTCTTTTCTCCATGAGACGGATCAGCTTCCTGAAGATCTTCTGGCTGTCCTCCACTGCTTTATCAGCAGAGCGATTGATAGCCTCCACCTCCTGCTGAAGCACCTTCACGTCTTTCTGTCTGTCCTGGATTCTCTGCTGGATGTCTTGTCGACTCACCTCCAGCTCTCTCTGCCTCTCAGTCCTTTCTGCTGCAGCTGAGACTGTGTCGTGGCCTTTATGTTCATCCACAGAGCAGAGATAACAAATACACTGCTGATCAGTGCGGCAGAACATCTTCATCACCTCATCGTGACGAGAGCAGATGTTCTCCTGGAGCTTCGTGGAGGGCTCCACCAGCTTGTGTTTCTTTAATTGAGCTACTTCATAATGAGGCTGGAGGTGTCTCTCACAGTAAGAGATCAGACAGACCAGACAGGACTTGAGGGCTTTCAGTTTCCTCCCACTGCAGAAATCGCAGGCCACATCTTCAGGTCCAGCATAGCAGTGATCAGCAGGAGCAGCTTGGAGTCCAGTCTTCTTCAGCTCCTCCACTAAAGCTGCTAACATGGTGTTCTTCACTAGGACAGGCCTCGGTGTGAAGGTCTGCCTACACTGAGGGCAGCTGGGGATTTTCCTCTCGTCCTCTTCATCCCAGAAGCTTTTAATACACTTCATGCAGTAGCTGTGTCCACAGGGAATAGTCACCGGATCCTTCAGTAGATCCAGACAGATCGAACAAGAAATTGTTTCCCGGTCCAGCTGAACTCCTTTCTGCGCCATTTCACCTCTCAGTGTCAACGACTGTCTGAGTTTCACTTTCTCAGAAGTGAAAGCATTTTGAGCTATGATCTAAACAGCATGTGTCTCTGCAGTGAATGAGGCCTGTCAGCTCTTGCACTTCACCACATGTTGCTTACACCCATCTTCAAAGTGTAGATCTGAAGGGGAGGGAACCAGGAAGTATGTGGACAGAGTGGAGCTGCTGTGTTTGAGAGCAGGAGGAAGAGGGAGGGGTTATCAAGCATTGAGACAATAACAACAGCAAGAACCGACCAAGAAAATGAACACAGCAGACTTTAGTTGGAAGAAATTAGAGACATGACCTCCACGTTGGACGACGTGATTCTTTGTTTGAGTTGCTCTGCTGACGCTAAAGACAGGCTGAGAGTCATAGACACATCAGTCCTTGTCCTCCACCAAAGCCCTGTATTTCTTTAGATTACCTGGTGCGGCAACCTTTTCAAAGAAATTGGGCTGGAGAAACTGAATACCTCCAATGGCCCCAATTCTGGTCCTGGCATAAGATCTGTTAGTCCTCCTTCAGTCCCAGCTCCCCAACCATCAGACCCACTGCCTGCTTGCCTCCTGTTAGCTCCAGCCCTTGGGTCAGTGAGCCAAATGCCCCCTTGTCGTCAGTCATGTTCCATTCCTGATTTGGGCCCCAAGATGGCCCCTACTAGAAAAGAGTGGAGTTCCTGATGACGTCCTGACTCACCGCTGCCCAGCTCCAGCAGCTATTCCCTGAACCAAAGCTGCAGTCATCCCCTGAGCCAGAGCTACAGCCATCTCCAGTTCCTGTGCTGCAGCCTTCTTCTGACCCAAAACTGCAGCCATTTCCTGATCCTGCTGCCCTGTCACCGGCCTCCAATCTCGCTGCCGTGATGCCGGCCTCCAGTCCTGCTTCCGTGTTGCCGGCCTCCTGTCCTGCTGTCCCTCCTTCAGCCTCCAGTCCTGCTGTCCCGTCTACAGCCTCCTGTCCTGCTGTCCCATCACCCCCCGTAGGTTTCATGCTACTGGTTGTTGGTCCTGAGAAACTTCACCGGCTCCTAGAGAGGACCCACCTGTGCAGACGCCAGCCTGACCTCCAGAAGGGTTATGCCCTCACCACCAGTCTTCAGGGCAACCCTTGAAGGGATTTGTCTTCACAGCTGGTCTTTTAAGAGATCAGAATCAGAATCAGAATCAGAATCAGCATTCCTTTATTGATCCCCGAGGGGAAATTGTTTTTTGTACAGTGCTCCACACAAAACAGAATTACAGATTAGAATAAAAAAGAGAGAAAGAACAAGAAGGAATAAATATATATATAAAGGCAATATTAAGAAACAGAATATTAATACTAAAAATATATATAAATAAGAAATATACAACACAAATTAAGAAATATACAACACAAAATATGCAACACAATGAAATGTACAGTAATAAAAATAAGTAATATACTGAGTATATTGGATGCGCAAAAAATGTGCAAAATGGAATCAGATATGCAAAGTGAAATTGTAAAATATACAACAGAACAGACCAGACAGTGACAGTGAAGTCCAAGGGCCATTCAGAGGGAGGAGTTGTACAGGTTAATGGCCACAGGCAGGAATGATTTCCTGTATCGTTCAGTCTTGAGTTTTGGTGGTATTAGTCTTTTACTGAACGTACTCCTGTGCCTGACCAGCACATCACAAAGTGGGTGTGAGACATTGTCCATGATAGTCCTTAGCTTATTCAGCATCCTCCTCTCTGACACCACCGTCAGAGAGTCACACTCCATCCCCACAATGTCACTGGCCTTGCGGATCAGTTTGTTTAGTCTGTTGGCATCTGCCATCCTCAGCCTGCTGCCCCAGCATGCAACAGCATAGAGAATTGCACTTGCCACCACAGACTCATAAAAAATCCTGAGCATAGTCCGGCAGATGTTGAAGGACCTCAGTCGCCTCCGGAAATAGAGATGACTCTGGCCCTTCCTGTAGAGAGCATCAGTGTTCTTTGCCCAGTCCAGATTATTGTCAATATGAACCCCCAGGTACTTATAATCCTCCACTATGTCCACAACGACCCCCTGGATGGAAACAGGGGTCACCGGTGCAGACACTCAAACAGTTACACAACCAATGAGAATAGCTCAAGGTCCCGCCCACACTGTTTGAGTGCGGCAGAACATCTTCATCACCTCATCGTGACGAGAGCAGATGTTCTCCTGGAGCTTGTTGGAGGGCTCCACCAGCTTATGTTTCTTGAATGGAGCTACTTCATAATGAGGCTGGAGGTGTTTCTCACAGTAAGAGATCAGACAGACCAGACAGGACTTGAGGGCTTTCAGTTTCCTCCCAGTGCAGAAATCACAGGCCACATCTTCAGGTCCAGCATAGCAGTGATCAGCAGGAGCAGCTTGGAGTCCAGTCTTCTTCAGCTCCTCCACTAAAGCTGCTAACATGGTGCTCTTCACCAGGACAGGCCTCGGTGTGAAGGTCTGCCTACACTGAGGGCAGCTGGGGATTTTCCTCTCATCCTCTTCATCCCAGAAACTTTTAATACACTTCATGCAGTAGCTGTGTCCACAGGGAATAGTCACCGGATCCTTCGGCAGATCCAGACAGATCGAACAAGAGAAGGTTTCCCGGTCCAGCTGAACTCCTTTCTGCGCCATTTCACCTCTCAGTGTCAACGACTGTCCGAGTTTCACTTTCTCAGAAGTGGAAGCAGTTTGAGCTCTGATCTAAACAGCATGTGTCTCTGCAGTGAATGAGGCCTGTCAGCTCCTGCGCTTCACCACATGTTGCTTACACCCATCTTCAAAGTGTAGATCTGAAGGGGAGGGAACCAGGAAGTATGTGGACAGAGTGGAGCTGCTGTGTTTGAGAGCAGGAGGAAGAGGGAGGGGTTATCAAGCCTCGACACAATAACAACAGCAAGAACCGGCCAAGAAAATGAACACAGCAGACTTTAGTTGGAAGAAATTAGAGACATGACCTCCACGTTGGACGATGCGATTCGTTGTTTGAGTTGCTCTGCTGACGCTAAAGACAGGCTGAGAGTTGTAGACGTATTAATCCTTGTCCTCCACCAAAGCCCTGTATTTCTTTAGATTACCTGGTGCGGCAACCTTTTTAAAGAAATTGGCCTGGAGAATCTGAATACCTCCAATGGCCCCAATTCTGGTCCTGGCGTAAGATCTGTTAGTCCTCCTTCAGTCCCAGCTCCCCAACCATCAGACCCACTGCCTGCTTGCCTCCTGTTAGCTCCAGCCCTTGGGTCAGTGAGCCAAATGCCCCCTTGTTGTCAGCCATGTCCCGTTCCTGATTTGGGCCCCAAGATGGCCCCTACTAGAAAAGAGTGGAGTTCCTGACGACATCCTGACTCACCGCTGCCCAGCTCCAGCAGCTATTCCCTGAACCAAAGCTGCAGTCATCCCCTGAGCCAGAGCTACAGCCATTTCCAGTTCCTGTGCTGCAGCCTTCTTCTGACCCAAAACTGCAGCCATTTCCTGATCCTGCTGCCCTGTCACCGGCCTCCAATCTCGCTGCCGTGATGCCGGCCTCCAGTCCTGCTTCCGTGTTGCCGGCCTCCTGTCCTGCTGTCCCTCCTTCAGCCTCCAGTCCTGCTGTCCCGTCTACAGCCTCCTGTCCTGCTGTCCCGTCACCCCCCATAGGTTTCATGCCACTGGTTGTTGGTCCTGCAAAACTTCACCGGCTTCTAGAGAGGACCCACTTGCGCAGACACCAGCCTGACCTCCAGAAGGGTTATGCCCTCACCCCCAGTCTTCACGGCAACCCTTGAAGGGATTTGTCTTCACAGCTGGTCTTTTAAGAAATGAGGCCTTGGCCAGCCTCCTGCCTATCTTCCTCAGAGATTCAACCTTCTCTGGCCTCTTGCCTGTCCTCCAGAATGACTTTTCCTCTGTCTTCGGGCACCTGCCAGACCTCCACAGAGCTTCTGCCTTCATCGCCAGCCTCCTGCCAGAACTCCAGAGCCATTCCACCTTCACAAGCAGACTCTTGACAAACCTCCGGTGCCCTTCCTCTCACGTGGTCAGCCCTGAGGCTGTCCACCTGAGGTCTCCTGCTCTTCCATGATCCAGTCCCCAGGCTGTCCGTCTGAGGTTCCGTGTCCAGTCTATTCTTCAGCTAGTTGACCCACTTGCCCTTCTGGTCTGGTTTGGCCTATTTGTTCAGAAATTTGTTGAACTGTACCAGGTCCGCTTTATTTGGTCTGCGTTTGGGTTAGATTCATCTTTTTTCCTTGGCATAATTACAACCTGTAGACTGTAATGACTGGATAAATCTGCAAAATGTACATTTTTATACATGTCTCTTCAGTTTTGCCACAGTGAATCAACTTTTACAACTTTAGCAGATCCATTCGGATCACACCAGCAAAGTTTGTAGTTTTAATGATTTGACTATCAACACAGTTGATGCACCCAATGCATCAGCATTCAAACAACCTTCTAAAGCAAACCAAACACACTGGAGTGAACTTGAACTTTAGTGACTGGAAGCACAAGTGAGACGCAGTGAAAATATAGTGGACAACTGTTAAAAGAAAGTCAAACACGGGAGATTATTGATCTTAAAGAAGGGCAGAGTACAACTTAAACAAACAAACAAACGCAAACGGCATCAAATCAATCAGTCTGTTTGTAACATAAAACCAAACAAAATCAATCATTTCTTGACTTTATTTTGAATAAAATATGAGTCCTACTGAGCTACAGAAGTTTCACCGCACTGATGAAGATGTATTGCACCTTGAACAAAGTGAGCTGAGGCGCTTCGACCTCAACTACATCTCTGGTCAGCAGGATGAAGGCGCCCTCTTGTGTTGGAACATGGAAATACTTCATGATCTCATGACTGGACCTGATGTCGGCTGCACACTTTCCATTTGATGCTGATGTTAAAATATGTCACTTGTTGTGAGAGCTGAGTCACTCAGTGTTTGAGTGACGACTGAGAAAACGTGTTTGGAACAACACAAATGTCCACCAACCATAAATCATTGTGCCCTGATGACATAAAATGAATGTTGCTTCCAATATCAACTCTGCCTGTGCAGTGGCGGAGAAATAAGATCCAAATAAATCAATCCAAATATTCAGCAAACATGTAGAGCACAGAGAAGTTTCTATTTTCATGCAGAGAAAAGTCAGTTCAGATCAACAACAATCATCCTGAGCAGTGATGGCCTCCATGGCTGAACAGACACAGGAAGGAGCTCCACCTGAAGACACTCAAACAGTTATACAACAACCAATGAGAATAGCTCAAGGTCCCGCCCACACTGTTTGATTGACAGATGATTTCTGTGCAGTGAAGAAATGCCACAACAGTGAGCTCTCAGCAACAAACATGAAGACAAAATAAGTTTGAGAATGAAAACACAGTTTAACCCGCAGTCTGTTAAATGACCTTTGACTGTTGGAGTTTACAGAACTCAGCAGAGTCCCTATAAAAACACCAAAGAAGAAGTCCAGCATAGAGAGGCTGAGTGAACGTGGTCTGGACTCTGTGGAGGAGAGTCATGGTTTCAGAGACGCTGTAGAAGGACAGAATACCTGCTCTGTGATCCAGGTACACTCCGACTTTGGAGGACCGAGGACCTGAGACGGGAGTTTTCACATCTTTGAACCAAAACTTATAACTGTTGTTGTTACATTCTAACGCCCAAGATTTGTCATTGTGTCCAAATCCACATTCATTCGAGCTCCCTGCTCTGCTGATATTTTTGTATGCGACTGCAACACAAACTCCTCTCCCTCTCCACTCCACCTCCCAATAACAACGTCCAGTCAGACTCTCTCTACTCAGGACCTGAAACCAACCAGTGAATCTGTCTGGATGATCAGAATAAGACAGTTGTTCACTCATTACTGTTACTTTTCTCTTCCCCTCAGATAATAACAGCTCTGTGTTTGCTGTGTTTGGATCCAGTGTGATTTCATGTGAATATTTTAAGAATTCAGCTCTGGTCTTGGGCTCTGGTGGTGACAGTGAAACATCCACTTCAGTCACTGTCAGTGAGACGTTTGTCCATTTGTCACTCAGAACGTCCTGTAGTTTGTCTCTGACTGCTGACACAGCAGCTGTCACGTCCTCAAAGTACCTCAGAGGACGGATATTGATGCTGGACGAGTCTGTAGGTCCACTGAGTGGTGACAGTGAGGGGTAGTTGTGTAGAAACTGGGTGTGATCCTCTGTGTGTGAGAGCTGCTTCAGCTCAGCATCTTTCCTCTTCAGCTCAGTGATCTCCTGCTCCAGCTTCTCCTGAAGCTCTTTGACTCGACTCACTTCAGCTTCCTGCTGGGATCTGACCTGCCGCTTCACTTCAGAGCTTCTTTCCTCCATGAGACGGATCAGCTGGCTGAAGATCTCCTGGCTGTCCTCCACTGCTTTATCAGCAGAGCGATTGATAGCCTCCACCTCCTGCTGAAGCACCTTCACGTCTTTCTGTCTGTCCTGGATTCTCTGCTGGATGTCTTGTCGACTCACCTCCAGCTCTCTCTGCCTCTCAGTCCTTTCTGCTGCAGCTGAGACTGTGTCGTGGCCTTTATGTTCATCCACAGGGCAGAGATAACAGATACACTGCTGATCAGTGCGGCAGAACATCTTCATCACCTCATCGTGACGAGAGCAGATGTTCTCCTGGAGCTTTGTGGAGGGCTCCACCAGCTTGTGTTTCTTGAATTGAGCTACTTCATAATGAGGCTGGAGGTGTTTCTCACAGTAAGAGATCAGACAGACCAGACAGGACTTGAGGGCTTTCAGTTTCCTCCCACTGCAGAAATCACAGGCCACATCTTCAGGTCCGGCATAGCAGTGATCAGCAGGAGCAGCTTGGAGTCCAGTCTTCTTCAGCTCCTCCACTAAAGCTGCTAACATGGTGCTCTTCACCAGGTCAGGCATCGGTGTGAAGGTCTGCCTACACTGAGGGCAGCTGGGGATTTTCCTCTCATCCTCTTCATCCCAGAAGCTTTTAATACACTTCATGCAGTAGCTGTGTCCACAGGGAATAGTCACCGGATCCTTCGGTAGATCCAGACAGATCGAACAAGAGAAGGTTTCCCGGTCCAGCTGAACTCCTTTCTGCGCCATTTCACCTCTCAGTGTCAACGACTGTCCGAGTTTCACTTTCTCAGAAGTGAAAGCATTTTGAGCTCTGATCTAAACAGCATGTGTCTCATGTTGGTTACACCCATCTTCAAAGTGTAGATCTGAAGGGGAGGGAACCAGGAAGTATGTGGACAGAGTGGAGCTGCTGTGTTTGAGAGCAGGAGGAAGAGGGAGGGGTTATCAAGCCTCGACACAATAACAACAGCAAGAACCGGCCAAGAAAATGAACCCAGCAGACTTTAGTTGGAAGAAATTAGAGACATGACCTCCATGTTGGACGACACAATTCTTTGTTTGAGTTGCTCTACTGACGCTAAAGACAGGCTGAGAGTCGTAGACGTATTAATCCTTGTCCTCCACCAAAGCCCTGTATTTCTTTAGATTACCTGGTGCAGCAACCTTTTTAAAGAACTTGGGCTGGAGAGTCTGAATGGCCCCAGTTCTGGTCCTGGCATAAGCCATGTTCCGTTCCTGATTTGGGCCCCAAGATGGCCCCTACTAGAAAGGAGTAGAGTTCCTGATGACGTCCTGACTCACCGCTGCCCAGCTCCAGCAGCTATTCCCTGAACCAAAGCTGCAGTCATCCCCTGAGCCAGAGCTACAGCCATCTCCAGTTCCTGTGCTGCAGCCTTCTTCTGACCCAAAACTGCAGCCATTTCCTGATCCTGCTGCCCTGTCACCAGCCTCCAATCTCGCTGCCGTGATGCCGGCCTCCAGTCCTGCTTCCGTGTTGCCGGCCTCTTGTCCTGCTGTCCCTCCTTCAGCCTCCAGTCCTGCTGTCCCGTCACCCCCCGTAGGTTTCATGCCACTGGTCGTTGGTCCTGAGAAACTTCACCGGCTCCTAGAGAGGACCCGCCTACGCAGACGCCAGCCTGACCTCCAGAAGGGTTATGCCCTCACCACCAGTCTTCAGGGCAACCCTTGAAGGGATTTTTCTTCACAGCTGGTCTTTTAAGAAATGAGGCCTTGGCCGGCCTCCTGCCCATCTTCCTCAGAGGTTCAACCTTCTCTGGCCTCTTGCCCGTCCTCCAGAATGACTTTTCCTCTGTCTTCAGGCACCTGCCAGATCTCCAGAGAGCTTCTGCTGTCATTGCCAGCCTTCTGCCAGAACTCCTGAGCCATTCCACATTCACAACCAGACTCTTGACAGACCTCTGCTCTTCCATTATCCAGTCCCCAGGCTGAGGTTCCCTGCTCCGCACCTGCCCAGTCATCAGACTGCCTGTCTGAGGTTCCCTGTCCAGTCTATTCTTCAGCTACTTGACCCACTTGCCCTTCTGGTCTGGTCTGGCCTATTTGTTCAGAAATTTATTGAACCACAGCAGGTCCGCTTTATTTGGTCAGCGTTTGGGTTTGATTCATCTTTTTTCCTTGACACAATTACAACATGTAGACTGTAATGACTGGATAAATCTGCAAAATGTACATTTTTATACATGTCTATTCAGTTCTGCCACAGTGAATCAACTTTAACAACTTTAGCAGGTCCATTCGGATTACACTAGTAAAGTTTGTAGTTTTAATGATTGATTAATGAAGTTGATTCACACAATGCATCAGCATTAAAACAACTTTTTAAAGCAAACCAAACACACTGGCGTGAACTTGAACTTTAGTGACTGGAAGCACAGGTGAGATGCAGTGAAAACAAAGTGGATGTCTATTTTCCATTGTCTACTTGCTACACCGATCCCTCTCCCACCTGGACAGGGGCAGTGGTGCGGTGAGGATTACAATTTTGGACTTCTCCAGTGCCTTCAACATCATGCAGCCTCTGCTCCTCAGAGATAAACTGACAGAGATGGGAGTAGGCTCACACCTGGTGGTCTGGATTACCGACTATCTGACAGGCAGACCTCAGTATGTGAGACTGGGGGACTGCAGGTCTGACACCGTGGTTTGCAGCACAGGAGCACCTCAGGGGACCGTCCTCTCTCCAGTCCTGTTCACCCTATACACATCGGACTTCCAATACAACTCAGAGTCCTGCCATGTGCATAAGTTCGCAGACGACATTGCTATCATGGGCTGTATCAGGAAAAATATGCTCAGGAATATCAGGAATATGCTCATATTCCGGTTTTTAAAAACCAGAATACCCCTTGGTTACTCCTTTTCTAACCTGAATTTTTGGTCATGTATACACCTATCGGAATATCCCCATCGAACGGAACATTAATTTGTGTTCTGCGCATGTTCTATTCGCAAGGAATCTTGGTCTTTTGAGTGCAGGTAGCATGGGTATGGACGGCACAGCTCCGGCTCCATTTCCTATTTCTTCACGTTCTGACCTTCCATTAATGAAGAAAATGAGACAGAATAGTGTCAAGTACTGGTGGTGGGTCAGTACCAGCACCAAAGCGCAAACGAAGGCGACTGCTACTACAGTTGTTGTTGTTTTGGGATACAGGAAGAAGATGCTGAAATGACGGGCATTGCGTCATGATGTTTTCCGTGTGTCGACACGTTGTCTGTGCATCGCTGTTTTGATCGGGATATCCCAATTGATTACCCCTGTTTGCTCACGAATGTTTCAGAAACCAGAATATTGACCATAACCCGAATATTGACTGCATGTAAACGTAGTGACTGATCCAGGACTTTGTCACATGGTGTGACTCCAACCACCTGCACCCCAACACCACCAAGACCAGGGAGATGATGGTGGACTTCAGGAGGCCCAGGCCTCATCCGGAGCCTGTGAAAATCAAAAGGGATTGTGTGGAGATTGTACAGACCTACAAATACCTGGGAGTGCAGCTGGATGACAAAATGGACTGGACTGCCAACACAGATGCTCTGTGCAGGAGAGGACAGAACCGACAGTACTTCCTCAGAAAGCTGGCGTTCTTCAACATCTGCAAAAAGATGCTGCAGATGTTCTACCAGACTGTGGTAGCAAGTGCCCTCTTCTACACAGTAGTGTGCTGGGGAGGCAGCATCAAAAAGAGGGACGCTACAGGTCTGGACAAACTGGTGAGGAAGGCTGGCTCTGTTGTGGGCACAGAGCTGGACAGCCTGACATCTGTGGCAGAGCAACAGGCGCTGAGCAGGCTCCTGTCAATCATGGACAATCCACTGCATCCGCTGCACAGTGTCATCTCCAGGCAGAGGACCAGCTTCAGTGACAGGCTGCTGTCACTGTCCTGCTCCACTGACAGACTGAGGAAGTCATTCCTCCCTCACGCCATGCAGCTCTTTAACTCCTCTTGGGGGGGAAACGTTAAACATTAATGTCAGCATTCCTCAATGTTCTCACTGGAATCAGTGCAACACTCTGTTCAACATGCACCTTAACTTGCATTCTGTTTGCACTGGACATTTAAACTCTGGACATCTCATTTAAACTCATTTAAACACCTGACATTTAAACTTGCTTTCTGTTGCACTGGACATTTTCACTTTTACTTCAGTTTGGAAATTTTTACCTTTAACTCTGTTTGCACTGGACACCTTTACTTTTAGTCCTATTACACTGGACCTGTGGACATTTTTACATCTATCTATCTATCTATCTATCTATCTATCTATCTATCTATCTATCTATCTATCTATCTATCTATCTATCTATCTATCTATCTATCTATCTATCCAAAAGAAGGTCAAACACGAGATTATTGACCTTAAAGAAGGGCAGTGTACAACCTAAACAACCAAATGCAAACTGCATCATGCAACATAAAACCAAACAAAATCAATCCTTTCTTCACTTTATTTCGAATAAAATATGAGTCCTACTGAGCTACAGAAGTTTCACAGCACTGATGAAGATGTATTGCACCTTGAACAAAGTGAGCTGAGGTGCTTCGACCTCAACTACATCTCTGGTCAGCAGGATGAAGGCGCCCTCTTGTGTTGAAACATGGAAATACTTCATGATCTCATGACTGGACCTGATGTTGGCTGCACACTTTCCGTTTGATGCTGATGTTAAAGTATGTCAGGTGTTGTACTGTAAGAGCTTGAGTGACGACTGAGAAAACATGTGTGTAACAACACAAATCTCCAACATCCGTAAATCATTGTGTCCTGATGACATAAAATGAATGTTGCTTTCAAACATCAACTCTGTCTGATTTTTATTCTGATTGAACTGAATGCAGCATTTCATTTGGATATTATCATGATTATAAAATCATTCCAAAAGAAACTGTTTTAGATGCATTTATTTATTAGCAGTTGAGGTAAAATGAGAATCCGTCTTCAAATAATTTCACATTTTCTCCAACAGTTTTGTTCAATGCCCTAGAATAAAGACAAGAACAGAATGCTGTTTTCGTTCTTGAAAAAACTTTATTCGTTATGCAAGCCATCAGTTTGTTCACACATCCCAACAATAAAATCTGTTAAATGACAACATTTGCTCTGCCACACAAAAATGTCAATGTAATCATAGATTTCTGTACAAATGCACAAAGTGCTGAGAACAAAATATCTCCGATGGAGGACGGTCTGCTGCTTTCTCTCTGATGACTCGTGCAGTGGAGGAGAAACAACAAGATCCAAATAAATCAATGCAAATATTCAGCAAACATGCAGAGCACAGAGAAGTTTCTATTTTCATGCAGAGAAAAGTCAGTTCAGGTCAACAACAATCATCCTGAGCAGTGATGGCCTCCATGGCTGAACAGACACAGGAAGGAGCTCCACCTGAAGACACTCAAACAGTTACACAACAACCAATGAGAAGAGATCAAAGTCCCGCCCACACTGTTTGAATGACAGGTATGCAGTGCAGTGAAGAAATGCCACAACAATCAGCTCTCAGCAACAAACATGAAGACAAAATAAGTTTGAGAATGAAAACACAGAGTTTAACCCGCAGTCCCTTAAATGACTTCTGACTGTTGGAGTTTACAGAACTCAGCAGAGTCTCCAAACCACCAAAACCCAAGTCCAGCATAGAGAGGCTGAGTGAACGTGGTCTGGACTCTGTGGAGGAGAGTCATGGTTTCAGAGACGCTGTAGAAGGACAGAATACCTGCTCTGTGATCCAGGTACACTCCGACTCTGGAGGACTGAGGACCTGAGACGGGAGTTTTCACATCGTTGTAGCAAAACTTATAACTGTTGTTGTAACAATCTAACGCCCAAGATTTGTCATTTCGTCCAAATCTAGATTCATTCGAGCTCCCTGCTCTGCTGATGTTCTTGTATGTGACTGCAACACAAACTCCATCCCCTCTCCACTCCACCTCCCAGTAACAACGTCCAGTCAGACTCTCTCTACTCAGAACCTGAAACCAATAAGTGAATCTGTCTGGATGATCAGAATAAGACTGTCGTTCACTCATGTATGTTGCTTTTCTGTTCCCCTCAGATAATAATAGATGTGTGTTTGCTGTGTTTGGATCCAGTGTGATTTCACGTGAATATTTTAAGAATTCAGCTCTGGTCTTGGGCTCTGGTGGTGACAGTAAAACCTCCACTTCAGTCACTGTCAGTGAGACGTTTGTCCATTTGTCCCTCAGAACGTCCTGTAGTTTGTCTCTGACTGCTGACACAGCAGCTGTCACGTCCTCAAAGTACCTCAGAGGACGGATATGGATGCTGGACGAGTCTGTAGGTCCACTGAGTGGTGACAGTGAGGGGTAGTTGTGTAGAAACTGGGTGTGATCCTCTGTGTGTGAGAGCTGCTTCAGCTCAGCATCTTTCCTCTTCAGCTCAGTGATCTCCTGCTCCAGCTTCTCCTGAAGCTCTTTGACTCGACTCACTTCAGCTTCCTGCTGGGATCTGACCTGCCGCTTCACTTCAGAGCTTCTTTCCTCCATGAGACGGATCAGCTGGCTGAAGATCTTCTGGCTGTCCTCCACTGCTTTATCAGCAGAGCGATTGATAGCCTCCACCTCCTGCTGAAGCACCTTCACGTCTTTCTGTCTGTCCTGGATTCTCTGCTGGATGTCTTGTCGACTCACCTCCAGCTCTCTCTGCCTCTCGTTCCTTTCTGCTGCAGCTGAGATGTTCTCCTGGAGCTTCTTGGAGGGCTCCACCAGCCTCACAGTAAGAGATCAGACAGACCAGACAGGACTTGAGGGCTTTCAGTTTCCTCCCAGTGCA
Source organism: Chaetodon trifascialis (assembly GCF_039877785.1). NCBI lineage: Eukaryota > Metazoa > Chordata > Actinopteri > Chaetodontiformes > Chaetodontidae > Chaetodon > Chaetodon trifascialis. The sequence goes on along the minus strand of NC_092066.1, from coordinate 4,338,251 downwards.
GACATCACAGGCCACATCTTCAGGTCCAGCATAGCAGTGATCAGCAGGAGCAACTTGGAGTCCAGTCTTCTTCAGCTCCTTCACTAAAGCTACTAACACAGCGCTTTTCACCAGGACAGGCCTCGGTGTGAAGGTCTGCCTACACTGAGGGCAGCTGTAGAGTTTCTTCTTATCCTCTTCCATCCAGTGGGATTTTATACAGTTCATGCAGTAGCTGTGTCCACAGGGAATAGTCACCGGATCCTTCAATAGATCCAGACAGATGGAACAGCAGAATTTTTCTTGGTCCAGTTGATTTCCTTGATGTGCCATTTTCCCTCTCAGTGATCTTGACTGTCTGAGTGACTGTCAAATAGTTTCACTTTCTCTGAACAGAAACAATGTCTGTGCTCTGAAGGAAAACAGATCTCCGTTCCTTTTGCTCTAGTTCACTTGCTGCAGTGGATGAGGCTGATGAGCACCTGCATTTCACACCATGTTGTTTACACCATCTGTTTCTGATGGCGGGGAGTCAACAGAGAAATATCTTGATTGGGTGGAGCTGGAGAAAGAAGACCGACTTTCAGGTTTTACTGCATTCCACAAAGGGTGGATTGTTGTGAGAGAAACAGTTTTTATGTGTCATCTCCAAAATGCAGTAAAAATAATTGGACTTAAAGGTATGACACACAGGCAAGGGTGTACCTTTGGGTTAAACATTGGAGGGGTTGAGATTTCATCCCATTTCAGAAAGTCCCAGGGGTGGAGTTTAAAAAAAAAAAAAAAAAAAAAAAAAAAAAAAAATCTATTTTACAACATCAAGTTGTGCAGAGGAACACCAACACCATAAAATCACAAACTTTGATTAAAGAACCTGTTTCTAAAATCTGCTTTGAAGCTGCACAGTTGTGCTTTAACAAGGGACATGCAAAGTTTCACAGTATGAAGTAAAAAGAAAATGTGCAATGTGCAAACATAGTAACCCAGAGGATTTGTATTAGTGTAACACACTGATGCACGTTAATGTAATGTAATGAGTCTGTGGGGGTGGAGAAGAGTCCATGTCAGGTGGTGGTGGATCAGATATTCACACAGGAGATGGACACTTGTGTCCCGTCACATGTCTGTAATTATCATGCACATCTTTTCCATGTGCAGACATTTTAAGAGCCATTTCACTGTCTTTGTCAACCTTTTAAATAAAGGTCATTGAGGAGATAAATATCACACTGGGTTCTCTGTGGTGACGTTCACCTGCAGAACATAATTCCCTGATGTTCAGCTTCACAGTGCTTACATTCAACTTACACATACATTACCAATGAACTCTTATGAGGAGGGTAAAGCTTAATGACTTAATGAAGGATGTGACCTTTCTGTCAGAACCAGCATTACAAGTTGCAAGAAACTGATCTGCCACCAGGAGGCGGAAGAGTTCCACAACCTCAGCAACCTCAGCACTAGATGCCACTAAATCCTATGTTATCAACAAACGCACTATTATGATGAAAAGTAAAAGCATTCACTCTGCAGGCCACTGCGACAGATATGTTATTAGATATGACATTATGAGACTGTAATAAACCACATACATCAAGGTGGAGCTGGTTTTAAATAGGCGTGGATTGTATTGTAAAAGCTTGTCATCTCTGAAAAGTAACCAGTAACTCATAAGTAGCTGTCAGATCATTGTAGCAAAGTAAAAAGTACAGTCTCACTAAACTGAGGTGAGGTAGAAGTATAAAGTATAAAGTCGCCAAAAAATGGAATTACTCAAGTACAGGCAGTTGAAAATTGTACTTGACTCGAGTACTCGAGTACTCACTTACTCTCCATCACTGCTGATTGTCTGAACAAACAGCTTTCACCCTTCAGAGGAAGGGCGAAATGTCTGGCACACACACCTTTGACCGGACGTACACACCACAAACTGAGTGTGAATTAACTGCAAGTACATTTTGGAGAAATTAATTTTTCCTTCAAGCGAATTAAAGGCTAATTGAAACCCTTGAATCAATGCTGGTTGGTCAGAGGAGTTCCTTCACACTGCGAGGTGTGTCGCTACCCCTGACAATCAGTAATACCGTGTGTTTCATTTTAAATAGCACTCTGGGTTATGTTTTATGAAAATGTTTTTCTGTGAACTTTCAATCGCCACAGGTGCCCCCAAAACTAACACCGGATTAACACCGTCAGCCATAACACGACAACTTTAATGAAGTCAACTTTCAGTTTTCAGTTTCTAAAACTAAACCATCTCCAAAAATCCATCCTCATGAAATAAGCATGAATCAGCTCGAAAGAGCGCGAGCATCTCCGGAGCGTCAGATCATCCTGCTGTTCTGTACTGTAACGCCGTGATGATCACACTGCTGCTGTGTTATCAAGCTCAAGCTAGCGTACCTGCATGGAGGGGCATTTGGTTCACGTGTCAAATCATTCACGGTGGAGTTTCTGGGGCTTCTGGGCAGCAGCCTGTTCAGTGTTTCATGTTGCCCCTGCGGAGCCAAACAAGTGCACCAGGTTCCTATTTTCACTCAAAAATGTCATAACAGGAGGGTTAGACTCAAGTCTGCAGGAGATCCTGTATTTTTTTGAAAGTGAGACTCATTAACATCACTACTGTTTAACTAAGAGACAAATTAAATATCTTATTGGGTATTTGGTGATGTTTGTGTCTTGTAAGTAAGTTGCCTGTGGTGAATAATTAATGGTTCAGAATCAATTTGCTGAAATTCATAAGCATAGATTATAGGTTGCAGAACTGCAAATAATGATTATTTTAAAGCAGCTATAATGGACATTTTTCGAATGTATGAAATATGTACTGAAAACAATGTGATGCTGTGAAAGATGTCACTCATTGTGATGAACCTACAGTTGAATCTGCAGCTCCCCTTTATGGAAATTAACAGTGAGTTTCAGTTCTTTGTTTAGCTGCGCAGCTGCAACTTTACTCTCCTGGTTGAGTCTTGTGGCTCTCATAGTGTCCATATGACTCACTGTACACCACCTGCTCTGCAGCTACAGCAGATGGACGCAATTAGAGACTAGCTGATGAACATAGTGCAGCATTTAGCAGCTAAAGTAATTTTTCCCTCAGGAGTTGACGGAGACCAGTGGTGGACGGAGAAAGAGGTTCAGGTGGCTCTTGTGTGACAACAGAGATCTGAACTGTGTGATGTCAATGATGTGTGCACAGCTTGTTTCCGCTGCCCCCAAGTGGCCAGAAAAGTAGGTCTTATATATAAATAATTGGACCATAAAAAGCCAATGTCCTTCATTGGTCATACAGTGGCTCTGAGATACATAAGGTTTCAGTCTGAAGGAGTGTTGATAGGACTTGAGGAGAAAGTTACAGTCGCTTTGACTGCAGGAGCAACAACCAGATGGTGGTGTTGTGGGTACCTCTGGAGTCCTCTGCCTGAACTAAGAGCTAGCAGGCTTTGTTTCATTAAAACTAAGCAGGCACTGACTCGTCTTCACCTACCGCGCTTCTCTCATCCAGCTGCTTTCCAAAAAGCCTGCTGATGGATTAGACTTCCTTTTAATTGTAGCTGCTGGCGCGGACTCTTTGTAGTATCAGACGGGCTCGATCTAAACCAACTGTGGCAGTAAAACAGCCTTTGTGCTCCATCTGTCTGCAGAGCCAGTGTAATGTTTAAGCCTGATCTGATAAAAACATGTTTCTCATCGCTGAACTTTTCCACAAACTTCACAAAACTCCAACACATATATTTCAATCACTGACAGAAATTCTCGATGGGAAAACTGTGTTGAGAAAGTTATTTTCCTGCTCAGGCGACAATTACTCTATGAGCGGCACAGTCTGTTCTAGAGACACTGACAGGCAGTTATCAAGTCGTTTCTCACCATTCGTTTCACCGCTTTCATTGCCTTTGTCGTTTATCTGATAAAGGCCAGAGGAAAAAAAGACTAACATATAGGAAAATGGAGCAGAGTGGACACCTTTTATCTTAACGTTCATCCCCATTTTATCTAAATATAGCTGTATTGTACATATTCTGTAGAGCTTAATCGAATTGTAAAGGGCATTCAAGCCTGTCTTTCTGAGGAAAGAACAGAAAAAAGGTTTGTTCATCTGAAAACAATGTGCAGCAAAAAGCATTGCTGCTGCGTTTAGAAATAGCTGCACATTAGCGAGAGATGCCCCCCAAATACAGAAAGTTACAGCTGCTGTCATGACATGAAGAAATAAAAGGGTCAGATAACCTGGACACACCCCAGCTAACATGGCTGATTAATGCTGCTAATGTTGGTATAATAATACCAAGAAGACTTTAAAAACCACCTTGTTTTCACATTACTTCTAGATGGAGAGCTTCAAAACACAAAAAGAAGCATCTGGATGGAGGCAGGACTAAAATAACGTGGCAGAGCAAAGGCCTTAAAGTCGTCTTTAAATGCCCAAAGATCTCGATCACTCGGTCCACCATGCACACATTTAATTCAGGCAAGAAAAACAACAAGCTGTGAGGTTTTGACCCCACAGCAGTGATGAAGTCTGTGGTGTGCGGGTGTATAATGAGAGTGTGGATGGACACCGTGGAAAGCAACAGTGCTGAGCTGATTTCAGATTCAAGCATTAGTCTTCAGCTTTACTTTGGTTATCCATATTTATGTCAGGCTGCATGTTATTTCTCAGCACCCATCTGCTGCAGCCACACAGGGGAGCTGCAGAGGACTCCACTGAACGCCTGCCAGGATCACGAAAGATCGTTTGTTCTGTCAGCCAGTTTTACACGTTTATACGGAAGAAAATATCACCACCAAGCAACGATTCCAGATGATGGCAGAGATTTGCCATCGGGCTCATTTAGAAAAATTGCCAAAGTACCACATTCGGAGGCTGAATCATCCTGACAAGCCTTTTTAGTTCCCACTTTACAACAAACACAGGCGAGCGCTCCCTGAGACCTGCAATCAGGTGAGGTGCAGAAAGTTCCCCTGTAAGGTTTTGGTCAGGGTAAAAGAACGATTCCAGTTCTGGAAAAATAACTGTTTCATTAAGATAAGGGAATGTAACTGTCTGCAGATAACAGGAAATGAACAGCAGCATCCCATATCAAAGCCGTCCGCCCACCTGACCTCCTCCACATGTGGACTTTCAGACTCTAACAACGTTATACTATTCCTGCCTTTGCCCCCAGCAAAGCTGCTGCAGCTTCTCGTCAGGTAAATGTAAATATATGTTGTGGAGTGCTGATGTCCACTGTCCAATAGACGAGGCAAAAATGCCCCTGAAATAATCATTAAAAACATTTTTCACTTCAAAGAATCTTCACAGATAATTGGTGCTCTCATTTTTCATGAAAAGAGCCCCCAGTGACTCTGTGTTTTACATTTCTGACTTTTAAAACAAAATTCTAATTATTAATCAGAGTAACTTCAGTCCAAACAGCAGCCGAATGTGGAAAGTTGCTCTATTTGCAAGGACATGCTGGCTGCAAAAGCACCCTCACAGTATTAAAATCAATGCAAATGCAAACAACTTTAAAGAAAGAAAAGTATGAAAGTGAAAAAGAGGAAATTGTCATCATGAGTCACGGAGCTGCACTGGTGCAGTGACTTGTATGCTGTACAAGTCACTGCCTGCGGATGCTGCAGAGGCGCAGGCGGATAAAACAAACACATATCTGCATAAACACACACACAGCAAAGAGATCAGTGTCGGTGCTGCTGTGATGCTTTCTCCTGTGTATTAACATATAAACAACTTCACCTGCAGATGTGATGCTCAGTGACAGTGAGGAAGTATTCAAAGACATTTGAGATCCTGCCTGCACAGCTGATGGCTCCTCACGGCAGGAAGTTGTAGCTGCCTCTTACAAATTTAGAGCAAACTCATTTTTTTCTTACATAATTTACATTTTGAAAGTAATGAATCCCTAGATTTGATTCTGAACCTACAATAAGCGGGCTCAAGGTTATTTTGGCGTTCACAGCTCATCAGCTGCAGCCGATCCGCTGTCACTGATAATGGATCACCCGTCTGAGGAAAGTCCTTCCCCTCGCAGCCTCACTCGGCTTTCAGAGTTTGTGTACAAGACTGTCGGCAGCATTCCACAATTTCCTGTAAGGACACAGCGTAGTTTGCTCTCCTGCAATTTCATCCAATCATTCAGCCAAATTCATCACGACTGCTGTCAATGGGCAGAGCTGCAGGGCCGGAAGAAAACAAGTGAGCATTTTGGAAGAAGTAAGTGTCCTCAAATCAGCAACAAATGGAGAAACGCAGATGAAGCAGGATGTGGAGGCAGAGCAGAACTCGGTGGCTGATTAATGTGGGGTGAGGGACAGGTGTGCAGGCAGGTGAGGATCAGGTAAGTGGTGACAGGTGGGAAGAGCCAAGGGAAGAGTGGCAGAAAAATAGCAACTTGGGTCTTGTTTTCATTGTTTTATGAAAATAGGACCCAGACTAGAGATGAACTATGCTTTGGCTGTATGAAAGATGACACCAGAGCGTGAAGTCCTGATGAAAAGAAAAGGTTCTGCCTTTACAGTATAACCTGAATTTTTGCTGTCTCTGTTTGATGATTTGTTGTGAAGCATGTTTGGAGCTTTTCAACAAGACGTCTGCTGCTTGCTGTCAGACTCAGGCACTCTGGGACAGCAGGACGTCTCCACTCGTGCACTAATTATTCTACTTCGATCTGTGAGTGAACTAACGTGACGAAGGCCTGTTTGCCAAATATTCCCACAGTCCAGCTTATGGCTTCGTGGCATCCCACTATGGCCATTCAATCAGCTCATCAGCAGACCACACAAAGCACTCAGATACTGTATAGGATCTGCAGTGGACCCATTATTTGCATAATTAGTGTCTGGTTCCCACAAAACGGTGGTAACGGTCAGTGACCTGTAAGCTTCATGAGTCACTGACATGTTTTCAGCTTGTTTACATCCTTTTGTAAGGAGTAAACATGGAGACAGGACACACAATGTGAAAGCATTGTGAAGCACTGCCCAGTCCCCCTCCCTCCAGTTAGGAACACAGTGTATGATATTCACTGTTCACACGCCTATAGCAAGAGGAACATCTTTATTATTCATGACCGGATGCAGAATATGGAGAATTCCTCACTGCCACCAAACTGGAACGCGATTCAGGCGTTGATGGATCTGCCAGAGGAGGCATGGCAGCTCAGCCTGGAATGCACACACATCTTACATTTAAAATATTAAAAGCAAATTGTTGAGGGGCACATACAGTATGTGGGAAGCCAACGGATTTAAATCCCAGCATCCCTCCTGTCAGGGTGACAAAGTGCAGCATATGCTTCAGCACTGGCCTGGAGACTGATCGTCCTTCTTCAGCAGTGATGGAGGACGTACTCACATGCTTTACTCCAGTAAAAATGGCATAAAACAATGTAAATGTACTCTGTTACATGTAAAAGTCCTGCATTTTAGCTTGTTGAGATGAAGCTGATTTGAACTCTTTTATATACTGTTGGGCAGTTCATCATTTTATCGTCTTATTTTTATATGTGAAAATCTAGTACAGCTAGAAATAAATGTACAGCTCTGAAATAAATGTAGAGAGGTTAAAGCCCAGTATTTCTGTATGAAATGCAGTGGAGTCAAGGTTTAAAGTGCAGTAAGTGTACTTAGTTACTTGCTAACATTGTCCATGGCGGTCAGATGAACCTCTCTCATTCAGAAAGTTAAGAATGGCCTGAGACAATTTCACAAAACGTGCTGCAGCTAAAAGTTTGGAGGAACTCCACCATCCTCCTCCAAGTACAAATTTGAGGTACTTGTAATTGTCTCCACTACAATTCAGAAGGAAATACTTTGCTTTGTACTCCACTACATCTATCCGAACCCTTTAGGTACTTCACAAATTCTGATTTTTGCATGCAAAACACATGAAGAGCTTATAAAATATTAGGTTTTGTTATGAATTCAGCCGCCCAGCAGTCAAGTAAGTTGGCTGACTGCATTTCCACTACTTTGAATATTTTTACGGTGTGGTATTTCTACTTGTTTTTAAGTAAAGGATCTGAATACTTTCTCCACCACTGGCATTGTGCCGATTAAAAATAGATACATAAATACATGAACACACTTTATCTATAGACCCTCAGATCTCAGATTCCTTCATTTCAAATCATACTGGTCCCACAAACTCCTTCATCCTGAAAGTGGCATCTGTATTTTTACCGAAGAGGAAACAACATGTACTGTAGGACTTAATCAAGTATTCAGTGGAAGTAAGAAGCCCCAGAGAGCGAGGAGGAGGAAGAGTTTCTTTAAACTTGTACCTGCGTGGGTAATCAGGTCCCAGCAGAGCCCAGAGAGCCGACAAATGAAAGAAAAGTCTACTTTGCAATTATCCTGACATCTAGAACCTCCCCACATTTGGAAACCACTGACTTCTTCACACAAGCTTCTCTCATTTTCTCTGTTTTGATCAATTATTCAGCTGCGGGGAAGCAAATAAGTACAGGAGAGCAGGACTCCCACTGTTTAAGAGACGGGGAGCACAGTCAACGCAGCCAGGAAACAAGGCCATCAGAGAACGTCAATGCGAACTGGATCAATGCATCGTTTCAAATCAGGGAGTTCACGGCAGATGCTTCCGTGTGATTTGTCAACAGCAGCTCGTGACATTACAAATGACCGAAGTTTAAAAAGAGATTTCTCCTGGTTGCTATCGGAGCACCTCGGAACATAATCAAAGTGCACTGAATTAATTTTCTTTACTCTGTTTTGTTCCACCAGAAAGTGTCTCGAGGCACCTTGGGTTGCCTTTTCCCTCATGTGATTGTCTGCTGCTCTTCAGTCCCAGAATAAGCATGAATAGTTCAACATTTTGCTACATGAGAAGAATGATACTGCTGCCAATGTCTTCATGTTAAATATGAAGCTAAAGCAAGCAGCCAGTTAGCTTAGCACAACAACTGGACCCAGCCAAGAAACACAAATCAGCGACTTGTACATGTAGATGGTAAAAGATGTTAGTTAATGAACTTCAGGCCAACAGCTTTGCCTCTTACCAGTCTTTATGCAAAGCTACGCTAAATGGCTAGCTTCTCATTTAGCGTGCAACATTCTTACTGAACTCAACCAAGCTAAAGCTATTTAGGATGCACGAAGCCATCCTAAAGAAACAATAGTGTTGTAGTGAATTATAACTTAACATTTCGTCAGTGCATCACAGTAGCACGGTGGCACAAGTGGTAACACTGTCGGCTCACAGCTAGAAGGTCCCCGGTTCGAATTCCACTGTGGGTACTAGTGGCATGTCCTCCACCATGCCTTTGGTGCCTGCTGCTCGAGGAAAAAAAGGGGCCTTTCTGTGTGGAGTTTGCATGTTCTCCCCGTGTTCACCCCGGGTCTCCTCCTTAATAACCCCCACTAAAAACATGCAAGACCTGACCAATGGTGACGACGAGTGCTGGTCCCCGGCAGCCGACAGCTGGCAGCCCACGGCTCCTGGTCCGCGGTGGATCGACAGACAGAGGATGGCATAAAAAAAATTTCACGTGAAGCATGGCGTGTAGTGTGCAACTTAACTACTGAACTGTGTGATGTGATTAATAAAGTTCGTTTCTTCTTCTTCTTCTTCTTCTTCTTGCACGGAAGCTTCTTACCTTGATTCAACTTATTTTTCTTTGCATCCTTCTCTTCTTCTCTGGTAAATAAGTCTATATGTACAAATTATTACATCACTGACCTAAAAATAAACTTGTCTAACATGCAAACATTGAGAACATAAAGGGCTTTATGAGCATCACATAAATTATTGGATCAGGGTTTCTCAACTTTTTGGATTCATGGCCCAATTACATTTTTTTTGTGCCACAATTCTGACATGACCTCAAGGCACAACAGCCTTCATGTTATCATGTCAGTCTGAATGTGACATATGCTGCTGTTCCATTTTCAGGAGCAGGAAAAATGGGACAATAACAGAAATGAAGGCATTTTTTATTCCAGTTTAATTAAATTTTTAGCCAGAGGGGCGACTCTGCGGATGTTAGTCGGTTAGTCGGTCACCACCTCGTCCACACTGAAATATCTCACTCTTGGATGGATCGTCAATGCGCAGACATTCATGTCCACTGGCTGAATAGTAAATTTGATCCCTCTGTCATCAGGCTAAAATTTTAATTCATCCAATTATTTGATTTATGACATTCCCACCAGCCTCTGGAGGGTATCACACATTTAGTTGTGTGTGTGTGTGTGTGTGCAGGTGCTTCACCCACATGCCTCCACACACCTGCCAGAGATCTGAGTGCACGCTCTTGTTTGCAGATGCTAACATGCTGTAACGCTAAGCTTTGGCGGTGAATACGCTGCTAAACAAAGCAAACGCTCAGTGTTGACTTTGTGCTGACGTGTGTGGGATTCAAATGCAGTGACGTTTTCACACTGGCAGGAAGTGGCGTTGGGGAGGAGCGCAGGAGATTCTGGCCTCATGAAGTCTTTGCAGTCCAGCATCAGTTTGCAGATCACCAAACTATCGAACATCAAATCCACAGAGAGTCATAAGTGCTTCAAATAAAACCACAGGAAAGCAGCCTCATACTCAGAAACCATGAGCATATACTGACAAACCAGTGCAGAGCTGCACTCATATTGAACAGGACATTGAAGCTCAGGCGTCTTAGTTAAAGACTGAGTGAAACTTTGCTTTTCAGCCTGGTCACTCACAATGAAGCTTCCCTTGAGCAGGAAAATGAATTCCTTATTTGTTTGATTAGTGCTTTGCTTTCATATTCAGACAACTAGTCTAATTGAAATCAAGGAAAGACAAATTTTTTACAAACAGATTGTCCCAGAGGACTTGGACGAAATGAACGAGAGGCTGCGTGTGTTTTAAAAGTGCCCACTTAAACTATTTTTATCTTCCCTTCCTTCCTTCCTTCTGGTTAATGCATGAGCAGCGAGACAAATGTGCTTACTGGGATATAATGAATAACGATGTAGTTTGTGTTGGAGTTGCCCCAATTTTAGATATTTGGAGAGATTGCATTCTCTGTAGTGCTTACATGCAGGCAGATAAGCCGTGAAAATCAGAAGACCACAGAAAACGACCACGTGGTTCAGGCAATTTAAGCAAATAAATAATACTAATAGCATCACCCTATAAGGATAGAAGCCACATAACCATTGCAAACCCATCATGTTTGATAAGTTATCTTAATCCAGTTTATGAGGAGATTTATTGAGCACTTTGAAAAGAACTAAGCTAAAAAATAAATGTATTTTTTATATTAAATGCTGCAGCAGTTGTTTTTCAGACAACGGTCAGATGCAGCCATTTGTTTGTGCAGAACATTCGATTGAAATCAGGTGGAGAAAGCTCAGCACTTAAGCACTTAAACACTTAAACACTAAACACGGTGCTATCCAGCTGAGAGATTCATGTCTGTTTTTGCTTTCAACCCCAGAATGAAATCGGATTCAGGCAGAACTCATTAATATCAACATTAACATTAACGTCAGAGGCTAGACTCAGAGCCAACAGGTGGATCAGACCTGTCAGACCTCCCGTTTTTCCCAGGATTCTCCCACAATTCACCCGCCTCTCTGCTGTCCTCTTGTTTTGAATACTTTCCCATAAATCCCCTGTATTTTTAACCTAAGGTGGCTGTAACGCTGATGCTAAGCGCAACCGTCTATTTGATGTGTTTGCTACATTCGCCTCCAGTACAGCAGGGGGCAGTATGTAGAGCAGTCGCTGTAACCATGGTGACAAGGAGTCATTTGTTCAAACAGCACCTGCCAATTAAGGAAGAAGAAGATGAAGGAGGAACATGAGAGGAATGGAGTAGCTCCCAAAATCTCACCAAGTGGCATCAGGCTTTCGGTGCTTAATGAAGAGCGACGTCAGTCAAAGTCATCCATTTTTTTAAACATCCCACACAGATTTTAGCATATCAAAAACAGGGAAAAGTATAAATATTCCCTTATCTTTTGTGTTTTCGCTTCACAGCATTTCACTTTTAATCAGGTGTCTGATTCTGACGGAGGTCACTTCATGCAGGAGCTAGTTCACAGATTTGCTGGTTTTGTGCCTCGCTTGCCTCACTTCCTTCATAAGCCTATGGACCTCATTTTGTATTATTAAAGATCACTGAACAGCACCAGGGACACTCATGTCCCACCTGACACCATGCTGCAATGATACAAAAGGATAAAACACGTGCACAATCCAATGGTAAGGTACTTGTACTGTGAGTATTCTGATTTATGAAACTCATTACTTCTATTTCACTACATGTCAGAGGCAAATACTGCACTGTTAGCAGTTACCTTGCAGATTTATGCTGCATTAAAAGGCTGCATCCATCGTGGCAATAATAATCCCGTCATAATGTGCTAACCCTCTGAGGGGCCAGTCTAATACTTGTCGTTAAAACTTTTTTGAATGCAGGACTTTTACTTGTGATGAAGATGAGGCTCTGAATGCTTCCTCCAGCACCGATACTGAGGCTTTGGGAGGCGCTCAGAGAACGATCCTGCAGCTCGGAGAACATTTTAGCATCATAGCCACAGAGCATACAGATGAGAGGTGGTTAGATGCTACGTGTTTGGTGCTCCGATAAATCCAGACTGACGCTACATCAGAGGCTCTTATCTGCACAGCAGCAAGCCCAACACGAGGCAGACAAAGCTGATCTGAGCCATTAACGCTCAACATGGAGGATAACGATTTCTCTCTGAAATTGCCGCCTGTAATAAATCCATTTTCAGTCATTTTAGCGTTTTATCTCTGAATGTGTGGACAGCCAAATGTGAGCTGTGTCCATGAATGTTTCTCGCACCATGTTCCTGTTTAAAGGACTTTTTTAATGTGTGAGGTCCAAGGTGAGTTGGATTTTAAGGGGAAGGCAGGAAACAGGAACATTTTTTGGCTAATTTATCCCTCGCTGATTCATGTCTCTCCTGTTTTTACATGCCTTTCTGCCATCTATCTGCTGCTCTGGAAAGCACTTTACGATGACCAATTTTTGTCTGTCAATAATTAACTTCCACAGGGCAACAAAAAATACTAAAATAAAATGTAAATTAGAGCTAAAAATGGACCCTTTCTCATCCCCACGGAGCTGCCAGCATCAAAAAGCTAATTTTCTAGTCAGTGAAAAATTAGTTTTTAGCGCTTTTCAGCTAAATCTAAATTGCATTAGTGACTAGTGTGAACTGTGAAACACAAAATGCAAAGGCACTTTCATGAACTTTACAGGGCACGTCTTTTCACACAGAACATCATTTTTCGAGAGCTCTCTGTCAGGAGATACTAATTTGCTGTCAGGCAGCTCTGAGGGAGCGTCCAGAATCAGGGAAAAAAGAGTCTTTCCTGCGTGACAGTGACAGTGAGCGGTGATGTTATCCTGAAGATGTGTGTGTGTGTGTGTGTGTGTGTGTGTGTGTGTGTGTGTGTGTGTGTGTGTGTGTGTGTGTGTGTGTGTGTGTGTGCGCGTGTCATCCGAAGACATCTTGACTCTAACACAGACTGACACAAGAGGCCAACAGGCCTCACCGCGGTTACAACATGGATTTCACACGTAGCAGCGAGATCCAGATATTCGATTTTCTTTCGAGAGCTTGAAGCAGCTTCTTCGGTCCCGTCGGTCCGATATCGCTGCAGTCCTTTAGCTGATCACTCCACCGGTGGTTTGAAGGTGTGGACTGAAATAGAGCCAGAGGTGATTCGCATAGCTTAGTATAAACAATGGAAGCAGAGGGAAACAGCTAGCCTTGATCTGTGCCTGCAGCCACCCCCTCGTTCATTCACTCAGTCCTATTTAAACACTGCATACACCCCAGAACAGATACTAAGAGGTGTACTATAAATATTAAGGGATTAAACAGTAAATCATCACTGACAGCTGTGGAGCTGCGCAAGACCATCTTTAGAAAATACAAAGTACAATATATTGTTAGCAGGAGGTCCTGTTCATGCCATGACAATGACAAACTTGTACTTCAATGAATTAGAAATATACTTCAAGTGTGGAACACTTTTACTTTTTGTAAAGATCTACTTAAACATATTCAAAATGAATATACTAATTATGCAGTACTTAAAGTGGGATTTCAAAGTACTTATAAAAAAGTGTATTATAAATTGTGCTGAAGTGTACTTCTAAAAAGTGCTAAATTACAAATACTTTTAATAGTAATAAAGTGTACTAATGAAAAATATACTTATTTTCAAGTCCTTTTTAGTACACTATTAGCATGCTTAACCAAAGTGTACTTTAATTTCACTTCATTAGAAGTCTATTTGAATATAATGGTTATACGACAGCAGCAGCAAACACACACACACACACACACACACACACACACACACACACACACACACACACACAAAAGATTCATTTCCATCTTCTCGTGTCACTCTTGGAGGGAAAGCGGATAATGTTTCCAATCAAGCTAATCCTTTGGGTAAATCTCAAGCATGATGATGTACAGCAGCGCTTTGTCACACATCAGTGATGATCACTCCATTAAACAATAATCTGACAAGATGAGCAGATTTACTGTGATAATGTTTCTGTTATGAAATGTTGAAAAGTTTATCCATTTCACTGGAATCGGGCGAACATGTTAGCAAACGCTGCACATCCAGCAGATGCAGAGCAACATTAAGGTTCAGCTGCAGTCGTGTTGGAAGCAGCTGCAAACAGGTTAACTTTGATTTGAGTTCGAGGAGCAGAAAATCTCAACAGTGATCCAATGTGGACTGAAGAGCTCTAAGGAACTGTCTTCAGCACATCGTCTGTCGATCCAGAGTTCGTGTTTCTGTCATGTCGATGTCAAACGCAGACGAGTCCCAGACCATCAGGAAGTCAGAGCAAGGAGCAAAGAACTGGAGTGATGTGGTCTCTGCCGGTCTTATGAGGACTCCACTGGTCTCAGTGAGTGCTCTGCTGGTCTTAGTGAGGACTCTGCTGGTCTTATTTGGACTCTGTTGGTCTTATGTGGACCCTGCTAGTCTCAATGAGGTCTCTGATGGTGATGACAACTCTGCTGGTCTTAATGATGACTCTGCCGGTCTTATGAGCACTCCGGTCTTAGTCAGGACTCTGCTGGTCTTAGCCAGGACTCTCCTGGTTTTAGGACTCCGGCAGCAGCATATTGAAAAAGCCATGAAATGTAAAACTTTTGCCTTCAAGCCAAACTGAAATATTTGTGTTGCTTTTCCTCTGCGTTGTCTAAGAGTCACACTGAATCGAGCTGAAATAAGTTTCCTGGTGGCTCTGAAGGTGTTATCATTCATGCCTCGTGCGAACTGTATATCGATGCAGCTGAACCTCGCAGCGTGACCGGGCTGTGAAAGTCTGAGATCCTTGGAGAAAAGGACATGACGTACCCATTTGCTGACAGGGTAAAGGTCAATAAAAGCTCGAAAGCGCAGGAGACAGATTTGACTTTCATTTGAATCGATTCTCTTGAACTTCCTCCGAGGTGACCACGTTGAGTGTTGGCTCGGGTGATTGATGGCGGCTTGATGGTTGCAGGTTTGGCCGCGGTCTCAGACGCACGTCTCGGCTGTTGTCGGCTGAGGCGGAGTGACAGCTCGCCCACCCGACCCCTCTGGTTGTTACTGAAACAACGTACTCCGCTGGTGACCCTTGAACCCCGACGACGTCAAGTCTCCCCCGCCACCAACTACCCACACTGGGCTGTCAGTCTTATCGACCTTTCCTCCTCAGTTACACGCAAACACACACACCACCACGTCCCCTCAGAGCTCTCTGAGACACAATCTCACCACATTCAAGTGACAGGTAGAGGACATGTCGGAAGAATAAGTGAAGAAAATACTCTGGCGGTGGTGAAATGGTGACTTCTGCTGGATCAATGTGTCCCCAACCCCCGAAAACACGTGCACTGAGTTCCTAAAGCCAGTGGAACAGAGGTGGAATGTAACTCACTATACTTACTCAAGTACTGCACAGTACAAATTGTACTTCACTCGACCTTTTCCATTTCATTCCACTCAATACTTCTACATCCCAGAGGGAAGTATTGAACTTTTACTCCACTACATTTGTCTGCCATTAAGTTGCAGACTGAATCAGTAAACAGCAACAAAAAGGTAGGTAAACCAGGACAAAGCAGAATGATTAGCTGATCAATTAAGTCTTACCTTATCTTATCTTAACTCTACAGCCTTAGTGCAAAATATCAACAGCGACATCTAGTGGTGAAACCATCAACTGCAGCACAGAGTAACACGATGGTGCCTATGCTATGTTGATGTTAGCTTGTGCGCTGTTACAGGAGTCGTTTGTGTCCTGTCATGGAGACCTTGTGGCTGATATGAAAGAGCTGGAATGATTCACGATGCTCTGTGCTAACTGTTATTTTACGGAGGACTAGTGGTTTGGGCTAGGTGTGAAGTTGTAACTGATGCCTATGATGGAACTATTTCAGCTGGTGCAACCCTTAAAATATTAGTAGCATGTAAACTCCTAAAATCCTAAATTAGAAATTATATTCAAACTAGGCGACATCTGAACTTATGTATAGGTGGTGCGACACACTGCTGATCCCATAATGCTTTGGGAGCTGTGTCCTGTGTGACCATACTCTCCTGTTAATGAAAAATATATAATTGACTTTGGTTTTAACCCTCCAGTCTCTCCTGGATTATCTCACTTCCATATCCTCTTTCAAAAAGCCCGACATCAAATGTTGGAGGTTGTCCTTAAAGTGCTGTTTTATAGTACTGTGAGTCCTTTGCTTCAATGAATGCTGGGATAAACTTCAGCCGTAAAGCTCAGAGCAAAACTGAATAAGCAGGAAAATAAATAATACATACACAGTTGTACACTCCAACTAATCAAACTCCTCCAGCAGCATTAAAACAGCTTCATGAAGGGCTTAAATTACCCCTCAGTTCAGAATATGATGCTGAACCAACAAACTGCAGTGCTGATCTCAGCCTTATCTTATCCTTACCCTTATCCTATCTTCATGCAAAAGCTGTAATCTGCTCATTCACTGATCTTGTAAACACGTAAAAATTCACAGCAGCGACCTGAAAGTGTCAGAGCAGCTGCCGAAAACAAAGCTGATGCATCGACCTCACCCACAAGGGACGAAGGATTTTCTGCCACTCAGAGTTTCACTCTGTTTTCCTCCTGTCTGTTAATCAGACAGAGATGAACTTAAGACTGATGTAGCTTCTTGTCTGACCCAGTGTGCAGCTCAGGTGAACAGCTCGACTGCATGTTACCTGAGGGTGCAGGTGTTCAAGCTACTTTAAATAACAAGAACCGAACTATTACAAATCCCCTCTGTTTTGTGTGGTGAAACTCCTCTGACCGCCATATACCTCAGCCAAGTGTCTTAAATGTACAACTGTTTAGGAAAAAAATACAACTAGAACAGTCAAGTTAAACTATTTAGAACAAAAACAAAGGAGAGATCATTGGTTGGTCATCAGACGGTGGTTAAATCTGGTTGATGGATGGTCGACGGCTGTGAAAATGATACTGAAATTAGCCTGTGTCATTTAGGCAGCAAGAGGAAAACAGCTCCAGTGATTTCAACATCTAGCATTTGTCTGATTTCAGATCAGGGCTACTGCTGAATGATCAGTGCAGGTAACAAGAGTATTGATCTGTATTGGTAATTAGCCCGTGAAGAGGATAAACTTGCAGATCAATGTGTTTGTGTTAGTTTGAGGAGAGTGGTTAGCAAGCTGGGCTAAAGGTGTCCGAACAATAGCACATTTAAGTTGTTCTATCTGAAGTTAACAGATAAAGAAATAAAACATCATGCATCACATGATCGAGCTAGCTTGCTGGCTAACACATAAGCAGCACAGTTAGCATTAGCCCTTTGAAATGTCTGTGCATGTCGCTGGTTGTTAGCAAGCTACAATAGCAACCAAACTGCTAAAAGAGATGTTTTCATTTAACCAAACAGCTTTAGCTAGAACAGGACGCTGTGTGAAACATAAATAACACCAAATGTGATAGTTTGCTAATCCTTTTTAACACGAACTTACCTGAAAACAGTACAAAGGCAACATATTTAATATATCTGCTTATTCTGGATGCAGCAACATGTTTCAAAGACTGGGAAAGATGTGGAAGATGATGAAGAAGATGTGTTTGGAGCGTTCCACAGGTAAACAGGTTGATTGGTAACAGGTGATAGTATCATGATTGGGTATGAAAGGGGCATCCTGGAAAGGCTCAGCCGTTCACAGGCGAGGATGCAGCGAGGTTCACCTCTTTGCATGAACAAATGATGCGAGGCGATGTGGAAAGCTATGACTTCAAACTCGAACTGCAGCCGGTCCTGGAGCGTGAATGTAGCTGTTCTTCCTCACTTCTCTTGACAAAGCTTCAGTGAATGACGCCGTGCCTAAGATGAAAGTCAGCGGTGAACAGATGTTTGTCGCTGACAGACGGAGTGACCAGATGGCTGAAGGCGTCTGACTGTTCATGCTTACTGATCTGTTTCTCACTAGTTCACCAACCGCTCATTAAAGAGCGCGATGTGGCCGTGTGACGTGTTCAGTGGAGAAAGCGAATGAGAAAATGATATTATGCATGAAGCTCAATAGTGGGAAAGCATTCACATCCATATTGGCCAAATAGTGTGGGAGTCATAGCCATTTTTATACATAGTCCACACAATTAAAGGACAATGCAGAGGAACAATGATCCTAAATCCATACACAAAACATCCAAGGTGTGTTTTTTATAGATAAACAGGAATGTTCTTGACTGGTGAAGTCTGTCATCAGACCTTAATCCAGCTGATCGTGTGTTTAACACAAGACAACAGTACCTGCAAAACATAGCTAGTAGAGGGAAGACAACGATATCTGCAGCCAAATATTAAACATTTAGCACCCCCTGTATTTGGGGAAATATAAAAAGGGGTTGAAGTTCCTCAAAGGTCACAGCTTTCATTCAGCACTTGACCACCACACTGACGTAATGAGCTGCAGGAACAGTCTGCCGGGCTTCGAGGAGCTCTGAACACTTCTGTCCTGGGAGTTCAACACTTCATCCACATTTCACTCCCGTCTCTGCTCTGTCAGTCACTGCCGTCATGGAGGCGGTCGTGTGGTTCTGCAGCCAACAGGAACATCGGGCGGAGAAGAGATGCGAGGAATGTTGCCACTTCCACTTTAATTCATGCCCATCAGGTTAAGGTAGGCTTTGCACGGCTGTCACACAAAACTTTGGACCCGTGAAGACCCGACTCCAGCCTCTGCTGACCAGCATGAGGAGCCAATATAAGAACCTCAACCACATGTTATATGAATATTAAGAGCTGCAGCATTCCTCATGTTCATCTTCAGTGGCTGATAGCTGTTTACTTAAGCTCCGGTAAGCTGATTCATCAAATGTTAGCTTACTGGCCTGATCATCCCATCATACACTGTAAATAGCTGCAGGCTTTGCTATCTAAGATAAGCCTTTATTGATCCCCAGAGGAGAAAGACAGAGAACAGAAAGTCCAGATGAATACAGAAGGTAAAAGATAAATAGAAATATAGAACGGAAATCTACACACAATGTTACAGCAGCAGAGTCAGCGAGTGTCCTGTTTCAAAACACCAGGCTAATATTTCATAGGATTATAATATAGTTTGTGCATGATTGTCATGTTACAGTCGGGAAAAATGAGTTGGAGAAAGCGATAATCACCCAGCGGAAGAGCTCTGATAAAAGAAAAAGCAAGTGATTGTTTGCTTGAAAACGCCTCAACACTGAAATGCTTGATGTCAAACCTGAGAGAGCACCTACAGGTGAGTCCACGTAACTGCAGCCAGTCTCCTAGAACAAAGCGCTTCCTGCCCCACCATGTTATTCATGTGTGTTCTAGGTGTAATCAGCTTAAAACACTTGTTAGGAAAGAAATCAACTGCATTCCTTTGATGGAGTCATTAAAATAGTTTCATTACTTATCAAATTCGAAACAGTGTAACTAGTAATCTGTACTGAAAAGTAAGCAGCTGATGTTTCGTCATATGAGCACTGTCAATGCTGTATTTTCACCGTCAGCTGGTAAAGAAACTGCAGTGAAGGCTCAGTTCCCCTCTAGAGGCCTCTGGTTTCCGCACACAGTGCTCAGTCGTCACCTCGACGTCGACCCCTCACCCAGCCCGCCTTCTCCTTTCCAATTAGCAGTGTCTTTGCCTTGAGTCGTTCTGTCAGCTCCCATCAAGGCTGCTCGTCTTCTCGGAGATGACTGTACATCCAGCTCGCCACCTCCAGGCCAGGCGGCTCTGAGGACGCAGCGATACATAGAGATGAGGAAGAGGAGCAAAAACGAAGAAGCTGCGAGTCTGGATATCGTCTTGTTTTATGTGCTGCTGAAATACTAAGCTAAATTTTATGTACTATTGAAATACTACTGTAAACAAAGTACTCAAGTACTGTGCTGAAGGAAAACTTTGAGGTACTTGGAGTCTGTCACTTTATACTTTTCCACACTTCACTCCACTTCATTTGTTTGACAGATATACTTAAAAAAATAAAACAAAAGCTTTTAAAAAAGGCACATTCTTAAACATTAAACCAGACTTGAGCCCTCCTCTTCTTTAAATGCATTCATGGTATTTAAATTTATGAATTATTTTCATATTTGCAGCTTCATTTTTGCTGCCAGCTTCATTCAAATCAGCTGAAGTATGTTGAATTTTAAGTATCTTCTCATTAAAGTCATGCAGCGCTTAGTCATTTTTATTAAATTAGACATATTTGCATTTTGCTTTTGAAAACAGTTTAACGATCAGCCATTTAGAATTGATAATTAAAGCCTCTGAATTTCACACAGTCACTGTCATTTGCTGCATTCTTTGTCTGGTTGTTGCACAATGACTGTCCTCTAACGAGCTTCCTCCTTTCTTTTTTCTCTAATTGATAAGATTTTTTCAAACAAACTTCTGTCAAGTCTCAAGCACATAACGAGATTTCTTTTTTCTCTCTTCTTTGAAATCAATAACACAAAGCCACGGGCACTTCAGCTGAAATTCATTATGCATCACTCAAGTTTTTCATGAAAATCAAACGTGTGCTTTGTCCCAGCCATGAGTGTGTGTGTGTTGTGTGAATGAACTGAAGATTGCAGTCTATTGCTCATGCTCTTATCTGATGGGTGAAAGCAGCTTAATTAGAGGGCAGTTAAAAGGACCGGGCGGCCTTTGACAGACAGCAATTTGTCACGGAGGTGGAGCCACTGACACATTTTAACGGCTTAATAACAACGTTTCCCCCCCACTCATTCAGAAATCCATCTTTATTAATAAATATTCCATCATGTGCAGAACATCGCTCAAGAGCAGGATGCAAAATGGGCAGAGAAGCAGTGACAAAACACTACAGCTGGCTGACGTCTGACCTTTCAAACATTACACTCACAAAGCAAACAGAACACATCACATGGGACATGCTGCGTGACGTAAGAGACCCCCACACGCCCACACAGGTGTGCTCAGTTACGTCTGATTGGCCTAAGTCTGCACGATGCACCAGGAGAGTCGGGGGAGTCCACACACTCTGTGGACTGGGAGGAGGTCCAATCAGGCAAAATGAGTGAAAGCACCCGTGTGGGTGGAGTGTGAGCGTGTGTTTTTGCTGCCGTATTCACATCATGTGGGAGTCACCATAATGACCAGTTTGACTGCTCCTGACGAGCTGATCACATCCAAACAGCCGACCTGAAGGAACCACTGGGAGACTTTACAAGCTCCAATAAATCAGACTCATGTGGACAAAGCACACAAACATGGAGCCTCACATCAGCCGAAGTCTGTCCCTCAAGAATTACTTCTAATTACATATCGGACAACGCATCAGTGCAAATGCAGAAAGAAATGTGGCCTGTATGTAGCAAGGCAGGGGGAAAGCCCCCATTTCCACTTGGTATTAACACGTGATCAGCATTTGTCTACACTGATGTCTGATTACAGGACTGTGCACTTACACCTGCTACAAAAAAGTGCTGCAGTTACCTCAATTCTGCCAACATCCATTGGTAGAGTTTTTCTGCAGCAAATAATATGTTAGCTTGCTAATATTACCCCTTGCAGGAGATGCTGCACTGCCTGAACTAAACAGTGTGCAGGATATTTTCATTGTCCTCCACCAGTCACATATTCAGGTGCACACAGACTTTTTAAAAGTTTTTAAAGCTGCAATTTTTTTTGTAAAATGGAAAAAAAAAAGGCAGCAAAATAGCTAAACAATATTTGAAATGTGGCAGCTGAAGGACAGACTGCTTGAAGATGCTTGAGTGCTGCGACACACACATCTGGTGGACATCATCTCTGTACATTTGGGATGTAAACAACAGAACAGCAGGAAGTCAGACAGTCCGAGCTGCGAGCCCTTGACAGTCATAATCACAGGAATCCCACATGAGGTGAAGGTGGCGTTAGCTCTGAGGCAGGCACTGTTTGCTTGGACGGGCTGATGCGATGTATACAAATACAACTTCTGTTGTGATTTGGCGCTATACAAATAAAAAAATTGAAAATACAGGGGAGTATTTTAAAAGCCATCCCAAATGATCAGGCAGCAGGACCCCAACTGGAGGCTTTAATTTGAAGAGTGAGGGTCTTTGTTAGCCAGAAATCACATCACTTTTGATTAAGCAGGACAGGCTTCTGAAAGCACAAACAGTATAAAAGAGTTACATTCTCACAGTGCAGTGCTTACAAAGATCACCTTTATCAATCATCCTCTGCACGACATTCATGGTGTCTCTATACAAATGCATGTGTTAAATAAAGACATGATACTCAGCATCACGTCGGTCAACGTTAAACATTATGTCGCTCGACAAACCAACACCAAAGTGTGTGCCGTTTGTGGTCTTCAGTGTTTTGTGTCCTGTGTGTACATTGATGTGTTCTGGTACACTGAGTAACATGGCGACGTCCTGTTTGTCATATGTTTGGTAACACTTTTCTGAAGGCATACAGCTGTTTTGAATGGTAATGTTTGATATTTGCATGGCAGCTATCACAACCTCATCACTTGTTTTTAAACTCTTAAAATGTGAATATTTACTGATGTCTCAGGTCTTTTGGACTGAATTGAATACTTTTGGGGGTTTGAAATAAACTCTTTGAAAGCGACAGTTTGGGCTCAGTATATCAGTATTTTCACAATTTTCTGAAATTCAGCAGACCAAACAATCTGCATATTAACTGTTAATGGAAATAATTGCGAGCTGCAGCTCTACAATAATTTAATATCTATGACAAATATGGAAATTGCTTACAAAAACTAAATATCAGAAGAGATGAAGCCTTTCTGGTGTATATTTTTACACCTTACCTTCACATCCTCGTGGAAAACACATAAAAATTGCATTAGGAGGATTAAAGAGGACAATTTTTCAGCAAATGTCTGCTTAATTGTTAATTGTTTTCTTTCTTCATTTCTTCTCCACACAAGCTCCAACCCTGCTGCCAAAATTAAAATTTTCCACCTTAAATAACTGACAGTCACGATGATGGGAAGTAAATCCAAACTTCGGGCCTTGAAACTGAAACTTAAGCTCTTCTGCAGCTAATCCGACATGTGGAGTTCCACAAGGTTCATTCTGAGGCCCACTGTTATTTTCAGTCTACATGAATGTAAACAACAATGACCTTTATTTCGCTTCCCTGACTGACAACAACTAATAATGAATCTAAATGTGCATTTGGTCCCGAGCTGTGTTTCATAATATCTTTTAAGGCACAGTGGACTCTGGCTCTTAGTCAGTGTAGATTAGAGGGCAAAAAGATCATTGTTTCTCATAATATTTGTAATTTTTAAATAAAAATCATTTACAAAGTGGGAAAATTAAAGAAACTTTGGCACTTCTTCACTAAAGATCTTAACGTGGGGGAATATTGCTTTACAATCAGTGAAATCAGAATAACTTCTGTATGCCTTCAGTCAAGTGTCACCAGAATTTTTTGACTTGTTTAATTACAACTGGTAAAAGACAAATATAGCACGCTGCACAGAGCAAGCTGTTCCTTTTTTCTTATTTTCTCTTGACAAAATTTACATTAGATTCTACAAGAAAATGACACGTTAACAACTAACAGCAATGGAAAAGGCGAAAACACTGAGAATATCATGCAACTGCTGCAGCACATGTGCTGCATGAATAAAACTAATATTATTCCCAGTAAGAAGAAGTTATTATTCTCTTTTAGGTTCCCGTGTCCGCCTGGCACTTCTGCTGCCACTGGTGACCGTCAACAGATGACGAGAAGCTTCTTATCCTCTAGGCACGCCTGCATCACTGCAGCAAGATAAGAGTTAAACCAGTGGAGGTCAGAGAAGAGTTCAGCTGCTCTTTAATATCTATGTGTCATAGCACAAAATCTCTGCTTATGATTAGAAAGCGGAGTTTCTTAAACGGCCACATGGTGGCACTATTTACACCAAAGAGTCATCCGCTCTTGCGTTGCTCAGGGCCTTAACTTCCATCAGATTTCACTGTCTTTCACGTCTGCTGTTTTCTCGCCACCTGCCCACTCACCGTCTTTCCATCTCTTCAACTTGTTGGGTATTTAAATTCAATTTTAATGTTTGTTTTCCATTCAGGTCTTTAGGATTTGGCTGACTGAACCAAATATGGAGTATTTGCATTTCTTCAGATTAAAAACATTCCTTGATGGTTTTTTTTGGGTCTTATTTTCCCTGTGGGAAGGGGGCAGAGAGGATTTTCAGCAGAAAACAGTGCTGTGGGTGGGAGTGATCAAAATCTCTACATGAGCAGGTGGGAGTGGATGGAAATCCTGCAGGAGCGAAGTGTAGGTTCCAATAAACAGCAAACCTCCTGTTTCCAGACTCTGATTAGATGAATTTGCTTCATTATTCTGTGTGCACAGATCAGCACACACCTCTGTGGGATGCGATCCCTCACTGGGTTCCCACTGAAACATCAGTCCGGCTCAAATTGCACATCAAATACAACAATCCTCTCGCAGCCTGAGACTCCCAGGCTGTGTAAAACCGGATATGATGACTGTGCTGGTTGTTGAGCTTGTCAGCAAATCAAGTGTCAGGTGTTTACGCCACCAATCTCAACAGAAGTTCCCAGTGGACACGCTGTGAAGCTTCCCTTTAAAAGACATGACATCTTCAGTCTGAGCACCAACACTGTTTCATTATACCAGTGTCAAAACCATCATAGCACAGATAAAGGATTCGAAGCATGCACACCACGTCTGCATGACAGCAGTTCATTAAATGTACATTAAAAACGACGCAGTCTGTCGGAACAGTTGGGGTTCTGAATCGGTAGAAAGCAACCCTGTGTGCCCAAACAACCAGCTCATGAGCTGACCTGGGTCAAAATGAGTCATTCTCAGCAGTGATTTTAACAAGCTTCAAGTATCAGATGGGTGGGCGTGGCCACTATGGACCACAGATTTTGTCACCTTTTCCTGCATACTTACAGGAAATGTTGCTGCTTTTTAGCTGCAATGAGTACTTTTGCCTTTGTTGCCTCCTTCAAATTAAAAGACAAAATACGTCACATGTCCGTGTCCTCTGGAACGACATGTTTTCTGATCTTAGACCACGACTGTCAGCATCTTCCAAAGCAATGACAAATCACCGTTTGACAAATACAATCGTTTTCTGATCGGACACCGCTGTGGTTAAGGTTTGGTTAGGTTTAGGCACAAAAACTTGTCTTAGGGAATGACTGACGTGGATAGGAACCAGCACAGGACACGTTAATGTTTGACATTTTGCTGTCAACAACGCCGTCCTTTGCTCTGGGTGCGACCTTGAGAGGGCTGTGTCACCTGTTTGGGGGCATTTGTTGACATGACTGCTGCTGTCAGTAGAGAACAGTCTCTTTTGCTTCATCAGTGTATGTGGCTTGCACATCATGTAAACTGAAGGCGAATACAGCGATAATGAATTTCTCTCCTCAACGTTTCACTTCCATCAACCGCAGATCGTCACAGTATCACGACTCCGACACGGCAGCATCACGGCTGCAGCTCAATTCCAATCTAAAGCCTGCAGCCTGCAACGAGGAGAAGGAAAGCAGTGTTTCTCTTCCACACGTTACTTTAGAAATATTCAGCTGATGCAGAAGAAAGATCTGTACAGCTAAAACCAAAATCAGCTCTGAAATGATGTGCAGGTCCCACCCATGTGGTACTTCACCTCAACTGTGTGTTAAAATCATTTTGTAAAACCATTCGACCCAGGCCAACCTGGAGACTGTTTTGTTTCCTTAAAGGACCCTCGGGTCCTCACAGCACGGTGGTCTCTGACTGCAGGATGGACTGAGTGCGGGAGTTGCGGTGAAACTGCACCATGTGCTCTGAGCTGTTCCTGGAGGCGAAGGTGCTGTTGAGGTGGTGATCTCTGCTCAGGTGGCAGTTCAGACACATACTCCGCCACTTTCTCTTTAGCTCAACTTGAACCTGCAAAAGGAGATTAAGCCTGATATTTTAAAAATGTTACAAACAGTGAATCAAACTTTGGCTACTGAACAAACCTTTCCAAAACACCTGACCGCCCATTTGCCTGTAAATGTGCTGAAAATTTTGAATGTGCTGAAAACTGTGACATCTATTGGCCAACTGTGGAACTGCATTGGTTGTAACGCTTCATGATATCAACATGCGTCCTGGGTGATCCAGTCACAGGTGGACACATTGAGATCCAATCACTCCGAATGCGGTCTGCGATGCATATGGCCACATTCTTTAAGAAGTGTGTATGTGAATGTCCACACTGAAGACCACCCACTCAACTGAGTACGCTACACATGAAACACAATGTCACTGTGGTTCACTGTAGTGCAAACGCAGCAAATATTTCGCCGTCAGTATCCCCAGACTCCCTTAAAAAATTGTGCAATTTTGAGTTGTTGCGTTATGAGTTCGATCACAAGGGTTTGCTCGAGATGTGTGTGGAGATGCATTGTAATGTGATCTGACGCTGTCCGCTTGTGATGGAATCAACCAGGACGCGCGTTCACACCTGCCGTAAGCAGGCCGAGCAGAAACAACTGCAGTTCCTCCAATGGCCTCTTGAGGCTTGTGCTAAAAGGAAACGAGCACCTGTACATGACGTTAAACCAATCACAGCATGTTTGCGTCTGTGTGCAAGAGAGCGTTTGCAACACACAAGGATGATTTAGGAGTTTAAAGTAAAGCCAGGATGCATTTTCAGCACGAGCTGCTCCAAAATTCAAAATATGTTTACTTAAAAAAAAAATAAAATAAAATAAAAAAAAATCTAATGATGAAATTAGGACACGCTCACATTTTAGCTCCAAACAGAGAAACTGGGAACATAATTTACTGCTTATCAAATGTTTCCACTTAAGACCACGTTGAAATTAAGCTGCATATTTTTAAATAAGCGTGTTATCAGCTGAATGCAGACACATTTAACGGGATATTTTAATTATATAGTTATCACTACTTTTGCTATATCAAATTATTTTTGGCCTCTCTAAAATCAAATACTGAAAATTGTGTTTTATGCAAATAGTTGCTGTTTGGAGGCTCCACACTCAGTCCTGCTCGTGTGTTTACTTCTCATTAATATTACTGAACACTTTACTGTCATTCCGTGTAATGCGAGCTTACCTCACTGTTTAGGAAACAATAGAGAATGGCCACCACAAGACCCTGGAAAAGCAACACAGAGATCTTAAAACACTTTCATTCATTAAGAATTGTTAAGGACAATAACATGCAGTCACAGAGGTGTGGGAGGAGGGGCTGATAATACAGCACCTGGAAAGATCCGAGGGCCAGGTCAAGGAATATTCTATAATCCTCTGCGATGGATTCGTTGAGAAAAGCGAAGACCACATAGTGGATCCCGAACAGCGGGATCAGCAGGAGAGTGGATTTGGCCAACCTCCTGATTGAAAAACAGGAGGAAACTGTTACTTAATGCACAGTTTTGAAACAGATGGAGTGTTTATATTTCTGTTGTGTGACAGCATTAGACCCTTTAGAGCAGCATGTTGCTCTAAAGGGTCAGTTTGTGCCATGCAGGTAGTTCAGGTGTTACGATCTGTGAGACCAAAAAGCAGCTTGACTCATTGTCCACTCATGAGCTTTAATCTGAGGTTTTATCAGTGTCTTAGATGTAGGAATGCAGTTGAAATCTCAGAAAAAGGCCTTTATTTGAGACTCTTTTGTCAAAAAGGGGGAAAATGGAAGTATCAAAACTCAATTCATCGGTGCCTGCACAGAAGAACATTTTAATTCTGGACTGTGACTGACTGCAGACCTGCAGATCGCTGCCCTATGCTTACTTGGACATTACTGATACTAATGACAGATTGCCTGGAACCTGCATCCAATGTCAGACAAACCCCGACTCCTCACTTAGCAACATTTCCACATAAATAACGAAGCTGCGCTGCTGATCCATGGTCCTCACTGTCAACACTCGTCAGTATCACAGAGAGGGTTCTGTGGGAGAACTCCTGACAGCGAGATGTGTGGGTCATTCAGGGTCACCGTTAGTCAATGCTGTGATGACCACAAATAAACTTCACGACCCAAAATTGAGTCCGAGATGCAGCTGTGAGAAACCTCTGAATCCAACGTGGATAAACTTTAAAAACCTCAACACCGGTGTGGTCAAAAAGAGCAGCAATACAGCTCAACTTTCCTGCACTTCACAGTTCAAACTCTCCACCTGACTCAAAAAACATGTTTCTCCAGTGATTATGATGCATCACATGATCAGAGTCCACCTGGGCATGATATATTGATGCACACACCCTTAGAAAGGAATAGCACACTATCTGGACCTGAATTTGGACCTCGTGGGGGCCGACCATCTGCACGGCTGTGGGGAAGTGGGCAAAAAGTTTTGGAAAGCTGAATACATTTGCACTACATTTATGTCAAACTACTCATGTGGTATTGTATTACCCCTACATCTCCCACAAAAGACGGCCAAATCCTTCCTTTCGGTATCAGACCCTGAACCACCGAGCGCTGACGCTGAATATTCACGTACACTGATGGGAGATTCTGGAACAAACTGAGCACATCCAGGTTTTTCTTCACCTCTGAATCCACAGGACACAAGAACACCTGACAGCTCAGCACAGCTTGGATTTCCCCGGAGGGTAAAATTGCCTGAAGATTAAACAGACTGCCTCTGAGTGGGCCAAGACTCAAACAGACACCGAATGTGCTGCTCCGTAGAGGTTTCACCCCCCCAACTCTCCATTTCACAAAGGCTGCATCATGAAACGCTGTCTTGTTGCATGAGCGTTAGCCCCGGTCTTATCTCTCCAGACAGCAAACACAGACAGAATAAAAATGTTCTGGGCGTCTCAGATTATCTGCTTTTTATATTTTGAGGCATTTAGCTGACTCCTTTGTCCACAGCCGCTGACATTGACTGAGCAGTCGTAGCTTTTGCTTAATGACACATAAATGTCGACGCAATCTGTCGACTTTTATTAAACTTGAAAAAACAGGTTTGTAGCACATATCTGAGTGCGCAGAGATTATATTTCTACCTCTGTGCAGCTGTTCACACTGTTGGAAGAGCATCAAATCTGTACCCCAGGTGAGATACCTGTATTGTGATTGGTCGTTGCCACCAACGTCAGGACACCTCAGCTTTTCAACCAAGATCCGAATGATGCTGATGAACAGGAAAAAGTTCACCTTGGAGACAGGGAGGAAATGACAGAAACATCAGAATGCCTGAAGAGAGTCACAGAAACCTCATTCTATTTTACCGTGTTTGACATTTTCCACCCACACTAAGCTATGAATGAAAAGCAGCAAGCGAGCGAGCGAGTGATCCATCCACTGAATTGTCCAATTATATCTTGGCAATTAGCAGCTATGCCATGGCAGGTCTGTCAGCCTTTTTTTTACATGCCAAAGTGCTGGGCAGTAGAAAGAGATAATCAGTCTCTGAAGACGTGGAGAGACGTGGCTTCTTTCAAACTTTCAAAAACAACAGCGAACTTCAGTGGGTTAGCTTTAGCCTGTGTTACATCAGCAGCAGAAAAACACACTTTTTACACTCTCTCTCTTGTATAAGCTGCTAAAATTAGCTAGTTAATACTGGTCGAACAGCCGGGCTTCACTTCACCACTGCTCTCTCAAAGGCTGCACCATGAAACGCTGTCTTGTTGCATGAGCAGTAAGTTCTGTATGTTAAATTAAACGACTGAACATTTCCTTCATCCGCTGTTACTGTGCGAGGCTAACTAGCTCTGCCCAGCAATACAAGAAATGATGCTGCTCCTTTGCTTCTACAGTAATCAACAACTTGTGAGGACATTTTTGAACCAACAAGCACGTTTAAGACCTGCAGACAAACAGGATGTGGCCAACCTCAACCTACCATGATACAGAACCCGATTGGTCCATTGATCACCCAGTTGGGTATGGGGTTGTCATTTGTCTCCCAGCATCTGAGGGTAACATAAATAACCAATGAGCATCTATTAGGGTGTACATGATGGTAAAAAACACACATCAGGAAAAGTGTGGATGGTCAGAAGCAGAAGCAGAGAGATGCTGCTACGACTCTTGGTGTTAAAAACCAGTTTGCAAGGTTGAATCTGGCTCAGTCCAGTCTCATGTCCTTCAGGGCAAGTCTGAGCCACTTAACCGGGCCTCCTGAGCCAAGACCTGCAGGTTTTCTTTGAGGATCCCAAGATATCACCAGGTCAGATGGAGTATGTATTCCCGGTAAATGACAGGCATCATTATCGGTGGGCTGAGCCATTTTAATTAGCTTCGTCTGACATGATAATCTCTGAGCATCTGCTTTACGACAGATGCACCAGTCTGCCTGTCATGTCAAGGTCCAGCTCTTTCCGGAGCTTTTAACTGCTCCACATGTCTTTTATCGAGTGATTTCAAGCTCCAGAGCAAGTCAGTAAGATTATTTTTTACGCTACTTCCACCCTCAGGCTTCATTATCATTCTCCACACAGTCTCCTTGCAGTGCGGAGCTGTCTCCTTGCTGTCCTTTGTTATCAGACTGCTGTTCTGTAATTGTTGTTGCAGAGTTGTTTCATGTCTTTTTAACAATGCGCCCACTCAGTACAACTCCCTCAATAATGAGCTGCAGCGTCAGCCGTAATAACATGCAACATAAGCCGAGCATATCCGAGGCAGCAGCTTGTAATAATGACTAAGTGCACTTTGACATGTGGGATATTTGTCTTATTATTCTGGAAACTGAGCGACATTCCCACATGGTCACCTGCTGCCAGAATCTAATCAATGAGATGTCATTTGTGGACTAATGAAATAATAGATGCAGTCCCACTGAATATCAATGCATGCCACTCTCTAATGTGATTGAAATTCCTGATCTCCCATCACGTAATAAAGGAGGAAATAATAAACAAATCCAAAAGCGCAAAACGTACGTTCATATATCCCCTTGGCTCAAAACAAATTACACATTTACATTACAAAATTACGGTATGCAGATTCCTGTCATACAACTGTATGATGAACACAAATGCCAAATCTGAATCTCATTTCAGTGATGGTCCGTGATTGGTTGGCAGCACTCACCCGGTGTCCTCCAGATAAATCCTCGCCATCACCCACGCAAAGATGAACATGGTGGGGATTCCTGCAAAATGTCACGAGGAAAACACTGACATAACGTAGGTATTTTTATGTATTTTACACTACTAACACAGTATTATTATTGTATAATCATGTATAAATTACTGATTAATTAATTACTGACAATTAAACTAATTGTTTAAAGCTGCATTGTTCAAACTTTGGCCACTAGAGGGCAAGAAAACACAATAAGCCCAACATTTGCGTATTTCCAGCAGACATGCAGCAGCAATATGGTGCAATACCAGTACATCTACTGGTAATAACACTGGATTTATTATCCACATCTTTAATAAACTGTACATACTGTGCACATACGCAGACTCATAAAATTCAATGTTTCTTCCGATGCATTTCATGTATTTCTCAAGTGCAATACAACATGCGACACTGGTAGTTTTCTCATAAGAATATTGGCAATAGTGTTTTTGTAATCTGTACATAATGTACATATACACAGTTTTTTCTATATCTTGAATACTTTTTACTTTGATCCTTCTGTGCCACTCTTTTGGCTGTTTTTGCTTTTTAATACTTCCTGGCTGTAACAACTTATCTTATCTTATCCACTCCCCCTCTAGCTTGGGTTTGATCTCCTCTCACTCTTGAGAAAGATACCTGGCTCCTGAGCTGCTCGATGTTCCACTTTCTCAGCTGCTCTCTAACTGTGTCAGTCTCCTGTCTGATCAGCTAGTCTGCAGTGGGTTTATCAGAGCTTGTTTGCTGCAAACAGCTTCATGCTGCTGCTGGAAAGTTTGAAACACTGACAGGAGCGCTGAGACTGAGCCAGAACGACACAAACCGTAAGCTGAAAGAGGCTGAGCGGCAGAGCTGAGTGGTGATTCTGCGTGAGTAAGAACACTTTCGACACCACGAAATACGACGATTAATGGTGCTTTAAACTTCGAAGTCAGTCCTTAATTCCAGAAGATGCCGACTTGAAATTAAATAAAAGCTGAAGTGCAGGCCAGCCTACCCCAGCCGATGAACATGTAGACGACAAAGTGTCTGTTCTCCGAGAAGATGACGCGGAGCAGAGTGTGGAGGTACAGACCCTCCACCAGCAGCCAGAAGAAGTTGGCCATGATGAAGTACTGGAAAAACACCAGACTGGCTTTACATCCCACCTAAAAGCACAAAGTTTAAAGGCCTTAAGCAGCTTCGGGACTCTGGATCTACATATAAAACTGATAAATGGCACAAAACTATCAGCAACAGCAACAGGAAGCACAGCTTTAAGTCACGTTCTCTCTTTTTTGCCTTGCAGGGTTTGATATGAGCTCAGACTCCCACATGGACAAAGACACTGCAGCTTAATCAGGCAATTATGCTAATTATTCGGACACAAGGGTATAAATTCCCGCTTTCAGCGAGTTCACCTGGAGGATACGCTTAATTTGTAGATCACAACCTTACAAGCAGCGAGAAGATGGGAGAATAAAGGTCAGAGCGCCCTGACAGCATCCCTTTAATAATCACAGGGATTTTCCACTCGAATGTGAGAGGAAATGAAAGCGAGCAGAGGAGACAGAGTTAAATATTTCCTTTGTGCATTCTGTATGAGCGCCGCTGAACGGAGCCTGAGAACAATGAGCGCTTCGATGTGATTGTTGCGCGTTTGAAAAATGGAGAACTTCATCTTCGTCTCGAGTATTTCTTTTTCAGATAATTTTTTGGGGGATGCGGTGACAAGACATCACAGATTCTATTCGAACTTGTCACTGCTGTGCAAGAAAATGAAAAATATGATCTTCCCAAATTAAAATCTCCCCGTCTGCCCTCAGTTGCCAGTTTATTAAGTACACCTAGCTAAAACGAATGCAGTGTAATAGCATTAGGTAGGTATCCCGGTCTATCTAATAAGTGTATGAGCCTGCGGACATCAAGCTCGCTAACGAACGCTCTCAGTCTGATTGGTTGCAGCCATGTTGCTCTGTCAGTAAAAACGGGATATTGTTGTTTGCAGCTTGAAGGCAAAGTGGATGAGCTGTTCTGAACAGATAATCATGAACCCGAACCATCTGAGTACTAATACACGGAAGCATTCTGCTTTCAGCGCCACAGAAAAACTTTGCTGCCTCTGTAAAAAGCAGCTACACACAGCAGTTAGTTGGTTCTCATTCGTGTGAACTTTCGTCTTCTGCCCCGTTAAACGCTCGATGGCTTGATGGAAGCCTGGATTCACTGCAGTTACAATAACAGCAACTGACATTCAAAACTTTTATTCATCAAACTATCCTCCAAAAACACCCCTCTCTTGACTTAAAGTCCACCTCCGACACATTTGATAGATTTTTGGTGGCGTCTTAAATAGATTTTAAAGGTTTGGCTCGGTTAGTTGTGGACAAAGTCATCCCAGCTAAATCCAGTGCCCTCACCAGTGACGGCTGGTTGGAGCACTGTGACGTTCGGTTGAAGAGGATGTCGTCTTTCACCAGCACGGCCACGGCTCTCAGGATGAAGGAGAAGAAGAGGTTGAGGTGGATGTAGTTCCTGGTGCAGTGGAGCTTCCTGCGCAGATGATGGGAAATGAGCGTTGTCAGATAAATAATGTCTGAACAGTAATAACCATCATGCAGTTTTTTTGTTTTATTTATTATTTTCCACTGAGTACACATGCCTTCCCAGGTCTAAAAGGAGTATACTTCAGTGTATTCAACGTAGAATTTAAGTATAGAACACGTTTACTGTTTGTGCTTAATTTAAAGTATGTTTGCAAAAAGTGTACTTCTAAATAGATGTCACAAAGTTCTACTTAAATGTTTTAAAAATCAATATAATAATTCTGCAGTACTTTAAGTGGTATTTCAGAGTACTGATAAAAAGTGTACTTTATTGGTATTAAGTCTATTATAAATTGTGTTGAAGTGTACTTTTACAAAGTGTCCTAAATTACAAATTGTAATAAAATTTGCTGATGAAAACTCTCCTAAGCACGCTTAATTAAAGTGTACTTTACCTTAACTTTCATTTCATTTGAGGTGTGTTTAAGTATATTTCCAACCTGTTGGTGATAATACTGCAGGTGTGTTTTGAACGCTCATCAATCCTGATTTTCTCCAGTGTACTTCAGTACACTTAAAGTTTGCAAAAAGTTATTTAGCAAGTACAAGTACACTCAAGTATTATTCAAGTGGAACTCAAAGACTGCTTGAGTACACTTAAGTATACTTGAAGGTGACAAAAATAGCACAAAGAGTACAGCAAAAAGTACAATCTTATATGGGATTCCATCACATTTACATGTAAACATGATAAAAAATACTCCCAACAATCTTCAATAAAACTTGGGATGCTTAGTTTCCCTCTGACAGTTTGAGGTATTCTTTCCAGTCCCAAACAATGTGGTGTATTTTTAACTCAGACATAAATATTTGGCTTATCACTTTTTTCCAGCTCAGAGCGAGAAGCGGCTTTGCTTCAGCATCCACAGACGGTACCTGCACTGTGACTGTGGACTGTTCTGCTCTCCGAACAGGAGCCAGTGGGCACAAACGTTCAATAAAAATAGTTCTGATGGAATATTTATGAATGTGGTTTTTGAGCTCTTATTAATAACCTCCTACCGAAACTGGGGCATCTGCACAAGCAATGAGTAAGAATACCTTGAGACACATTTAAAGCAAATATCAGGAATGCTGGTGTCATATTTATTTAGTGTATGATGGATACAAATGGTACTTTCAGGTCAGACTGTGCGCTGATGAATAAACACCCTCATTAGTCTTAAAAATGGATGGACTTCATAAA
Organism: Chaetodon trifascialis; assembly: GCF_039877785.1. Taxonomy (NCBI): domain Eukaryota; kingdom Metazoa; phylum Chordata; class Actinopteri; order Chaetodontiformes; family Chaetodontidae; genus Chaetodon; species Chaetodon trifascialis. Next base: position 4,302,931 of record NC_092066.1, on the reverse strand, counting down.
TGACCACCCAGGACGCGAGGCCGCACACGGCAGTGGTTAAATGAGTTTTTCCTTGACAAACAGTCTCTTTATGTCAAGAAAAGTAGGTCACAAAGAGGCGTGCAGGGCTCTTCTTAGCAACACAATCCAGCTGTCATCCAACAAACTGGGACAAAGGCAGCCCGTCCTCACCAAAAAACGCTGCGTATGTCCACTTAGGAGGTTACTGCGACCCATGTTTATATTTACTGTGAGATGGCGACCTCTAGTGGTTGTAGTAATTATGACAGGAGCACAGGGGGAAGTCAGGTGATGTAGTATAAATAGCAAGAAAGTCCACGTATGGAGGAAGGTGTGGTGGACGGATGAGTCAAACAAACACAGGACTTTCAGCCAGGAAACGCCCATAATGTCCCGTGTGACACCGTAAGCCAGCACTGATCTACTTTAACGTAATTACAGTAAGATTTTTGACCCAAACCATCAACCAACTAACTGAGATTAATCCCCAAATAAGACTCATAACATACGATGTGATAGTTCGGTTTATATTTTGAGGAATTGGTTTGACATCATCGTCAGGCTTAACTCAAAGGGTTAGGGTTAGGGTCAGCTGCATCTCAGTCCTCCTCTGAGGAAAAACCCAGTAAGTGAGGACATACTTCATCACTTTATTTAATTCAGAAACTGGTTTCTATCTCATTGAATATTCTAAAATGATTCATTACTCTAATTTAGTTTGACGTTTTGCTGTTAATTCTATTTGTTATCTTAATTTTGCAGATTTTGTTTCAGGTGTCATCATTTTCTTTCCTTCTTCCTTCACTTCAAGCTTCTATAATGGATGAATTGTGCAATAAAAGGTGTATTACTTAGTATTATTAGTGTCATGCAGACACACTAAAAGTCACCTTAATACTGCAACTACTTCTAAAAAAGCACATCAGTCTGATCAGATATGTGCTACATCTGTTAAGCTTTCATAACCTCGTCCTTACACCCCGGACAGGCAGTCAGTAAATCAGAGGCTGAGGCAAACCTGTGGATTCATTTTTTTTGAGTTAAACTTAACTTCAACCTGCGATCAGAAGCTAAAAACTTTCTACAGTCTCCTTTAAGCCTACAGTGTGTAACTACTGCATGTCCACAGTAAAGCGGAAGTATAATGAGGTTTTATTCTGGGACAAGAGCAATAAGAAGCAGCATATGGACGTGGATAATGACTGAATAGTTATGATACTCATGGTGTGGAGGAGCTTTAAACTGAATATAAGAGGATTAACCTTCATCAAACGCGCGAACCCTGATAATGTAAACTCCTGATGTCATCAAAAGAAGAAGAAAAAACCTTGAAAGGGTGAGCTTCTCCTACACAGTTCCTTAAAGTTTTGATCTAATCAGGCTTTAAAAAAGTTTTTCCATGTCCAACATCTTTTCACAGACGTGTGGTTTATGCAGATTTAGCACTGTGGTCAAACCTCCAGTGGCTTTTTAAAACGAATCCCCACAGCAAAGTAAATAAAAAGAAAAAACATCCAATCAACATAATTTAGATGAACGAAATGAATAAACCTAAAACCAATTAATGGGTAAACTGAGAAGTTGTCTCACATGCACACACACACACACACACACACACACACACACACACACACACACATCTGTTGGCTATGATAAAGCTGTGAAATTGCCAGCTGGTTCATTTACAACCAAATTAAACTTCACTTCCTGTTGTGTCTCCTACAAATTATGTTTACATAGGACTTTTGAGGGAGCAAAATGATGACTGAATTATGTTTTTGTTCACATGAAAGTCACAAAAATGTTGACACTGAACGTGTAAAATGGTGAAATGTTTAGTGGTGCACATTTCATTTGTATTTGGCCAGAATAGGCAAGCATTTGGTTTGGTGTGTTTTAATACAGAAAAAAGTAACGTAACTGTAATATTTGGTCTTACCGGAACAGGCAGAGGATGGCGCTCCCTGTGGTGAGGGTGATCAAAGACAGACTGTGACCCAGAGTGGACAACGTCTGCACGACCACGTAGAAGACCAGCTGCAGACACAGAGAGGAGCAGGGTTACTGTTCATTCTGCTGATCTTTACCTTGATCTTTATGCTCAGAGCGTTAGCAGCAGGCTAGTGGTCTGACACTGAGGTGGTTCTGTTTATCACTTTGGTCCATTCGTGTCCCCCTGAGGATGAGCTGTAATCACTCCAGTCATCTCTGACCTTTCGTGTCGCGCCATCATCACGTCTAAATTTGATTTTGGTCCTTTGGTTTATGAGGAAACACCTGAAACACTAATGCTGTTCCCTTCAGCCTCACCTTCAATATGTGTTTAGTGCTAATCAGCTAATGCAAAAAAAAGAAAGGAAATTAGCATGTTAGCATTGACAGTAAGAATTTAACTGCCACTTGGGTTTAATATGGATTAGTTTTCACTGGACAGAGACATGTGGTGGGACAAATCAACCCAGTATTGCACCAAAGCTAGCTTAAAGTTAGCCGTAATATATACATGTAACATCTGGTTAGACTTTCAAAATAAAGCTTGCTGAGAAACATTTCAGGTGATGGTCACAGTTTGGTTAGGATTAGGAAAAGATCATCAGCATTGACTGAAACGATCAATGCTGACGATAGGTTTTACATGAGGTGAGTCAAAATCCTGTGACCCACCACTCCACCCGAAACCCCACACCCCTTATCGCCACCCGCTGGCAGTGCTTCTTCACACACGTACTTTTCACACCTATGCGAGGTAAAACATGACACTGATACGCTGCCCTCTAGTGGATCAGTGGGCGTATTGCACTCAAAACTGCTCCGTCCTCCCACGTCACCTCTAAACAAAGATTCTTCCCTACTGCACCCACACCCTAACACTCAGAGAAGATTACACTGGAAACTACACCCTCATTGCTGATGTTTCTACATGTTTCGGCTGTCAGTGTCTGATAACTTTGAAGAGATGTTACAGAAAGAAAGCGATTAAAATGGAGATAAAAGCAGGGAAGGAAGTGTTCAAAAATGAAATGTCTCATTGGACTTATTGGAGCATTTTATTACGACTAAAGGTTTTGTAATTGTTCATTTGCAGCTGCAGATCTGACAGAATTTGCTGAACTCACTGCCAGCAAAGCTCACAGCTCAACGATCTGAGCTGAAGTGAACTGTGAACTGTAGTAGCACGCAGAAAGAGAGAGAGGACAGCACAATGGGCAATTCAGCGCTGCCATTCGTGACCTGAAACGAGCCAAACGAGCCAACAGGAGGAAGCTGCAGTTACACAACAGCAAAGAGCCAAAAAAAACCCTTTAATTTGACATCTTCCCTGTGAGGACACAGAAATCTGCAAATGAAGAGCGACATTTATAGAAATCTGGATGAGCTGATGATAAATGACAGAAATTCAGTTGGTGAAGCATCTTTACGCATTTATTTTGATAAAGTTCCATACAAAACACAAATTATGGTACTGATACTCAACAATGATCTTAAAAAACATTCATAAATGACACCTGTCTTCCATGATTTTCATGGTTCCATTTCTCTATGAATTATTTTAATTTTTACTAGATATTCATTGAACTGTGCATCTCTGAGAGCTCTTGTATCACTATTTTTAGGATTATTTACACCAGATCGTGCATTTTTTAATATTTACTCTTATCTCTAAAACTCTCAAAAACCTTTACATTTACAAATACTTTATATTACTAATACTACTCATATTATTATTATGTCTATGTTGTCTTTATAGTATTTTTTCTTTTAAACCTTTTTAAGCATTTCATCCCTCTTTCTAGCCAAAGCATTTCCCTGCAGGGATCAATAAAGTTTTTCTACAGCATCCCAGAATGGACAAACCAAACACTGATATAGAGAGAGCTTTGCACGTTTTCGATGAGTTTCGTGGCTTCTGTTGGCTCTCCTACACGGGAAGGGAGAGTATTCATTTGGTTGCGATCTCCAAAATCACCACTAGATGCCACTAAATCCTGCACACTGGCTCTTTAAAGATAGATCAAATTTAAAACAGAAGAAATCCGCTTTTTATATTTTTCAGATGTTATGAAGGTATGTACAGTTAAACGTCCAATAAAGAGCAGGCTTCAAATGTCCACTCTAAAAAAAGGCAAATGTCAAAATGCAACACAGCAAAATCGGAAAAAGGTTGAAATATTTAGAACAAAAATGCCAGCAAAATACCTAAAATGCTTCAAAATATTTCATCAAATAGACAAATTTCCGAGAGAAAATGCTGGATTGAGGAACAACAATCATTCAACAGTCACTAACCAGGCGGCTGAGAGACGAGACGTTAGTCTCTGCTCTTACGCATCATTAGAAAACAAAATGTTCTTCAACACTCTGATGCAAACGTCCCACAATCAGACTCTCAACGCTTCACTGATTGATCAGTTTCACTGAATAAAACCAGTTTGTTACACATGTGAATGAGCCTCTGAGGTTTGACCAAGCCGACTTAAAACTACGCCCAATTCTGGTTCACCAGTGAGACATGAAGCAGAATTCAGAGGACGGAAACGTTTAAATAAAGCAGGACCAGCGACTTCTGCTCTCGTTCTGGAACTTTCCTTCCAGAGGGTTCATAAAATATGTGTCTCGTGTCTTTCAGCATAAACGTGATGCAATGAGGCTTTTGTGCTTTGAACGGAGGTTTGCGTCAGATCTGAGGCTCGTTACGCTGAAAATGTTGCAGGATGAAAAGAGAGAAAGTGTTTTGTTGTTGTGAAAACTTCCTGGCACGAAGAGCCGATCATTTCCTGTCGGACACAGAAACACAGAGATTGAATCTGCCAATAAATGCCCTGTGTGTGTGTGTGTGTGTGTGTGTGTGTGTGTGTGTGTGTGTGTGTGTGTGTGTGTGTGTGTGTGTGTGTGTGTGTATAAATCACAGCCTCTTCTCAGCCCTCTTCACCTTTCAGACATCCTGAGTCACTCGCTGTGTTTCCTTCATTGTGTTTTTCTGTGTTTTTTGAAGTATTGTCTCAGAAAAGGTCGATGGAAACAGCCTGTTTACGCCTGTTTGAGGTGGTTTGCGGTAAAGACTTAATGGAGTTAATTGGAGAAGGAAACACCTCTGATAAGTTCTCAGGTAATGAGTCACATGACTGATCAGCTGTCGCTTCACATTTGCAACCTTTACTTCTTTCTCTACTGTTTATTACAGCCTTGCGTAACATCTATACTGCCAACTTCTGACAAAAGTTTGTGTTGCAGAGCCGAGTTTATTCGCTCCAAACCAGTTGAAACGCACCTAATTTGTATTTTTTTTTTCTTTTCTGTGACAAATTTAATTCAAATTTGCTCGGCAAGTGGATGGAAATGTGTAGAGAGAGAGACTGAAGCTATTAAAGGTACAAATTGATGCTCCAAACAAATGGAGGGCAGCGTATCAGCAGAGTAACCGCTAACCGGCCATTAGCTATGTTAGCTTGGTTGCCGTGCAGCTAGCTGTGCTATCAACACCAGCTGACTGACGGACTGGGAGCTCAGCACTGGGGGAGTGTTGGTGTTTACAATGTTGGGCTAATTTGGGAACATTCTTACTGCATCATGATTGGCTCCACGCTAGTTGTGATGTCACAAATTCCTGCCTGTACAAACAGGTGTTAGACTGCGATCACAGAGGAACTTTCCCGCTTCAGCAGCCAAACGTGTGAACAGCCAAACATTTCTGGGCGAAGGGCGCTCCCCACTTTTTTGGGTTTCTAATCAAACGCTTTGTCCAAGCGGTGGCTTTGCAGAGGCTGCAGCTCCGCAAAGATGCAACAAGAGGTAGCCACAAACGGCCGTAAATAAAAGGTTTCCTGCCAGCGTGTGAAACTTGTCTCGATGCTCGTTTGTGCAGCGACAGAGGCCTCGTCTGCACAGTGTGTTGAAACAAGCAAACAAAAACTGTGATGCGGCTTCAGAGCTGAGCGTGTGCGTGAACGGGAACAAGATGTTTTGGGGTTTTTGTTTAGTTTTATGCTGAAATGTCACTCTCGTCGCGCGTCATGCTCTTTGTTCTCCTTCCTGCCTGCTTCCTGTGTGACACCTGTGTTTCATTGGCTAACTTGTTGGCGTCTTTTCCCTCTTTCAGGTCGCCTGCGTCTCTTGTTCTTTCCTTCCTGTGTTCCTCGTGTCATCCCAGTTTGTTCTGAGGTCAGTTTCTGTGTGTTCTTGGATTTGTTTAATCCTGCTCCCTCCGCTTCCTTTACTGGATTCAGCTTTGTGTCATCAAAGCTCGCCCTTTGTTTCTTCTGCCTGCCCGGTTTGCTGCATTTTGACTCCTCTTTCTTTAACATAATGCATTTGTTTTGTCTGTTAATTCTTCTGTCCAATTCTGTTTTTTTTCATGTGCTTTTACATAAACCTACAAACTAATTGAATTTTTCACTCTCGTGTTCAAGACTTCATTACAGACAGTTCAAAAACACCTTGTCTGCTGCTGCCAGATGAAAGTTGGCATTTTGCCTCTTTTTAACTTTGAGCGAATAGCGGAAAACGAAAGGGGGCATTTATATTCCTTAAAAGCATGAAGCTCCTTTGATTTCATGTCATCTAATTGACTTTACAGAAGTCGTCACAGTGCCGACCGACCGCTGTGTCATGGCTTTCAGAGGGGAGAGCTTTGAATGTGCCCCAAGAAGGTTTGCTCTTGTCTGAATGATAAAAGCTTAATTCTAATTTTGGCAGATTTGATGATTCTTGTGCCTTTGAATCCTTCCTCACAGCTATCGATCTATTCCAGTAACACACGAGGAGTGCGCAAGAAATAGATCTTTCTTCCTTTGTCCACTTCGATCTGACAGACGTGGAATATCGTTCAGGGTGTTTTGGGTGAATCGCTCTGAGAGGAAGACCTGCTCAAGCTGGGCGACCGGAGGAAGAGAAAGCAAATGAAGAAGAGGGACAGAAAGAAGGAGAGCTAAAGAAAGTGGAAGAGACAGTTAATTTAACAAGCACAATGGACGATTGAGGATAAGACCCGTCGTGACCCAAACCGACCCTCAGCAGTGAAAGAGGACAGCAGCGGCAATTATCACCGCCGAGGCCGAACCAGGCCAACAAACACTCAACCAAAAACTTTCTTCTGCTTCCCCGAACTGTCTGTGAGGACGAGGAATCACAGCACACCCGATGAACTGCACACAGCAAGGCAGACGTGCACAGTTTGATCATCATCATCATCATCATCATCATCGTGGCCTCAGAATACCTTCTGATTTCATGACGTCAGAACACATCAAGGTGAGTTTCGGACTGAATATTGGAAAAGATTTTTAGCTGTTTGTCGTCCGTGACTAGGCTGCTTCAGCACCATATGATTGTTTTTCACTGCGTAGTTTAAAGCTGCTGCATCAATTTTGAAATGGTACGTTGCCTAAATGTCTAAAAAAACATCCCATTGATGTTTTTCAGCTTCTAAATCTCATCTTTTTTGTCCCCATAAAAATCAAATGCAGAGGGTTTCTTTCTGCGCAGAACAAGATGATGCAACGTGTTGACTGGTGAGCTTTAGAGGTGCTGGCAGGCAGATTTTGTCAAAAAAAACAATAAGCTTTTGCAGATCTCGTTCTGATGCTCCTGATAAGAGAGCCACCTCTCACCGGGGCTGTGGAGCTTGGAGCTGGTTTACAAAGGCATTAAAACTAAAGGCAAATTAAAAAGGGTGTTAAAACCGAAGCTCAGCTCAAACGGCAAGCCTGATTAAACGTCTCATTGGAGGTTCAGATCTGAAAATGTCCTGCCAGGCCTGCTATGAAAGGGCATTCTGGGAAACATAAAATGAAAACACTTTATAACATCAAACTGCTCGCTCTCTCTCTCTCTCTCTCTCTCTCACACACACACACACACACACACACACACCAAATTGCTAATCATGTGTCACACTATTGTTGGACATTGACCTTTTTAAGATGCAGTCCTTCACCACTAACCCGTGTTAATTAACATCTGGCCCTGCAGGCTTCGTCGACTACAGGCCAATAATGATCCACGTAATGTTGAGGTTGAGGCGTTCAGGTGAAACACTGCTGACATTTAGCAGCGAGATGTTTCCTGTACCTTGTCCTGGCTGGTGTCCGACCCGCACACGCTGGTGATGTTTGGGAAAACGTCCGACCATCCCGCTGCCGTGCAGTTCCTGCTGATGTTACCTGTGAGAGAAGAAGAGATGCAGCGCACAACAAATGATCTCACACATCAGAGAATAAAGGCACATTTTTCATTCCTCAAGAGTTTGACCGTTTCCCCATTCTTAAAACTCAGACGTCACATCTGTCAGAAAGATGTCAGTAACTACTATGACTGTATGTAATCAAGACAAATTTCATGCCAAGATTCAGTCCAATGGACATTGTTTCAGATGGATAAGCTAGAAAATTAATCAACAACGTGTCTGAGTCATGAAAAGCTAATGCAAAACATTTTACATTAGAAAAAATGTGCTGCAGCTTCAGATGCCAAGTCATAAACATGTGAAAGTCCAAAACAAATACAACATTGTGAACATGATGCAAATCAAAAAATGAGCTGCAGAAAGCCAAAACAAATACAAATACTGCAAAAACAGAAACGCTGCGAAGTCTAAAACAGAAACCAATGCAGGAGAAACACGCTGCATTTCCAGCAGCTTGTATCTGATGCAGGAAGAAAAGTGGACTAAAGAGGTGACAAGACACAAAACACACAAATGTTTGAGACTTCATGTATTCTGACCCTGTCACACAACACATCGCAGGCTTTGATAAAGTACTGCAGAAGCTTGTAGTATTACTACTACAAAGCCTGCGCAGTGAAGTGGAGCTCAGTATCACTGAGTGTTTCACATGAGCGCCACGTCCAGGGGGCAATGAGCTCCCGAGGGGCATTTTCTGGGTGCCCCAAAGCCAAAATCGCAGCAGTGCACTCAGAGTTCATGTCCCTGGGAAATTCCCAGCATGCACTGTAAAAAGCAGGCGCGCCTCTTGCTCACTGACTGGAAGTAACGTCACCACACTTCTGCCTCACTACCCTCTTCACAGCGTCACAGCAGGGTAAACACAGCTGAAGCTGAGAGAACATTTTAATGGGTAACGGTGATTTATATGAAGTCAGTTAAGAAGCGCTCATGCTAACGCTGCCGTCAGCGCTGCTGTGGGCTGCGATGTCTGTGGAAAGTCCCACAAACTGCAGTGAAGCTAAACACAGAGGAGCTCCGACCAAACTTCATTTAGAAATCTGAAGCTTTATTACGTATTCCAGAGGTTTGAGCAACAGATGTTCCTGAACATAGCACAAGAGTGTCTTTGGTAATTAAACAACATTAAAGCTTTATGCTGTGACCACCGGGTGTAACGATTTCAACTTTCTGAGAAATCGTCGTCATCTGTGTTTGGTGGGAGGCGTTAACACTAAAAACACCCACCGAACTGTTGCTGTGAATCAAAGCTGTAACAAGTTTTTTTGTTGTTTACATTGAGGATAAAAGATAAGAAACCAGATAAAACACTTCTTCAGCTTCATTATTGGCGAACAAAACCGCTTCTAAGCTCAGAGACTGGATGTTTCTTTCAGGATGCACGCTGGGAGTCGTAGCTTCCGTTCAGTTGTTATGTCCAGAGGCCTGTACCCTCCACATTTTCTAACAAAGCAAAAGAGTTCCCGTTTGAGGGTCAGCGTTGGTCCATCTTTCCCTAAACTTCACAAACAGCGCGTTGCCTGAGCTTAACCAGGTAACCATCGTACAGCTGGACGGCACTATCAAACCACCCGTTTGTCATTTACTTATGAAGATTTATAGCACGGAGCTGCAGGCTTGACTGCTGGTTCTTAGTGGAAATGATGAATACTCTCTCACATTTAATGGCAGCTGATATTAATGAGGAGAACAAACTGCTGAGCTCGGCAAAATCAAAGTAAGACAAAGAGTTGGAGGTGACTTAAAAATGCTGTGTATTGTTTTAGCAAATATACAGTAAGTTGAGTCAAATGTTGGTCGTTTCCCTTCAGATAAAAGCCTAATTAACGGCTTGTTTTCTCAGCACTTTCCAACAGAATACAGGCATCCGATGAGTTCACGGTGGTTGTTTAGCTTCCTTCAGCGTCTTTGACCCTTTATATAAAATGCTGTAACTTATCGATGCAGACAGGGAGGCCTAAGCGTGAGCCGCTGGGTGCCTGCATGAAGATTATTCATCACTGTAAATCAGAGCACGTCGCAGAGTGGAAATCCAAACCGCCATCTGGCCACTGGCTGGAAGGATTCCCCGCTGATGGACTCAGATGAGGATCGACGGCACAATTCTCAAAGACAAGCGAAGTGAAATTCATGAAGACACAAGTATGCATGAGTTACAACAACCCAATATGAACGCAATTAACGCAATTATCAGCAGAATATAACCTGCAGGTCGGAGGATTCAGAATTACAGGAACATATTTGGGGTTTTCTCAGAAGGCTGTGACATAAAACGATTACTTGATTTGTTGTTTGGGTTATAAAATATCAGAAAGTGGTGAAAAAGGTCGCAGGATGGCGTCCTCAAATGTCCACAACCCAAAGATATTCAGTTAACAGTGAGAGAGGAGTGAAAAAACTAGAAAATATTTACATTTAAGAAGCCTGAATCAGAGAATTTTGACTTTATTTTTTCTTTAAAAATACTCAAACCATTCATTTATTAGTTATATCTAATATATTGTAATTGTTGCAGCTCGAGATATGGGTGTATGGTATTACGGTATGTCACATAATCCCATCCCGACATCAGGACAGCAGAAGCTCACCTGTTGGTCCATAAAAAAAACACCTTTTCCTCCATTTCTTATTCTCTGGTTGTTCTACACGCAGCACCTGAGCTGATGCAAAGGCTTACCTGGGCTGAAGCCCAGGGGCCCACGGAGTTTAGGGGCCTATCATTTTTGGGACAAATTAGCATACAAAGTCAAATTGTTATGTAACTTGTCAGTTCTCCCGTCAGTCACATTATGTGCAAATTTGAGACTGCTGATTGATCTAAATTAACCCGTTGCCACGACGCCCAACCCCGCCCCCCCTACAGTATGTGTCAATCTGGTCACGCTTCATCACTTTGATAGAGAGACAGGTGGAAGATTTCGGCCAAAAAAAAGTTCGAGAGTGGTGCTTCGGTAAATTTGGAGGACGGGACAGGGCCTACCAAACTCCTCAGCCCTGGGGCCTAACAGTAGGTTAAGGGCCCTGGATGTCCCCTCATGTTTCTGGCTGTTTTGTATCCTCATGGTTGAACTCACTTTCTTGATGAATGAATAAATTACTCACCGTTTCGGCCGAACACAGTCTTGAGGACTCGCGGACACGGGATGGTGACGATCTCTCCAATCTCAGCGTGCTCCCAGCATGCAATCCTGTCCCATGCTCCTTTGCATCCCGACTCTGTCAAAACCAAATGTGGCTTCGTGAGTATGTTTTTGGACAGAGGAGACTTTCCTCTCCAGAACAGACGAGGTGATTGGTCAGGCTCCTTTCAGACCAGATCAGGTGGTCTAAGAAAGAATCAAAGCCGACCTGATGACGGTGTAAACAGCATTTTAATTTCCTTCCTGCTCTTCACCTCAACCTTAAACAACTGTGTGTGTGTGTGTGTGTGTGTGTGTGTGTGTGTGTGTGTGTGTGTGTGTGTGTGTGTGTGTGTGTGTGTGTGTGTGTGTATAAGGCATGCATTGAAGGACACACTGTGCTGTATATGCTCATTAGCAAAGGCAGATGCAGCGTTAGCTTGTTCTGTCCCCGCTTCAGGTCTCAGAGAGGCAGTCGAGGTGGATGCACCACAAACACCGCCGCAGATTTTATTATTATTATGACTATTTTTAAAACCTCTCCGTTTTCTGGTCCATCTGTTAACCGCTGACAGAAAAGTAATAAAATGCGCAGAAAATTTGGGCCATTTCTTTTCAGTGTGCAGCAGAAGTCTTTATAATGAGGGAGCTGACCTTTCGAATGTTTTCTCCATTTCCTCATGAACAACAGCTTGAATGAAAAATAAAAGCTTCTTCCACATGATGCCATGACTTTGAGATGCATTTAAAGTCCCCAGAACACATTGTAGTCATATACAGTGTGTGAAACTACATGTCCGAACCTGGCCGATATTTGGATATATGAATCATTTACAGCAAACTTCCAAAGCAAAACAACAAATAACAAAATAAAACCAAAAATCCAAGGAAAGCACTCCTCATATCAAGGCCTGCCTGCCTTATTTTCTGTTAAATTGTTTTCTGCTACAATTTAAACTCTCAAAGAACACACAAAAAGAGCCTCAACTGAGCCGAAACAAAGGCTTTTAAATGTTAAAGTCCGGGTGGAACATAAACAATAAAAAAAGTCAGTGCAGCTTATTGGGTCATATTAGATGATTTTTCTTTAAAAAGAGTTCGTAACAGAGACCCAGGTGAAAATAAAGTTTAGGGTTTTTGTTTTTTTTTAGCACATTCTCATTTTTTTTAATTAGAAAAACTTAAAACAATAGTTTGACATTGTGTGAAACATGCTTAAATATGAAGCTACAGCCAGCAGCGGGTTAGCTTAGCTTAGCTTAGCATAAAGACTGGAAAAAGGTAGAAACAGCTAGCCTGGCTTTCTCTTCACAGCAATTTGTGATATGAGGTGAATTGTTTCACCTGGAGTCTCTACTAATGCAGATCTGATGTTCATGATTTCAGCAATGAAACAGCTATTTTAAAGAAATCCAGTCACCCGACCACTCCTTTTCATGTCTTTAATACGTTTAAACACTGTAAAACTTTAACAAGCACTGTCCCTGATAATAAGGTCTAATGCTCACCCGTTGTGCAGTACGACCATGTCATATATTAATTAGATTTAGTTCTGTCAAGGCTGTGCTAGCAGAAAAACAAGAGATAGGACCCAGATCCATATGCAAGGGCAGAGCTAAAGCAGCTCAATGATTTAATGCATAAAATCCAAAAGTATAAAAGGTCCAAAGTCCAGGAGGAGGCCAGGAAGTACAGGAAATCAGCACAAAGATCCAAAAACGCCAAGAGGCCTCATGTTCAAACAGTTCATGCACAGGCGGGTTCATATAAAACATGTCTGTGAAGAACCATAATTATGTCCACTGATGGACCAAAATATTCCGATCATTCACGTCGATAATGTCTACTATCAGCTGGCATTCCAGTTTACAGCTCCTCCACTCACTCTGCGTAAACAAGCATCTGGAGGGCTCCAACAATCACACAGGATTACTGATCATTAGCCACATCTGCCGGTCCAGAGGCTCACGGGCAAGGTTGGCTCGGACAGCGGTGATGTCAGCTGGAGTCTAGACGTCCTCACGTGCAGGATGCAAACAGTGAGAGTCAACGGTAAGCAGCCATTGGTTCTCTCCGGGGCTGCGTCCTCGCTCCACCTGGCTAAAACCAGCAGATTCAAACCCACCTTTGTTCCCTCTCCTGGACATTTTGAAGTCACTTTTAAGACAGTTTGTCATTTGTCCATTTTTGGACGCTGCATCAGCGTCAGATGAAGAAAAGCCTACATCTGATGACAGTGATGAAGATCTGAAGTGGAGGAGCACTGCGTATGGTCAGATTTTTTGATATTTATCCCTGATGTCTGGAAACTGCTCTGAATTCGGGAGTGTTTGCATGATGCTTGTCGCCTCGTAATCACAGGTTTTTGGTGTTCAGTGCAGGACTTTAACAGCAGACTCGGATTGCATCCTGAGTCCTGACTGTGGTTAGATTGAGCGTCTCATTTTTCAAGTCACTGCTGAAGTTTTCTGTAATAAAGCAGACCATCATCGCTCCCTAACCTCAACCTGCTGCTGCCAGTGCCTCAACACAACCAGAGAAAAGTGAGTAATGTCACCATGGATGAATATTGTGTTGGATATTTTGGCAGAAAAGCTCATACACAAAGAATTAAATATAGGCCATTAAAATCTAATGAAGCACTGTGAGTTTTCTGAACATTAGCTCCCTAAAGTGCACAGGAGGCATGCATACACGGGAGGACGAGCGGCCCTGAACGGACACAAAACGTCCACTCACCCTCCAGAAACAAGACAAACAAACTGCCTCCCAAAATAGCTCTGCAGCTCTTCAGCATGAGCCTTAATGGGTGCAAAAGTGCTGATGGCAAACTGAACAGTCAACAAGGCTTTTTAGGGACGAGAGATGAGTGGAGACAGTGTGCTTGGACAAACGCAGCCTCTTCTCCAACGTCCCTGCTGAAGAAACCCAGCAACCGCGGCATCGGGCCATGAAGAAGATCAAGAAACTGCCATAAAAACAAACCTATTAGTGTCAACCTGCTGAAAAAACAACACAGCCAGAGGAGGTGAGAGGCTAAAGAAACCAGTGGGATTTCACCGTCTCTTTCTCTTTTCATTGGTTTTGTTTCTCTTTTGCCTCTGAAGGTGTCTGTAATCTTATATAGTCCAAACTGGGTGAGAACTGCACACTTTAGGCGTTTAGATGATGACTTGTTACCCAGAGCGAGGTGCAGAAGTGATGTTGTCAGGATGCTGACAGATACAAGCCGACAGCTGCACAGATCAAACTTCTGACTTTGAGGAGCGACAGCCAATCATCAGCATCTCCTCTTGCGCCTTCACCTCAGGTTTCACAAAGCTCTTCATCCGCAGCGAAGCACCAAAACAGCAGGGAAATGTATAAATCTCATCTTCTCCCTCCAAACAACAACACTGCATCACAGCCGACGTGGGATGGCGGGACAGACGCATTGTGATTTCTCCATTACACTTCCAGTCTGCTGCCACCTGCTCTCACCACACTGCTTTAACCCTTCAAGCCCCTTTTTATGCAAGTCTGATTCCAATAAAGGTCAGGACGCTGAATAACACATAAACAAAACAGAATGTGATCATTTGCTAATCCTGTAGCAGCACAAAGACGACATTTTTAATGTTTTTCCTCATCAGCTTCATTGATTTTTCTAAACGTCTGCTTATGCTGAAAGTAGTGGAACGCTCCAAAAACACCTGTTTGGAACATTCCACAGGTATACAGGTAATACAAACACATGAACGCCATGTATGAAAGGCCAGTGTTGATGCTGCATTCTGAGCCTCAGTATAAGATTGATACGGCAAACAAAATGCCCGTACAGTTCAAATTTTCTATTCCTATAGCATGATTAACATGTCCTGTGTTCTAGAACTGCAATTCCCATAATGCAAAGCATTATGTACCCCACTTTATTTCCTCCATTTTTCCTTACTGTCCTTCTTTCTTTCAGTCCTTTCTTTGCATTTTCTCCTCCTTTGACTCCCCTCTCTGGCTTTCTAACTGATCGTTTGTCCTGATCTGCTGTCTGGGTGAAGACTCGCTGACCTTCCACCTCCTTACTGTTGACTCCACGCTTAGACGACTACACGGAGCAGAAAAGCCAGCGCTGTTCGAGAAGAGGGGAGGAAGAAGAGGGTCAACCTAAGAAAAAGAGGACAAAATATGTGCTAAGAGATCAGAAGATGAATAGAGGAAAAGAAAGAAGAAGGTGCTTTGAAAAGGAAGAGTGGAAGCATGGAGGAAATGGAAACAGGAAGTGGTGAAAGAGAGGAAATAACAGAGGGGGCAAGAGAGGACAAAAGAGGAGAAAGAGTGAGAGAGCGGATGTCTTTGGGGTAAAAATGGCTGAACTCATCAGTGCATGAGGAGAACTCTGCCCGCTAAGTGATCCATCCTTTCTCTGTGCACTTCCCCGGAAACACTCAGATGAGAGGCCGGGCCTTCATCTTTGAGCAACGACGCACCAAATGCACAGCAGCGCACATCTGGAGGGAAATCCTCCTCCTCTGGTCTTTTTATTCTTTATTCTCCATGAAGTTATGGCTGACTGAGCACTGCGCCCCTTTCAGCGTGGCCCCAATTCAATTTCATGCAGTTAGTTAAACAAACAGGTTTCTTTTATATGAACTCTGTGACAGTATTCCATTAACCTTCCTCAAGCGCAGACCCTTTTCTTTGGTGCATCAGATGTTTGAATGCATGATCTGCAGGATCTGCAGAGTTCAGTCCAGCACCTGTGCTGTCCTGTGTTCAGTGGTGGGAAGTCACTGAGGGATCATGGTGCTGTTTCACACAGACATGAGGGCATTATTAAGTAGCTTATTCAATGTGTATGAATCCACAACTCAGTCTTCTCAGTAACATTGTGGAGGTAAATATAATCTTTGGCTCAAAGGCGACATTTTAATGAGTTTCACTTCAATGCTAAATAATGCTAAATCACATTAATGTCAATAATACATTGTGTCTTGCGCAGACTTTTCCTTTAACCCAACATTGGACTTAACTTCTGTGATCTACTGTGTCTTGATTTGGGCCTCATCTGGCGCAAAATAAAATTTCTCACATCATATTCATTTCCAGATGGCACTTTTCAGGTTTCTTCTGCTGAAAAAAACCCAGTTTCCAGGTTCATTCCTGCCCTTGAGAACAGTCTCACCACCATGTGCACTGCTGGATGAGAGCATGGCCGTGACCCAGTGAGGTTGGCGGTTTGACTCCCATCGAGCTCACTAAATGTAAATTGTTCTGTGTTGAAATGAGCACAGTGGCCACGAATCAGATGAAGTCCTAAAAGCCTCGCTGCTTGACCGATTCAGTGAAACAGCTCTGTGAGAAAACTGCTCTCCACAGCACTTTTTCCCCCGCAGAGAATTTGAGCCATGTTATTATTTTGCTCTACTTCATGTCATTGAGCTTTAATTAACACAGCAGGGGGGGCTCGGCATCAAGAGCTCACATCAGAGGAGGGGAGAGTCAGGCTCGTTAACACTGCAGGAACACACAGCAAATGCAGCTGCGCTTTTAGGCTTCGGTCTGGAGCCGTGGCAGATAAAAAGAATTAGGGAACGAGATTGTTTCACTTCAGAGCTACGGACCACCGGCTGTGCATTCATGCAACATGTGGAGAGATAAGAGTATATACACGGTATTAAACATGTGCATTTCAGAGGTGGATATGCAGACAAAACATGAAGGATGTGCAGGGAAAGTGTGGTTAACTCTGAATTCAAA
Organism: Chaetodon trifascialis; assembly: GCF_039877785.1. Taxonomy (NCBI): domain Eukaryota; kingdom Metazoa; phylum Chordata; class Actinopteri; order Chaetodontiformes; family Chaetodontidae; genus Chaetodon; species Chaetodon trifascialis. The sequence goes on along the minus strand of NC_092066.1, from coordinate 4,285,897 downwards.
CACAAACTAATTGGATTTTATAATAAGAGTGACAGTTGGTCTTATTTAGAAAACATGGAGCCGTTTCAGTGCTGAGATAATTATGCAAAGAGAAGTGTGTTAGATCAGATACAGCCTTTCATCTGAGGGAAGAGCAGCAGCACATTTCATCTTCACCACAAGTGTCCTTCCAAACTTCTAAACATCTGTTTATGACGTTTGACTTCAGATAGCAGTGATAGTCATTAGTGGATCCAGGAGGTGATTCGGAGCAGCGGTGTCACAGTTTCATTTTTAGAGAACAGAAATCTCGAGTTTACAGCTGTTATGAGACAAAAAACCACTGATGTCTGTCGTTCTAAAAAGGGCACATGACTACTAACCCTAACCCTAACCCTACCCTCGATGTAGACGCTGAACTGAAGGTTTCAGGTTTTGCACACTTCAGTCATTGATGCTGATGTTTGCACAACCACAACAGGTCACTTGAAACCATGAATCATCAGTAATCATTACTGTTGCAGGTGAAATATTCTTATTATAATGTCTTATGAATTATCCATGTAGAGCTGAGGTCTGAGCTGCTGGCAGCACAGTTGTGATTGTGATGATGTCTGTTGAACCTTTACATTGTAAAGTTTTTTAAAAAGAGATTTTCCCTGCTCCAAAGCACAAAGTTAATGAGGATAATAACAATAATCACGCGGGTTGTGTCTGGAGAATCTGCTTCACGTCTTGGCCTCATTATTTCTTGTTTTAAAAGTGTGGATTTTTCTGTTTTGATTCTTAAATCCATACTGACCGCTCTGTATTTTAATTCCTGGTTTTCGTTTCCTCAGTAATCAGCAGCTCCTTTGTGATTTGCCTTCGCTCTCTTCAGTGTTTTCTGTGCTGTGAGAGTTGGAAATGGTCCACATTCACTGTACGATCTGCAATCATGAGCATTAGCTTGCACTTTTAAATGCACTGAGGATATGAGATATGAGTGAAAACTGATTTTAAGCAACTCTGTGGTTGCTGATGTCTGTGCATGAACTGCAGAGATGAAGTCAGGACGTGGTTAGCCTAGCTTAGCATAAAGAGTGCAAACATGGGAAAAGAGCTAGCCTGACTTGGTCCAAAGTGAAAAACATACACTCACCAACAGTTCTGTCTCATTCATTTTAGTACAATCAGATATGTAAAAATGTTTTAAAAACTCATGCACACATCGCTGGAAAGCTGAGGTTCCTGTGATTCAACTGATGCAAACCATTTCAAGATACAATCACGACAGCAAGTCCAACAAACGGCAACAACATACAACTGCTTTTAAACTTTAGGCAACAGCTGGACGGCGTCGCCCCGTCTTATATGTCCGACATGGTTAAGACACATGTGCCTGCGATGTTGCTGAGATCATCTGACTCAAACCTACCGATTGTTCCTGAGGCCAGAGCTACAAGGCATGGACGAGCTTGATGTCATTTGAAATCAACAACAATCGAATATATTTGTGATCTGTAAATAGAGAAATCGGATTTAAATAGGATTTAAACTCTCAATATTGGCTAAAACAATTGATTCTGCTTGTGTTTTTCAAAGGTTTTTTATCAAGTCTGTCAGATTTATGTTGGAAATATGACATTCAGTGTTTGTCAGTTGATTCTGTTCTTATTTTATTGTAGCAAACATACATTAAATACATTCATTTCTACAGATTCAGATTTTTTTTATTTATTTGTCTTTTTTTTTTTTAAATAAAAATTACAAATTAATAAGAATTTGTAATATTTATTTTGGGATGAAACTGGAGCACCCAGAGTAAACCCAAACTAAGAGCAGGATAGATGCAGCTGAAAGTAGCTGCTGGACTGGATGGAGCCTTTTAAAGTGGCAGGAGAGACAACTCCTTTCAGTCTTCTCTTGCCTTCTCTGGTGTGAACTTATGTCCATGTGTTGTTTTGGTCTTTGTGAATATTCAGACGGTGCTTAGGTGTACATGTCCACCTTTTCATAGAGATAGATTATCCCTGTGACATGTATGTCATCTGGGTAGCGCTCTGGTTCCACAGATATCTTCCGATCGTCTGCTTTGATGGTCATATCATCAAAAAACAAATATGACCAAATGTGCAGACCGCCGTGACAAATGACAGAGGACAGTTTGTAGAGCTGCGTTATGTCTTTGTCCACAGCAACCTCAACATAGTCAGAAGGAGCCACTTGTACTCTATCATGCGGTCCCTGAAGGCGAGGCAAATAAAGGCTTAAAATGTCTGGGCTATTCCAGACCTGGTGTGTCTCTACGGTGGATCCACATGTCTTACATTTTCCAATGCTTGGACTGAAAACAGCCTTGAGGAGAGAGTAAATGTCTTCTCCTTGTCCTTGTAAAAAATAAGTTGTGCCAATGGCTGAGGCACTAGATGTGGTGTCTTTACATTGTTCACACCTGCTCGTATCTGTTGTCATCACCATTGTTTGCACCCCGCATTCTTCTAACCAGAGCAATAAATGCTTTAATAAATCAGCAGAATCATTAAATGCGCAAGGGGTCAATTCTGGTACGGCCAAAATTAATTGGTTCAATGCCTTTAAGATAGGCTTGCGACCGAAACTCTTTCCTGGGTTTCTGAGGGCTGTTAGAAAGAGCCTTGCAAATGCTGGTGCCGGTGATAATTCTACCAAAGCCTCTGAGGGTCGGTGCTTCAATTTTTCTTTCACAAGTGCCAGATGTACAACAGATTGTACTGTTGCGTTCATCCAACAATTATTAAAGTAATTAGAAAATTTGCAAATGTTCTTGCAGAGATTATTGTTGACCTCTTGTGCTGTGGTGCACAGTGAATCATGCAGATCCCGTCTGATGGGAACAGGAGGTCCTGTGTTGGTGTCTACGTCTGGAGCACCCTCTGCTTGGATGAAGATGGGAAGAGATCTTCTTTTGGTGTCTGCACCTCCAGCTCCCTCTTTTTTGACGAAGATGGGAACAGGAGGTCCTGTGTTGGTGTCTACATCTGGAGCTCCCTCTGCTTGGATGAGGATGGGAACAGGAGGTCCTATGTTGGTGTCTACACCTCCAGCTCGCTCGTCTTGGTCAAAGATGGGAACAGGAGGTCCTGTGTTGGTGTCTACACCTCCAGCTCGCTCGTCTTGGTCAAAGATGGGAACAGGAGGTCCTGTGTTGGTGTCTACACCTCCAGCTCGCTCGTCTTGGTCGAAGATGGGAACAGGAGGTTCTGCGTTGGTGTCATCTGAAGGTTCCTCATTTTTGCTGAAGTAGAAATCAAAGAGCCTTCTGACACCTTTAGTGGCTAAAGTGCCCACAACAAAACCCAGTGCTAACATGACGATGTAAGTTTAACCTTGAACTCCAAATGGAAATATGTGTGATTGTTCACTACTACTACTACTACAAACTACTATGCAATCAAAAACAAAGTGGGTTAAGTGTCCTATGAATGTGTCTCATATTTATAGACATAGATTAATTCATCACACATCAAAGGCATCAAAGCACACATCAGTGATATCATCAGTGATGTCACAGTGATGTAATACCAGAATGCTGAAACCGAATTTAAAAGAAAACACTGAACAATCTGAACCGTTGATATCGCTCTCTCTCGCTCTCTCTCGCTCTCTCTCTCTCTCTCTCTCTCTAAAGGATAAAATAGAAGGCCATGCATGCTGCGTTCACTGACATGCTTCACAGTAACTGACGGGAAAAGTCACGTTTTCCAAGACAAATAGTTAATCTATCATTTTTTGGTTGAAGCAAAAGACAGGCTCATGTGCCTAGTTTATGGGATGTAAAAAGGCCAATCTCGAGCATCCTCACAGCTTGATCACTGATAGATTTTTTTCATGATTAAACCTTTATGTTTTCAGCCAAGTCCCATTAAGATCACAAAATCTAAATTTCAAGGGAGACCTGGCCAAGGTAGCAGCATTACAGTGTTACAAGCAACATGCATGCAATCATTGAAAAACACACAAATACAATAATAATAAACTTTAATTATATAGCACAGTTCATACAAAATGCAACAATATAAAATCAATTAATAATGATGTGTGATAAAACAATAAAAATGAAAATTAAACAAACTAAGACAAAATATAACGGCCACCAAGGAGAAAGCGATGTAAAAAAGACATGTCTTTAGATGTTGTTCAAAGGCATTGTAGAGAAGGCCCCAAAGTTGCCGGTTTGTTTTATTGACTGTTGTTGATGTGCCTTTAAGTGCATATCTGTTAGTGTTCAATTTAGTTCTGATTTTTATAGGCGAGCCAGCTCACGAGTTGGTTGTGAGTGATGTCACACAGTAGAAAAAGTGAGTGCGTGAGCTCCGAATTGTGCAGGACCTAACTTCAGTGTGGGTCGTGTGTGTGCGTGAATGACGAGTGAGTATCGCCATTGTATCACGTGTTATGTTTCTGTGTTGATGTGGTTGTGCATAACCTATATTGGCTGATGCAGACGACAGTTCAGGAGCCAAATCACTTTAATTACTTGCCGTGTCAGTTCGTCGTTCATGCCTGCTAGCTAGCCACCTAGCTTACCCGTTCCTGCACATCAAGTGTGAATATGTCATGTTTATTTACCATCGGGGCGGACTGGGACAAGAAATCGGCCCTGGCATTTTGGACCAGACTGGCCCACCACATTTGATAACGCACACCTTTTTCGGTCTTTTCGGTTTCTTGACTGTGTATACCAACTGTGCAACTCTTTAAAACCGCGTACCTTAAGCCATGCAATGAGTTAACGGAAATCAGTGAGAGTGGACACATTAAATACTTCCAAAAAGTGTAATTTGCTAACACTACAAAAAAGTATACTCCATCACTCCATCACAGTAATGTATCTTTAAGCAGAATTCATCCTATTGGGTGTACCTATGTGTTTCAGGGAGGAAGAAAAGAGAAAGAATAGAGATGAGAAATGATGGATCAGATGCTAACTCTTTCAAGAGTAGTACTCAATAAATTGTGAAGTGACCCAGTACAAAAGGATGAATGTAGCTGAGCTCCTGAATGAACTTTGAACTCTGTGTGTGTATGTTTGAGTGAGAAAAAGAGAGAGAGATTTAATTATCGGCAAATCTTCAGGATAAAAATAGTAGTGTAGAAATTGAAAACTTAAGAGGGATGATGACACATGAATGAGGGAGAGGGCTACATACACAATGTCTTATAAATACCTGCGTATACAGGTATTATACAGGTATTACAAAATAACTCGAATACAAAGTAACCTGGCCATAGAACATCAGCCAAAAATTTCTTATTGATGTTTTATCATTATCAGATTTACCAAGGGGTTGGGTTGCTTTCCTCATTACAAGTGTTCTGAAAGCAGTCCATCTTACTGCATGTTTTACTGCATGTCGCTGTGCAATGTCGCCACCACCACCACTGTCATCAGCCACGGGAGCTGACGACGGCCCTGCCATGGTAAACATGTAAACATATCAGAAATTTTTGTGGATTTGGCAGCACTGGCTTGAGGAGCCAGCTTCTTTTTCTCTCGCAGTTTCTCTGCACCTCCTTTTCGTTTTCTCTCCATTCTCGCAGGTCCTAACACATTACCGACGTAAAAGAGGGAAAGTGTTTCATGATATGTGTGAAGTGAACTGCGTGTGTCGAGGGCCGGTCGGTGGTTATGAACAAACTCTCGCACTGTTCTGGTAAAGATCGGCCATCCGACGTTCAAGTTCACTGATTTTTTTGACTTAGCCGAAGGCATTCAGAGCAGTCCAGAGGAGACATGAGTGGTCACTGCAAGGTAACCAAACATGCCTCAGCAACACGGTGTAATAAAATCTGATCAAAAAATGGTTTATAAATAGTCCATAAAATGTTACACGCAGACCATAAAATCAATTTAGTATTCTAACAGCCACAAGCAGCTGCTGGCAGTAATTCAAATCCAGTTCTTATGGAACTTGGAGTCGAGTAAGGCTTCACACTGTGGTTTCATTATGTTTTCCAGGTAATAGGTCCCACATACGGTCATATATATCCATGTGAAAAGTAACTTCTACTTTAGTGTGTGAAACTACCGTTCAAAAGAGACCAAATCCATGCATGTGCTCCACATGGTTTGAGAACACCTTTCAGTATGCGTCGGTTTGGCGTTTTAGGCTAACTGTACAGGAATGGGAAGATTTAGGGGAGTCACGCACTGAAACTATTTCTGCGCAGACATCATAACATATTTACAGTACGCTGGAAGCGCTGCAGGCAGCAGCAGCTGCAAAGGAGCTTTACAGCCTGCCTGCATGTGTCTTGCCATGTGCAGCGCTCTATCACTCCCCCTCCATCCAGCACAACAAGTACAGTTCCACTCTGCAACATTCAAACACCAGAAGACGAAGACCAAAAAATATTGAGGGCTGAGGCCACTGTCACCGATCATGTCTGCCAACCTGCACTGCACAGAAATACAGGAAATATTTATTACGTGCAAAGGGCACATGTTCTTTGGACGCTGTGTATTAGGAACAGTGACTATAGACTATTTACACAAGCAAACACCAACAAACTATACTGACTGTTATCTAAAAAGTCACCTAAATCTTTCAGGCATGATTTAGTTAGAACAGAAGAAGAACAAGAATCAGAGGGACAATCCCCAATACACTCCAGCTCCATCACACAGGTTTCAGTTACCTGCCAAAACTGGGATTAAACAGCAGTTTGAAAGCTTCTACGTCCTCACATGGCAGAGGTATTAATATATGAACAGAGTGTATGCATTCATGTATGAAACTTCATACATTTCATACATGTATTTGTTGTGACATCAGCTTTCAGTCCGCAGACTCTACCTGTGTTGCATCCTTCCTGTTTTAAGATCTAGCTCACAAAGTTTTGCTGGTTATTTCTCTGTTGCTAGAGGAAGTGTAGTTTCTAACTGTAGTTTAGAGAGTGATTGTGACCTTTACGGCTGCTGGCAGCCTCCTTCTCCCGCAGCCTCCTCAGACACTCCGCCTGGTCTCTTTCCACCTCCAGCAGGAAGTTACAGGTTGGATGTCGTCCATCAACCTGTGGAGGAAGCAGAAAAAGAATCAGATTTATACATAAGTCAGCTTTCATGCTGCACTAACAATGTTTTTGGGGCAGTCTCCTTTCATAAGGATCTTAAACACCGGAAGGAAAAGTATTAGCATTGTGGATTTGACCAGAGTGGTGGAAATACCTGCTGTCCATTTCAATCAATCAGTAAACTCACACAGCTTTTAAGATGAGAAAATCACAGATTCAATCTACTGCATACTTTTCTGATGCCGTGTTGCAGCAGGCTAAGCAAGGCAGTCCAGACGTCCTTCAGAGGAACAACGTTTTCCAGCTCCTCCTGGAGTTCTGGAGGACGTACGTGCCGACTCTCGCACTCGGCTACAAACTGGCCCGCTGTGCGCTGAAGGATATTTATTTAAACCTCTTCAGTGCTGCCATACAAAGTGATCTGTCGCACCTTAAAGGTCCAGTGTGTAGGATGTGGTGGCATCTAGTGGCGAGGCTGCAGATTGCAATATCCCTCGCTCTTGCGAAGGCCATGCTAATCTTCTCTATATCTAACCTAGTTTAACACATGTACTGCCTCATCCCGCCCTTTGCAGTTGTGTGCGAGAAGCCACATTGGCTGCAAAACTAGAGCCAGTGTTGTGTGGTTTGACCTTTCTGGGCTACTGTAGAAACATGGCGGTGCGACATGGAGGACTCCATGGAGGACCCACTGTGTCTTAATTTCATTTTCCATAGTTTTCTCGTTATTCTCAAAAGTAACCGTTGGGACATATTTCAAGCTGATATGCAGAGGAAAGTCAAGATTATGATTGACAGATGAATATAGGGTTAAGATAAGCTGCTTAAACTGACCAGCCGACACTGTGTGTGTGTGTGTGTGTGTGTGTGTGTGTGTGTGTGTGTGTGTGTGTGTGTGTGTGTGTGTGTGCGTGTTTAAAACCAGGAGAAGCAGATGAACTACTCGTGTGTGAGCCACATAAATCCTGAGGAGAGACCCTGCCAAACGACACCGGGCAAACAACAAACCATCCTCCATGTTTTTGAACGTTACTGCACATGTGTGTTTTGTACATGTATGCAGAGTGTGTACACCAGCCTGAAAACTAGACCTGTGATCTGATGTCAGCAGAAATATAAGTACTGCAGTCTGGTTCCATCAGTTGTTGGTACATGAGGAATATTCTGATGTCACTGGTACAGAGACCAAAAACAACAGGCAAACATCACCAAGCCAGAGGAACTATTTTCATATAATAGCTGCACGAATTACAAGCTTTTACATTAACACTGATCGGATGGCTAAGTTTCAGGTAAATTGAGTCACTCATAGCCACAAACTGCTGACAAAGGCTTCGACTCTACAGTTTACCCCAGGTCTGTGCAGCAGTTAAGCATCTTTCAGCTCGTTGGTTTGGTTTCACGGCCCACAATTTTAATACTCCCACCAGCTTGTTTCATCACCAAGCTCTGATGAAGCCGCTGTTCACTACCTGCCCTGCTAATGCTGCTGCTGGATGTGTAGATGAGCAACTGTTTACTATCTTTGTCACCATCAAAAGTGATGTCAGGCGTTGGATATACATGTTGTTCTACTGCCCCAAATGGCAGAAAAAAATTAGGACAATTATGGCGCACTAACGACCGCATTTTTCATTCGTTATTCTTGGCAATGCTAAGGCACCAGTTGGACTCCAGTTCATCAGAAGCATCAGCAGTCAAACCTCCGTAGAAACCAGTCTGCTGATGTTGATTTTAATTTTGCTAGTTTGCTAATGCTAACGTCGTATAATCGCATCGTGAAGATGAAGAGACGCCAACAACAATCAACAATCTTTCTCCACAATGACTCACGCCACCTTTAAGTTTTATTTTGCCAATAATTGGATCAACGGCATTTGAAATAGTTCCCAGTGGACAGATTTGTCCCCCGTCCATCACTCATAAATCCCCTCAGACAGACTGCAGCTCTTTATCCCCCTGGCATGAGGCGACGCTGGCTGTCAAAGACAAACACACAAATTCAAACATGCAGACAGACGTGAGCCAGAAGAGCCTGCTAAACAGCAGTTTACTGCATCAAACACCAAAACAATTTACCCTGAATGTGAATAATAGATTAATCAGAATTACAATACTTTATTGATCCCCGAGGGGAAAGTGGGTTAGCTGCAGTTGCTTCAAACAGAAATGAAAATAGGAAAGAATAAGACTGTAAAAATATGGAAGAAATATGTAGACATACGTAGACTATACAACAATATAAATCAAATTAACCTCAGACTACTTACACCAACCAGAAGATGCTGATGAAGTAAATTTATGCGAAAAGTGAGTTTTTTGGTCATCTAGGTTACATAAAACTTGTTTAAAATCATTTGTGTGAATATTTCTAATGTGAAGCAGGTCTTTTACTGCAAGCTTTTGAATGCTGATCACCGCCCACATGTACGCTTCAAGTCATCGACACTACAAAGAGATGCTGAAGACAGCGACAGAGCTATGATAACGGGCTATTTGTCCCAGCTGTCCCACAAGATTTGAAGACAAATTAAGACATCATGTAGTAACTGAAACTAATTTATCAAAGGAACAAGCTTTCAGTGACCTAAAACGGTATTTGTGTGCGGACACAAGGCTGAAACACATAGAAAAGGTTTTAAAAATGCCGCAGTTGCTCTTTCTGCTCGTACTTCTGCTGACCTCCAAAGCATCGCTTCCTCTTCACCTGACAGCGATCGTTCAGCTCATGGAAAAACTTCTACACACCAGGCAGAATCACTGCCGTATTACAGCAGCCAGCAAAACTGACACTTATTTACATGTGAATGTGGAGGGAAACTTATTTCACGGCTGGATGGAAACACAGTCCTGTTGCTCTGCGTCTCACACACACACACACACACAAACACACACAGGCGAATCAATCTGTGTCATTGTGCTTTTAGTGTCTCCGAACAGCTCTGCCACTTCGTTTCTCTCCTCTTGTCTTTTCTCTCCCTGCTTGTCTTCCTTTGGTGTTTGAAGACGTTGTACAGGCCTCATTCCCACACCTGTCTGAGACTTGTGTGTGTGTGTGTGTGTGTGTGTGTGTGTGTGTGTGTGTCTGTGTGTGTTTATACATGGGTATGAAGCTACTTTCAGGGACACATTTCAGACTCAACACCAGTTAATTCAGCGCTGGATGGCTGCTGCAGCCAATTCTAGTGTTTCATGCTTGAGAGGTTCAGTCTGAAGTATAAAACACAGCAACTCAGTGCTGGAGACGTTGACGACAGTCCATGTGAAATCCATAAAGCACACCTTAGCCAAATGCTCAGCAGGCCAGAGAATAATAAAGTCAAACACATTGCTCACATTGGATGTACACAGTCTGCTGCAGCCACGGTAGCTGGAGTGTTCTGACCTGGGAAACAAATTGCTGCTCTTCTGAGGTGTAGTGTGCAGGCTTCTACAGAAAACAATAGGTGTAGCTGATGTAAAGTCCATCATGTTGGCCCAAAGACATTACAGCCACATCACCTGTTTGGTGAGGCTGTACACTGCAGGTGCTTTCGGCTAAGTGCTAGCATCAACATAGCAACATGCACACAATATTTACAGGTAATATTTACCATGCTGGCCATGTAATGCTGGGGTCAGACTAGATGAGTCGAGCCCGATTTTGAGATGATTTTGTGGTTTTGCCTGCTGTTTTTTCTTAATTTTTAATGCTCAAGACTGCCAGCATCTCACACAACTCTGCTGTCGCCATGACTGACAGTTGCTTCTCCCACCTCCCCAACGACCTCTGAATTTGCATGTTTGTCAAATAAGACGTGCCGTGATTGGCTGGTATCATACGTGAAGTCTTACCAGTCACCCAGCCAAGACACGGCGAGGACTTAACCTGACTTTGTCCTAAGTGGATAAAGACAAAGGTTAATATGTCTGATGTTCTTGTTAGCACAAACATGAGCACACCGAATTATTTTGTATTTTTTCCCGCAGTTTGTTTTATAATCCCTGAGTTTTCCCGTTAAAGATCTTCTTGACTCACAACAGAGGACAAAGAAATACATCGTATGTAAGATCATCACCAGTGAGAGAGTTTTGTGCAGTCTTTTCCAAAGTTTGACAAAAAAAACAACACAGAGACACTTTGTGCCATGTTCAGTAAAGGTTCATAACAAATAAATAAATAACAATAAATAAAGAACAGTGGGAGCAGATTTTTTCAGTTTCCACTCAGTTCACGCCTGAGCTTTAGAAATGTTAATGAATCGCTCTTATCAGCTTCTCTCCTCCGTGTCCTCCTGCTGTGGCTTCGTTCAGCAGCGCTGCACACCTGCTATCAAATGAGCTTTGGGAGATGATTGTATTGCCTTGAGTTTACTGTTTAACGGATTAGAAATTACAGCAGAGGCTGACTGAGGAGGGAGCGGGTCCAGGCCTGCCGAGCCTCCGCGGCCTCATCTAGCATATAAACTTTAAGTGTAACATCTGCAGTCCAGACGAAAACAAGTTAAGGATGATTCATTGTGAGAAACAGCAGGAGACGCTCACCAGACACTTGCTGCATTCCAGCCATGTTTGAAAAGCTGGAAATCCCAACTTCCTACTTGGAAAATTACAAGGCATTTATCACCATACCAAATGTATTGTCAAATTCCCTGTTAGTATAAAACTGGACAGTGTGTGCATGTCTTGTTTATGAACATAATGATGATCATAGTCAGTATACAAGACGGAGTGTTTGTCTGCATCCTGTCCAGACCTCACAGGATATTACGGAAAATACTACAGGACACAATCACCTTCTATTTTCTGAGTACAGAGCTACTCAGCAGTAAAATGTATCTAAGCTGCCTCACAGAGTTGAACACAGACCAGAAATGTCCACTGCAAGTTGTTGAACAAAGGAAAAAACTGAATTAAAACCAAATACTGGATCATAAAATGTTGAAAGGAAGGCCATGAGTGAAAGTCAGACACTGATATATTGAGGAGTCAGATGATCAGAAAGTCCTAATTTGCCTCTTTTTTGAGTTTCTCTGTTTAGAAGAGATTTTAAAACCCATCACAAAAATCCAGGTGGTCGTTTATGAAAGAGCTTGGACTTCACTGTTGGCCTCGACTGTTATTTACACCTGGCCTCAGGTGAATCCAGCGACTCTCAACGACCGCTGTGACACAACCAGGCGCACTGAGGACCCAGGTGGTGTCAACAGACGAGCTCGTAAAATGTAAATGTGGGTGATCAGTTTTCTCTTAGGGCAGGAAATAACATTAGAAAATGTGGATGGACATCAGTTTAATCTGATGTGCTCTGTTCACGTGGCTCTAAAATTAGAGTTGTCCCTAAGCATCTCTGTGTCACCAGCCCTCCTTATAACCATTTACATGCTTTATCCAGTCTTTTGTACTGGTATTGTGCGTTTTTTGCTTTGTATTTGTTTTACATGATCATCTGTGGACAGATCATAGATGCTGTACGTCAATATTCATCTGCCTGAGCTGTCATGGCTGCCGGCTACACGCTTAAACCTTTTTCTACTTTGTGGGCCACGACAGCAAAATGTTTCAGTCTGTGATGTCATGGGAGGATGGGAGTGGGGGTTTGCGTGGAAGACTGGTGACAGCAAAGACCATGAGTCAGATTTAAGCCCGGGGCGTCACATGGCTCGACACTGGAGAGAAAACATTTAACACTGAATCTATCGGCCATCGTTTGACCTCCAAACACTTAGATTTCAGACCTTTAGGTGGTGATTTATTGTAAGATTATCCTGCATGTATACGGTTTAAGATCAATTTGGTCACTTTTGCAGGAAAGTCATGTAGTCTGTCAGCATCATCATCATCAAACAAAGGGGTGATTGTAAATATGAATGTATTTCATGAATATTTCTGTGAAGGTAAGATAGCGTCAGCAGTAATGCACTTTATCAGACTGTGGAAAGGAAGCTGAGCCAAATGGACAAAAATGGCCACCTATGGTCATGAGCTTTGGGGACTGACAGAAAGAACGAGATCACAGATTCAAGCAGAGTTGCTGGGCTCAGCCATGAAGTTCAAATCTGTAAAAGTTTAACTAAATCAAAGCTTGTTTTTCATATTATTTATGGTTGGTATTTACCTCAGTAATAACCATTTGATGTATTTACATTCGGTAATTACCCCTCTATATTATGAGATTCACACACACGAGGGATTTACAGGAAATGATGCATGTGTGCTCTACAAAACGAGGACAAATGGAACAAGAGGGAACAGCCGCAGCGAGCTGTTAGATGAAGAGCTGCAGGCAACAGGCTGCACACCTTCATCCCTTCAGCGTGTCCCGCTGTGTGTGCGGTGAGCAGCAGGCTGTAAATCAGTGACTAACAGCTTTATTAAAACATGCTCGGCCACAGGTTGTGGGTTCAAACCCACCCATGAGCTCTGCTGTTTGCATGCTCTCCTGTCAGTGTGGGTCCCCGCCCACAGAGGTGAGGTAAATTAGCAACTAAATGACCTGCAGGTGTGCTAAAGAGCTAATGGATGGATAGACCGTTTGATTGGCTGCACTGTAAAAAGCTACCAGCTGCTATTCTCTTGTATTTCTGGGAAAATTAGTGGGAGTTTGCTGTGACATTAAACTACCATGAGCAACCACAGGTGTTGTCAAGACCTTTGTATGCTTCAAACAGTCAAATCTGTTCAGAATTACAATATGTAGTCATGGTTAGACATCCAGAGAGGCTGATCAACAGGCCTTAATCGCTTTCTGCCTCAGTTTTTATTTGGAGGTGGTGCAACTCTTGACAGGCAAAGAAAGAGGATATCTTGTTTTCCTCTTCATTACATCACTTAAATGTTGTTTCAAAGCGTAAAGCGCACTTTATGCAAAGCACTTTAAAAACTGCCTCTGTGTTTCAAAGGTGTCGCTTGCTCTATAAGGGATGGCTAATCACCACTCTGACATATATGTCACATGCTAATGACTCTTGAAGTGGCAGGTTGCAACAAACAAACAAATCTTTTGACATGTGTGTTTCTAAAAAATAAACATATCCTTGACACGCTGCTGGCTGATGAAATGAATCATTCTCTTCTCTCCGAACAGCTTCAGCAAACCGCCTCGAGTGTAAATGTGCTATCAGACATCAACAAATAGGCAGCTGTTGTTGTGCAACAGATCCCCAAAGCGGAGACTTGATACAAAGGAGCGTTCACAGTGCTTATCGGAGCCGTGCTTGTGGGCAGCAAAGCCTATTAGGAGACAGAGCTTGTTCAGTCAGATTACACAGATAGTGGAAAATGTGGTTTCCTGATTTCTTTTATCGCAGTAATCACACTGCAGGGGTGTCTTAGTGCAGCACGAAGCTCCACGTCTTCCAGCGAGCTCACTGTATAAATTTGCTTTGTTGAAGTCTGGCATGGTCACTGACTGTTAACGTGTGCTGCGGAAAGAAAAGTCTTCTCTCAACTTCAGCATCTGCCATCTCGAAAATCATTTCTCCTTACTGAGCAATTCAGAACGGGCCTGTTCAAGGTTCAGTGCCTTGCTCAAGGGCGCTGTGCAGAGCCGGTAGCAGCAGACGGAGGGGAGAGTGCTGCTCAAACATTTCCCCAGCTGGTCCTCTGAGTAATGAGCCTGCTACTCTGACCTTTAGGCAATGGCTGCCCCAAATTTAAGTCATATAAATAAAATGAGACTCCGTCAGGATCCACAGATATGACAGTTGACCCCAGAGTCAGGCCCTGAGGCGCGACTCCACCCTGGCTCCACCATCTGCTCCAGGGTTCACAGTCACTCACGTATCAGTTGTTTAACCACAAACAGAAGCTGTATCGCTCTGGCCAAAGCCACCAGACTCGCTTTACAGAACCAGTGATTTTATTATCGTGAAACACGTTTCATTCACACTTAGGCTGCCGCAGCAATCAGCACCGGCTCAGGTTTGGTGAGATGACTTCACCGAACAGGGGGAGGAGCGAGATCGAGGGGGCGGGCGTCAGAGAAGCAGGGTTTTCACATCGTGTCATTATGTGTTAGGTAACACATAATTTACATATAGAGGAGGATCTAGCCATCTTCCCTTTCAGGGCGCTCTCTCCTATGGATTGGATGGGTCGTGTGCCAAGAGGCTGGGACCAGCCTGTGCACCAACAAGGGAGAGCTAAAGTCCAAACCACGGTTTCCCCCCACCTGTTTTGACCAATCAGATAGCTGCACATTTCTTTATGAAACTCTGTGTAATCCTAAGTCAGGCATTCTCATTCTGGCGGGTGGTTGCAGCTAACTGCTTGCAGACTGCGATTTCCCAGAAGACTGAGATTCATGTACATGTTGGCACGGTGGCTTGGTGGTAACACTGTCGCCTCACAGCTAGAAGGTCCCTGTGGGCACTGGGGGGCGTGTCCTCCACTATGCCTCCGGCGCCTGCTGCTCGAGGAAAGGGTCCTTTCTGTGTGGAGTTTGCATGTTCTCCCCGTGTTCCCTCCTTAAAAAACCCACTAAAAACATGCAAGAGGATCACCACCTGACCAACGGTGATGAACAGGAACTGGGTTCCCGGGCGCTGGTTGGATGGCAGCCCACCGCTCCTGGTCTGCTGCGGAGGAAGGACGACCAGGATGGGATAAATGCGGAGGACGTTTCACCAATTGCATGTCGTGTGTGTGCATGTGCATGAAAAATTGTGTGACAAATAAAGGGGATTGTCCCTCCGATTCTTCTTCTTCATGTTCTCTATTTTGTGTTAATAAATACCTTTAACTGAAGACAGAATATCTCCTGACCGTTTTTCCGCAAGAATGACCACGCTCACAATACAAATTAGAAAAAAATTAGGAATCATAAAAGTCCGTGACCACATGTACTGTAATTAGTGAAGTAATAAGTCAGCTGAATACACACCAAATTATGGTCTTTGTGTTAAAAAAAAATTAGTCTGTATATGAAGTATAACACAGTAATTAATCAACAGCGTCTGCTGAAAATATCTGCCGCTGGCACAAAACTGTCATCAGCACTTCCTGCTGGTTTGGACAGGATGCCTTTAATGTGCAGATGAAACAGACTTAATTTTTGAGGTGAATATTTCAGCTCAAACGTAACAAACATTCACTGCTTAACAAAACTGAACTGAACCACACCTTTGAGTGAGCGCAGAACAGGAGCAAAGATTCACTGATTTTACACTTTAAACTCATTTACTTTGACTGTCCAGCACCTTGTTTGGGCAACATGTTGGGAATAAAATGCCTGCAGATTCTGTGTAATGTGGTACTTTAAAACACTGAAAATACTATTTCAGGAAAAAATACAAGGAAACTCAACATTAAAGGATATCCTTGGTGACTTTCTAGTTTTTCTTCCTGTCAACAAATGCCATGAAAATACCAAACCAACAACGAAATGGTCCCACGGACAGTTATTGTGCTGATAGACCTTCCTCCTGTGTGCCATAGAGCTCCATTATTGTCCAAAAACTATTAAAAACTCATCAGTGAGCCACACTGTTGCTCTGGATGACGCTCCTTCATTAAACGCACACACACTGCACCAAATACTCACTTGCGTACCACAGGTGGATTAATCCGCCACTGAAAATAGTTCCCAATAAAGCACTATTTCATCCTGTTTGAGGAACGTTTATTCATAAAGATTTTACATTATCAGTAACAATGACGACAGATTGTTAGTTTTGGTCTTTTCATGAGGTTTGTTGACAAAAGAAAAACACCAGACTTATCCTTATTATAAAAAACAGAGTTCGGGGCAATAACCAGTGTCAATCCCATTTAGGGTTATTTAGCAGATGCTTTTATCCAGTGTGTGATTTACAGTACTAAGGATCCATCAGTGAAACAGGCCTAAATTTAAACCCGATTATGACAACTAGAAGACACCAACAGCAAAGAGAGCTGTTAATATTTTCAGTGCCTCTATTATATTCTGCTCTGTTGTGCACTGGCTGCACATAATGGAAGCCAGCGTTTCATCACATTGTGTTAATGTTCATGCTCACGGCACAAAAGCAACTGTTGGTAAGCAACTGCACATGAGGAATCACAGCACTGTGCTTAATCATAATGGGATATGCCTCGCTGCGTTCTGTGGCCTAAAAACAAGGACAACAAGCAGCTTTCCAAAATAAGATCTCCTTCTTTGGGAAGAAATTACTCTTAGTCTCTCTTAATGTACTGTATGTACGCCAACTTTACAGGATTGTTGACTCTTTCAGATACTCTGATGAAGACAGCTCGTCCTCATACCTAATCAACTGATTATAGGTTGATTATGAATAACTCCCAAAATGTCATATATCCCCGTTGATGAGAACCAGCTCAGACATACCAGACCTTCATCATCGTGGCCCTTGAAACTGAGGTTTGCGGAGCAGAAAGTCCAGTTTGTCCACATGCAGACTTTCTTGTTCTTTATACTACGTCGCCTGACTTCCTCCTTTGCTCCTGTCATAATTATATAATTAACAGTAAATACAAGTAATAAGATCAACAAAAACCTTTAAATGAACCTGAGATACCCAAAAGGACCAACATCAGCTTCACCAGGTGTTAAAACAGGCACAAATAACTCAATAAATAAATACATTATTTAAAAAAAGTCATGTATTGTAGACGTCATGGAAATGTGGATTCTACCAGTCGGATCCATCAAAATCTGACAATAATCAATCATATGTGCGTTCATTTGTGCCTTTCCCTTTCAAAAACCTTCTCATAACACGTATCAGCTTAGTTGAACTTCTAGATGGACGGATGTTCACTGAATTATTGATGTCAAAGTGCGCTCAGCCTTGGTGGTCGTCAGCTGCTCCTCTTGTCTTGGCTCCACATTAGCAGCAGACTTCCTGACTCCAATACTCCAACTTCAAACACCAAAACACGAAGTGACGCAGCTATGTTTTTTCTCTTTTTAATCATTATCTGAATTCTCAGGTAAAATAAACCCTGATGACCTCTTGAAATCCCCCAAACCACATTATTCAAGCTTTTAACCAGAAACCTGAGCAGAGCTTGATGCTCCGCGAGTCAGTATTTCTATACCCACACCCAGAATATTATCAATTATCACCCAGCTTTAACTGTATGGAGCTGTTGAGTCTTGGTTTCTCTGCCACAAAAAGCTCTGCAGGCCCACATTACCCGCCAAATGTGTCAGACAAAGACAGTAGCTGGTGAAGATAGTTCCACAGCTAGCAGCTAAAGAGACAGATGCTGCTTTGGTGGAGATGTTTCCATGTGTCTTCTGGTGATAAAAGTGTGTCACAGCTCGATGCTCAGGCCTCTATGTGTGCGTCTGTGTGGCCACTCAATAAATAAATAATGTAGTTTTAAGCATACGAAGGAATAGATTTTTTTAAAAAACGCTTAACTGCTTTCTTTCCAGACAGGATGTGGTTAGAGTAGCTTAGCAAAGACTGGAGACGCCCACCCCTGTATCTCATTACTGTGTGTGCTGTAGCTACTTTCTGCTGGGCACAGAGACTTCATGTGGAAACCTGCATCAGACCAGATAAACCAGCAAGTCCAAACTGAACGACAAAAAATCGTCTCTGCCTCCTACAACTGCTACAGATCACTGCAGAAAGGCAGATCCGCTGTATGAGGTGGCCTTGCTCTGGATATTTGGTAAGGGTTTAGGCACAGAAACGGCTCCTCCTGCACTGTGAATTCTGATGTTTTGACAGTCACGTCACTGACTGCCTCTTTAGCTCCCGTCATAATTACTACAGCTGGTGCAGAGCTTCGTCCCTTGGTCGTAAACATGTGTTTCTCATACACTTTAAAAGTTGCATGTAAAGTATTTGTGCAACAGGTGCATTAAGCTCCAATGCATCAACTCGATCGAGTTACACGTTCACTGTGTAACGCCTGAGATGAGCAGCTTCCTATCTCAACCACCATGCAGCACTTAAAAGAGTTTCACTGCTCCAAAGGTGGGAGATAACGGAAGAAACCGCTGTTTTCCTCCCAGTCAAAGGAAACCGTGCTGGACTGCAGGAGCCTGCATCACCGCAGAGCCAGGCAGTGATAAATAAACACGTTTTCACATGAGAGAGAAGGCAGCTGAGCCTCTTTCTTCCCCTGCCATGCGATCCCATGGTGGGTCTCACGGGACTCATCCAATTTGTTTCCATGAAAACACCAACAGGCACCACAATCATCACCTGGCGCCGTTGATTAAGGTGTAGCTCACAGCATCCAGCTCACTGGTTTGGACCGTACCACCCAGCCTCGCATGCTTTGATGATTCCAGCTTTGTTCACACAGCTTCATATTGTAGTTTCATACATCAATGACTTTCCTTCCTGCTCTACAAAGTGTGATCATTTGCAGCAAGAAAAGATGTTTGGGCAGCAGACCTTTTTTGCATTTCTGAAAGCCTACAAAGCGAGTTGTTCCGCTCATCTAACTTCAAAGTGTCACGTAAATCTTGTGTCTATTTGGAGAAATGTAGGCTTGAAGCCGTGTTTCACTTGTACTTCCTTTCGGTTGTTTCCTATTAGAGAAGGCGTGCAGCAGCTTTGATCACTGCTAAAGTGGGAGTTGTGATTTTATATACTTTTGTACTGACGCCTTGATGCCTCGCTGCTGAAAGGCAACATTAAATTTCTCTGTTAGCATTCGGCCCATAATTGGATGACTGACTGCGATGCGAGCGTAGTAGCGTGGGTGTGGGTTTGGTGGATGCCAAAGCGTCCTGTTGATCCCTCTGGAGGTGGAAATACCTGCTCTCATCCGTCCTGCTGTCCTCTATCAGCCCTGCCAGCTCTCCATGCAGGCACCCGTGTGATTTAATACCACAGGAGAGGCATAAAACACATCCTGCGGTTTGGAAAAAAGGCTCAGTTAACCAGAAGACATGAACATCTGGCTGTTAACACCAAAGGTCAGTCTGCAGAGTAGTCCGGACCGAGGACGTTACATGACATCATGGGCTCATTTATTGGACAGTATGGGTGATTAACTAATTTTCATTGTCAGTGTTTTATGTGTTCCCATGATTAAAACACAATCTTACACACATTAAATATCCACAGTGTTTGGCAGCAGAGGATTTTGGGATATGATATGTGTCTCTTGCTGCTCCTGTCCCAACTTCTTTGAAAGATGTTGCTGCATCACATTCAGAATAAACAAGATCAGACTGTTTTATTTATGTTTTACACGGCACCCAAACTTTTTTGGACATTTTTCACGTTTGCTCCTCTTGTTGGTCGTAAATCAGTGTGAACTCAAACTGAACCGAAACAAACAGGGAACAATGCAGCATTTTCCTCCCCTCGCTCTGAACCTAATGAACCAAACTGCAGGTACGAAACCCTCCTCAGTCGATTTGTTTTCTGCGGATTGATTGTACATGAAGATAATGACCGTTGTTCTCTCTCTTGTTCTCTGTGGGGAAGCTGGAAGTATGTGATGTTGTCGTAGCGTCCCATATCCTGGACCAGGATGACCCAGATGAAGATATGAAGACATCTCCATCACTGTTCACTATCTTCAACACTGGCTGAGAAGATCTGAGTGTTCCCCCTCATCACAGCGCCATGTGCCCTTTAATCTCGCCTCTCAGAAACTCAAATAAATCTCACGTGCTTGTTACAAAACATCCAGTTAGCATTGACTGAGCCGGCGGCTGAGTCTGAGACAAGAAGAGTGGGCTGCAAAGAGCCGCTCTTCGTCGCACTCGCATTGTCACGCCATCATTTCCCAAAACAATGAAAACACAGTTCTCACCCGGAGACTCTGCCAGTTCTGCTCCATAAAACTGCTCCAAAAACACGTTAACGCAATAAGTCCAACGTGAAATTAAAACATGCTTCGAGTGACAAAAAGCACAGACGCTGACTAAATTTCATGTTATCTATGGGTTGCATGCAAATTGCTTTTTTGTGTGTGTGAAACTTTCTTTTAGAAGTGATGAGTAAGTAAATGAAGGGATGTTACAAATTAACCTAAAGCAGAATTATACACGCTGAACGCAGCTGAGCCTGTTTTTCTCTGCTCCTGATTTTTCCAAATTGGCATTAAGAGATTATCCTAAAATGGAAACCGGTGAGGATCTTTTCCTTTTCTCATCTCCAGCCTCTGAGTTGCTTCATCGTGGTTTCGGCTCTGCACGCGTCAGCCGTCACCTGCCAGTCACACGGAGCGAGCTTTGATGTCTTCTTCCAAGGATTTTCTGTGGATAGTTCAGGTGTATTAGAGCTGGATATGGTGCGGCAGAGCGAACGCCTGCTTATTCAAATTTAACCTGCTTTCTGTTTCTTACTGACATGAAAAGAACTTTGGACAGATTATCCAACATAGAGAGTTTTCATGTCCATGCTGTCAATTGCCTCATAGAAACTGACTTAAGACTACAGAAACAGCAGCTTTCAGAGCTTTCATGCACTTTATTTTCTAAGTGTGTTGACCAGTGTTGTTGTTTTGCATCATGTTTTTTATTTGTGGCTCATAAATGTTTTGTAGGAGTGTGAAATTTAACTTTTTTAAATCCGATTTTTTCTTGCATTTCACAGCAGCTCTGCACTGACACGTGTTTTTTTTTTTCTTTAGCTTAAATTCAATGGTTGTTTCTGTGTTTCAAACGAGGACAAATGATGAAAAACAAAACTAGATTTCTTCTCTCCTGTCCTTTATGAAAACACTTTTTCAGCGGATGTGTGATAACAAACCGACTACAGCTGATTCCAGACATCTGGTACCCTTTGTTCTGCCAAATAACATCAGATAACATCAACACAGATGACCTGGAGTCAGGGTGTTGCTTCTGCTGTGCGCTCATTTCCAGTAACTGAGTTTGGGTTTAAAATCCACGACACGGAGTTGGATGAGGCGATCCTGCAGCTCCTGTTCAGACAGATGAGCTTCATGTACGACTGTGGCTGTGAGCCAGTTCACACCTGAGTCCCTGCTGTCCTGTGGTGCACTGAGGCTGCAGAAAACATGCAGACTGGAACATACATGAGGGCAAATTAAGGCATACAGCCAGTGCAGAAGCAGATATTGGATCAACCTCTTAAACTCTCATTATCACATTATAGTTCTCCGGAGACTCAGAACAGCATTATTTATCATCATTTAAACACATTCAATGTAATGACAGATTCGAGACCAGGAATGTGGAAGAGGAAAGCTGGGAAAGACATCAGCCTCCATCAGATCATCATGGACCATGAAAAAAACTACATCTCAAACTCTTATTTACAACAGCGAGTGTCGTCCTTCAACACCTCATCCCCTGAACACCACAGGATGGCGACTGTAACACACAAGCTGCAGGAAGTAGACTGCCCCTCTGAACTTACTAAGACTTTGTATCACATAAGCAATGATCTCACATCCCAGACGCTATTCAACTGGCTGCTTCAGTCCTGTTGTTAAACCCGCTGTCAGATTATATCTACCGTTTGTCACGACATGGACGTTGAGTCTTGCTAGCATAGCATTAGCTTCCTGGCTCACAGCTGAGCCAAAGGTTCTATGAGCTCAGTGGAATAGAAATATCTGCCGTCGGTTCGGCCTATTTACTGGAGTGGTGAACGGCGTTTCCATTACAAATGAGACTTATGGGATGGTGGTGATTGCTCCAACCCTCAGGTGTTAGAAGCTTAAATTTTGATTGCAAAATGTGTGAAAAGACAAATGAATGGGCTTCAGTTTTGTTTTTCTTGGCCCGTGGTACAAGCAGGACAATGTCCTTCAAGGTGTCCATCATCAGGAATGAATGGTCTCTCCATCGCCCACCCTGAGGTGGACATTAGCCAGAAGACACAGACAGAAGAGTTTGACATGTTTCCCATTTACGAGCGACCATCAAGGCCAGCTACCTTAACGGTTAATTCTGTATCACGCTGCAATTCAGTGATCTGAAAACACGTGAGCGCTTTGGCACGGTGGAGAGCGTGAACACTGTGCCGCTCTTCTGTTCACTGAATCCAGAACTGATGTTGGATCAAACGTGAGGCACCAAAAATCAAAATGAAATTGTGAGATTTCTAAAATATTCCCACGTTGTTTATTCCCAACTGTTTATTGAGTAAAAGAGGACAATTTCTGTCCAATCCAGCAAAAATCATACACATGCAAAAGTCTCAGATGCTGCCATGAGGAAAAGAGGGACAACTGGCTGGCTGACAGACAAAATGTCTGTCATGTGATTATTATATCACCCAACAAGCATCTCAGTTTACAGATCCAGGCTCTGTTCTTGGCTTTGTTCATACATCCAGTGTTTACACCAAACTCCATGGACTTTATTGAGAATTTACTAATCCAAACCAAAGGATCTGAGAGTATAAGAGGGACGGCCAGAGAGTGTGTGCTCGCGTGAAAAGGCAGCAGCAGTCTTCATCAGTTAGATAATTAAACCCTCACATTTGTTTTGGGTGATGAGAACATTTTGACAGCCCGGTCTGCTTTCAGTCAGAGAGAGAGGCTGTTTATCCTAACTGAAAAAATAGGACGGCGTGACAAGAACAACCAACAGTGACAGATTATTTCCACAGATTATCCTCATTAATGGAAAGAGAAATGCTTGAAGACGACTTCAGACTTCAACTAATATTTTCACAATCTGCTCGTCTGCCAGTTATTTTCTCAATTAAACGGTCCCACAGCCAATGAGATGTTCAGTTTATGGTCACATGAGACAGTAAAGAGCAGCAAAGCCTTAGATTTGACAAATTGGGGGAATATTTTCATAAAATAGCAGCTGATTAAATTCCTAACTGATTAAGCTTCTGTAGGATTACACCTCAAAATGGATTGATTACAGTTAATAGAGTTACACTTGAGCTGATTAGAGCTGAAACACTCAGTTAAATACTGATTAATCAATCGATTTTGAAATTTTAATATAACCAAATACATATAATGTTCATATTCATACATATCATATTCATGGTTGCAGCTTCTCAAATGTGAACCTGTGATGGTTTTATGAAATGTCTCTGACACTAAATTGAGTGTTTTTGACTGTTGGCTGGACAAAAGTCTGCAGCTAATGATTGTTTTTATTAATTATTAATCATTTAGTCCACAAGAAATTTTCAAGAGAAACCAGGATTTGGAGTGTTTTTGCTTAAAAATGGCAAAGTGTGCTTTTTCACTATGACTGCAGTTAATTAAGATTTCATGGAGCAGATGAATTGATAGTAATAATAATTAACTGCAGCCCTGTAATTGATCCTTACAACTGTGGGTCTTAAAATCCAGATTGTTGTTATACTGAAGGAATAATTACATGAAGACAGCAGAGATCAAAATACCATAAAATCGGACAAATCCACACCTCAGCTTTGAAGCACAAAGGTCAAAACCTTAAACTGGAACATCACTAACAATATGAAGGTGACGTGTCACCATTGGTCATGACAGTAAAAAATAAAGATATGTGACTTTACTAATTAAAATTCAGCCTTTTTGTAAATTCAGTGAATGAGAATCTGAGCTTTCAGAATCATTCTAATATTATTATTTATTTTATTTTTTTAAATACTGCAGAAACGAGACTCACCGTGAGCGGACAGGTCGAGAAGCACAAGGCGACAAAGAGCAGAACTTTCATGTTCACTCCTCAGGTGGAAGAAGCCCCTCAGTCAGCTGTCCTGACAGGTGAGATCAGGGCTCCAGGACTTCATTTAAACTCCACTTTGGGCTGTTTCATCCCGGAAACAGGATGTGAATGTTTCATAAACTCCATGGAGAGAAAAACGCATAAAAAAGGGAAGAGAGCTGATGTCCTGTATCCACACTTCCACAGAGCAGAATGTGCGGAGAGATCAGCTCCCCGCATCTGCCTTCAATCGTCAAGTCACAACGATAGGCGCTGACTTCCGCCACTGCGTTTCAAAATAAAACACTTACAGAGGCTTGCTGCGATATAGAATCAATCTAGTTTCCGATTCATAACAAATGTAACTTAATTTCTTTTTAGTTTGGGGAGAATAAAATTTCAGTTTGTACAAAATGCAGCTACCATGGCTTAAAAAATCAACTAAACAGACGGATTTTAGCATCTTTGCGCTGACTTCCTGTCTGTTTTAGAAGTGATTCGTAAAAGTCCTGCATTAAAAAAATATATATGTTAAAAAAAACGTACTTGACGTTTTAAAAGGAGTGTCAGTGCAGAAAAATGTCCTAAATATATTATTATATATTCTGTCAATAGATTACTATTACTTTATTCTTCATGTAAACGCAGGATTTCACTGTCGTGTTTAGTTGAAATTGACTCATTTTAAACTATTTCGTACAAAACTGCAACCAGTGATTACTTTCATGATGGATTCATCTGTTTATTATTTTTCCATTTATTTATTGAGTATTTAGTTCTTTAGATTTCAGAAAATATTGAGGAACCATGGCACAATTAGCCAGAGCCTGAAGTGAAATGATAATATTTTGATTTCTAACAAACATATTTCGTAAGGTATTCATATGTTTTGCATGCAAACATCTTAATATATAAAATACCTAGAAACTAAAGCTGTCAGATAATCATATTTCCTGCTCTTCATCTGCGTCTCACTGCTTGTATTTGCCACTTTTAAGTTGTCAAAATGTGTTAAAACATCTTTACACAACTTAATGTAAAGCATTTTGAGATGTCAAAGGTGCTTTTCATCCGGATAAACTTTAGTATTACTAATAGTATGATGATTTGAAGATGAGGGGGGGAATTACAGAGATAAGCACAGATTTTTCTGAGAGATAATTTTGTGATAAAAACCCAGACGGTTGTTCCACAACACTTGCAGCTGGGGGTTGGTGTTACTGCTCATGGATTCAACGTTTCATCTGGAAAAAGAAGAATATTTTATTTCTTCTTCCAATAGTTGCATAGTCTCACTTTAACAGTCAAAACAGCTTGACTGCACACTGCAGCTGTGAAAAGGAAAGAAATTAAAACTTCCAGTCAAACTTCAACAGTTCCTCTGTCTGAAAGTCGCAACACTGTCTCAACAATTGACCTGGTCGTTCAGGAAATTGCTTTGGGAGTAATCTCACACCAGAATAATTGAGACTGACTGAGAGAAAAAGGGTTTTAAATAAAGTAAATACAGCACATGGACAGTGGACAATGAACTAAGCAGACACCTGCACACTCATTTTTGTGCACAGCCCTTTTCTTCCAGTGTATACCAATGAATGGGTTTGGTCCAATCCGCTCGTTGATAGTCCGGGTCAAGATGTACCTCAAACAATCACTCTAGTTTTTTGGCACAGACAGAGCTGAATTATGTCCGTCACTACATCACAGTGTCGTGATCATTTTTCAAACTTCTCTATGAAAGCTTGAAGTTTATGGTCAGAGTCTTGACCAAAAACAGCACCTGACAAAATGACCTTAAAGAAGCTGTGAGAGATGCTGCTCGCAGGAGAATTATCAGCTGAGCCTGCAGCTCCGGCTTTATGGAGCTTTACAGCAAACAGCAGGCAGATGCAGGTAGAGATTAGCTGGTCGAGCATTTAGCAGCTAAACAACCAGATATTTATCTCAGGAGGTGGTGGAGAACAAAAACAGAGATAATAGAGAGCATATTGGACTTACATTGATCAGGTGACACAAACAAGACTCTGAATGGACGATCATGTTGCTCCACAACTGCTGGATGTGTAAAGCTAGAGGGGTTTTTTGTACTAAATCTGCATGAACAAGTCCTTAAAGGTGGAAAAAATGGAAGGTTGAATAAATACAATTTCCACAACATGAGGGCAAACTCCATCTGCTGGTGAGGATCAGGGCTGCAAATGATGCCTTCAGGGTTCAATACTTTGTCCATCCAGACAACATTCCTTGTTCATTTATCTTATAAAACCCAGAACATAAAGGATTGGTCCATGGCGCTCATCACTGCTGTTCACAGTTTATCCACTTCTTTAATTACCGCTAATGATGGCTGCAATCCGGGCATCTTTTAATCCCCGCCACATTTTTTCTGTCTGGGCAATCAGAGCTAAACAGAGGCCCCGTGTTACATGTTTCCTCCACAATAGATGAAGGCTGAGCAGAACAACAGAGCTCCGGGTCAAACTCGGGTTTGTTAGTGACTCACACTGTGAGCCCAAACACTCAGATACCTCTCCACAGCCCGTAACCTGGGGATTCCCATAACGTGAACTTTTAAAGGTATTTCAGAGTAAACTTATTTGATTTCAGTGATACTGCAGCTTTTATGCACATTTTTCAAGAGGATAAAAACAGTTTTGGACATATTTAGAATCATAATTATCATGATTATCATAATTTGTGCAATGTGCAAAAGTTCATGCACCTTCAGCACTTCACACATCTGTCCTTTCACAACATCTGGAGAGACCCATCCTGCTGTAATGTTTGTATCTCACTCAGAAACAAGGAGCTGGAAAGTTATGCTCACTATGATGCCCTGCTACCCTTCTGGCAGCTGAGAGAGTCTCAGATGCAACAGTGTTTTAACCAAATACCTGTCCACTAAAAGACAGCCTAAAACACCCATCCACGGCGTACCCACAGTAAACTGACAGCTGCTCCTGAGCTATTAGGAGTACATGCATGGTTCAAAATGTGTGTAATATCGCTATTAGCGAATTTCATTGGCTATCAGAAGCGTCAGCATCTACAAAATCGGTTGCGATTGGCTCATTGAGCTGTTATTGGCCTCTGTGGTTGCTCGGCCTCATATGGCAGATCGTGATTGGTCAAGTGAGGTGTCACTTGAAAGCTGGGACTCCTCAGAGTAACTGCAGACAAGATGGCGACCGTCACATCAAGCACATCGCCGCTAATTTGAAAGGAGAAAACATCTTTCTGTGGATTATTATCATGTTTTGGACTAAATATTTTTACTGCAGTGGATTGATGGACAGATTAATCAACAATTAAAACAATCATTGGTTGCAGTCCTGGGTGGGTGGACAGCTTAAAAACAAACACCATGGACAAGCTAACAAATTCCCTTTTTGCAGTTTCAGCTCAGCTTTAAGACTGTGAGACATTAGCGCTTGAATCTTTGTGAACTTTCAGATTTTCAATACAGATTGAGATTACAGAAAACGTCTCTGAATGTCAAGTAAAGGTCAGCGGACTGAAATATGCATCAGGTTATCAGCAGAAGCGCCACCTCTGACCCTGAGATGAAACGTCTTGATTCAGCGGCTGAAATACATACCAGAGACACTCTCCTCTCTCTCTCCATTACGAATGCACACACTCTTGGATGTGCACATGCTTTCCGTCTTGTTCAGTATAAACTTGAAAGCAGAGCGAGGATGAAGTGGCACATATTTACACAAAGCCAGAGACCATCAGCTGCCCTGCCGTAGGCCAAAGTATCAACACTGCATTAAAATGTGCAGACAGAAAACGTAAAGCAGTCACTCTGTCCAGCTGCTTCGAGGGCTTTATGGCTTGTGTATAAAGCCTCATTTAAACAGGGCGGCTGTGTCCGCTCACTCTGAAACAGAATGTGCCCACCCTGAACCCTTATGTTATTAAAAGGAGCGATTTTTCAGCTGAACTAAAAGATCTGCTGCTGTTGAGGCTGCAGATACAACAACTACCTGCTCAATCAGACGTCGTTCTGCTCTAGAAACCAAATGAAAGCAACAAAAGTCTGGAGGCAAACAACTTCTCTGTTAGTGGTTGGGTTCAAGACCTTGGTACCAAGGATGACTGTCATTTTGTTTTTCAAGAGTGCACAGCTTTTACTGCTCTGTGAATTAACCGAGCAACAAATGTTCAACCCCGCGGTGCTGAATGTTCAATTCAATTTCAATTTTATTTGTATAGCGCCAAATCACAACAGAAGTTGTCTCAGGACACTTTCCATATAGAGCTGGTACAGACCAAGCTCTGTAAGTTGACGTTTACATTACGGTTGTTTGCTACGTTACGGTTGTTTGCTACGCTAACCACTCGTAAAGGTCTGGTGAGACGCCACTAAACACGTGGATTGTCTCTAAATGAGACAGGGTACATTATTAACGTTCAGCTGTCTTATGTTAGTGTTTGTTGTGTTGCTTGTAGCTGTCACCATAGATTTAAAACAATAGCTAACATTACACCAGTTCTACCATCATCCGACTCGGCTCCTCTGGACTGTAGACGGTAAACAAAGAATTTTTTCCATCTTTTTTCGGTCAATTTCTTGAATTTTTCACTCTACTGAACAACACCGTTTGGTACTCGATAAAACCTCCTCTTGGTTTCTTGGTTTGATCGATAGGAGCAACCGTAAATGACGCAAAACATCAGCATTGTGACTGTGTTTTATAGGGAAATCACTTCCTGCCTTCCATCTGCAGTGCGTGCCACAAAAAAAGAGTGACGTGACGCCATCTGCAAACAACCTCTTGATAACAGTCAATGAATTTTTGATTGAGTTGATAAATTTGCTCTTTAAGTTTTTGGTTTGTCGCTATGTGAACGAGTTGATTAAAACGGGCTAAACCTGGTAAAGACGGAGCTATTTAATAGAACAAGTTTGATGCAATTAACCTTTTATCTCAACTCTCACCATCATCATCATCATTGTTGGTGTTTAGGTGCAAGGGACAAACTGTGAGAGGTGTGAAAACTAGTTTTCAGTAGTTCTGAACTCTGAATAGTGCTTTTTATGTGATATAAAGAACCACCTGTATATCACAGGCCAGTGTGCAGCACACAGGTCTGTGCATGGCTCAGTCCATCTGTAATTCCAATTTAAATAGATGTTAATTTTATTCCGCTCAATATGGGTAATTCAAATAGAGTGAAATGAATGCAGGACAGGCACTCTATGGAAAACGTGTCTGTTTGTTTCCAAGTCTTGGATTTTTAGCCAGCATGGACGAGATGTCCCTACAGAGAAAGATGCTCAGACAAAATGGAAATATGAGCATTTATAATTCAGCCATTAATGGACAGCTCTGCCTCCCGAGGAAGATCATGAGCAAACACAGACTGTCTGAGCAGACGAATGAGGATCTTTTGTGATTTGCTTCACCAAACACACAGTTTTAGAACAAAGTACGTGTTTTTTGTTCATCAGCTCTTTCTGCCTGCTTTCCTCCATATCAGGTCACTGATTCCATTACTGAGCGATACGAATCTTCCATCGAGCCTCACGTGGTTCCCACCCCTACAGTACATATCTCTCACTGTAGCCAATTTTGATGCATGTGTCTGCACACTCAGACGATATCTTGCAGCACTGTTTTTCACCGATTCACACATAGAAATGTTTCCACGGCCCCAAACCCCAGCAAAATAATCGAGCACAGCACATACAGTATAAGCTCGAATTCATGTGTTCATTAATATAGAAACCTGGATATTTATATGAATCTGTATAGTTCATGCATTGTGTACTGTGCGTAGAGAAGGGGAAAAAAGAGATTTACATATATAACACAGTGTATGTGGTCTCCACATATACAGAAATATACACCAGCATGACCTAATATATAAAAGCTATATAGCATAGCCTTTATGCATTAGCTTAGTGTGTGGGTTTACTGCCCATTTGAATGTGTAATGTGAGCGCATAGTTTTCATGTTATTAACAGCAGCACAGAAGCTCATTATCTGGAAACAGATTGTGGTGTAACATTTTAATGCAGTGGCATGTAGGTGTGAAAAGAAGGAGGAAAATACAAGACTGCTCATGCTGAAATGTAAACACAAGTATGCATTACAACCCATTCTTCTGAGTGATCAGCATTGTATGACCAGTGAAGGTTTAGGATCATTTTTATTGTAAACAATAGTTATTAAAATCTGATTATCATGTGGATTTTTCTTAAGTGGACAACATTTTGCACTGATATCTTCCTATTTCACAACTTCACTCCAAGTAATCACCATTATTTAATTTTTAATCCCTAAACATGCAGCTTTTCAATGATACGGCAGCTAAAACAACCTAAAAGGTCAAGTGTCAAAGTTCATTCTGGACATTTAAAACATAAAACTTAAAGCCCGCCAACGCAGAGCAGAAGATAATATCAGAAAACTCCAGACCAGATCAGGCAGAACCAGCATGAACCCCACAATAACCCTGCAATACTAAAACAACCACTGCACATTGAGTTTAAATCAAAGATCATCATTATTAAATATAGACGCTGCACACTGTATATAACACATATAGACATGTATACATGCATGTACTGACTATGTCCACCTGTTTCATGTACAAACCTTATCTACACATGTGCACTCTTCATCCTTCTTGTGTACAATTTACAGAAACACTTCACTTGTATATATACATGGTATGTATTCATTGTTGCTTTTATACATTTATATACTCATCTGATTTTGTGTGTACGTAATAGTTCAGCAGTTTCTTTGCTACAAATGACATCCTTTCTAGTGTTTTCCCCACATACAGATATTTGGTGAATAGCACTGCAGCAGCAGCTCATCTGATGCAAATGAGGTAAAACTGCTCAGTGGAAAACAGCTCTGATTGGATAGATTTGAGCAATTCTTCAGGGAGGCCAATCATGGCACAGCTGTGATGATTAATCACTAACTGCCAAGAAAAAAATGATGGATGGTTGAAAAAAGCAAACTTTACACTCACACAAAATCATATTTTGCATCTGACTGAATGAAACATCTGAGATACTAAAGAATAAAGACTGAAATGTTCCTACAGGCCTTTTTGCAGGGAATATATTTCAGACTTGATCGTCCACACTGTAAGTGTATCACCCCCTAAGTAACACCTACAGGGACTGAAGAAACGGAGAACCAGCCCACTCCTTCCACGATGGAAGCCATATTACACTTCAGGAGGGATTTTAAAGACCACCATCATGCAAGAGAAAGGTTTTCTTCATGTCTTTAATGTCAGACTTTGACCAAACGAAATGACGTAGCTGTGAGTTTAATGCTGCTCTCGCCTTCTTCTTCTTGCCTGATTTGGACATTTGATATCTCCAGCTCATGCATGTTCATGGACTCTCTGCACAGAGGGACCAGAGAGCCTTTTGCAGCAGCTCATTGAGCTTTCTATGGAAACACTTGTAGGCGAAAACATTATCACGCCTGCAAACTTAAGTGGGAGGAAAAAAGTGACAGTTGAGAAGCTGGAAACCCTTAGGAGGCTTCAGGGGGGGATCTACCTCTCTGCAGACAGTTTAACATATAAATGAAGCATTTTAATCTATATAAAATTCTGCTGATATGACATTTATAATACTCTATGATGCCTTGAGAAGCAAGTCTGAGTTTGCTCAAAACTTGAAGAGTCTTTTGGCTTTGAGCTTGAAATAAAACCTATCATTTCCTGCCTCAATTCTTATCTCTTACCTTGGAGACACAGGATCTTTATTGCCTCTGTGCTGCGGCTTTGCAAACTGCTCTCCTCCCACCCTCATATTGGGAAGCACATTGTTCCTCCTCCTCCTCATCCCTCTCTCTGTCATTACCCTGCACAGTTTCAGAGAGGAGAGAAAATGAAATGAGAATAATGAGCATATCAGTGTTATAGGCTGCATTTGTCTTACAGGATAATCCTCCATCATTTTTTTTTTCTAATAATTACTTTTATTTATTTTTAGTTTGGTAAGAATTGTGCTCATCTCAATGTCTTTGCTTACTCTGGTTTCCTGTGATTGCGTTTGCTGTTGACTTAAATTCAAATGCTATGATGCATCCAATCATCAAAGTGCGAGCGGCAGTGAGACGACTCCAAACTAATAATTAACCTACAGGAAATTCTTGAATAGCGAACAGTGGGTAGGAAAAGGGATAATGCTCCACATCAGCTGAGAGATGCTTCAGGAGGCACACTACCATGACATCTAGTGGGGAAATGACCTCTGTGCAAACTGTGCTCTCCAAGTGTGCATCAACAGCACGCTGAGCAGTGATTGTCCTCACATGGCCCTAAATATCCTTTAAATTAACTATTTCATTTCACATTTATATTGGCTGCTAAATTATCTTTCTTAAAACACCTGGCTGGCTTAGGCCTATTCATGCGTTCTAAATTACAGTGAGGACAGATTAAGCTTTGGCATTACAGGTAGTAAATAGGATGAAATGGTCAGAGGTTAAAGGTCAAAGGCTGCCTGGCAGCTTAAGGGATATGCCAAGTGGAAGAAGAGTCCACAGAAATAGTATTATACACTTAAATGTAAATTTCTAACTTCGACAAGATCGACACTAAAACTCTAAATACTGTTGAAAAGCCATTTTCATCGACTCGAACTTTTGCTCCAACAGTACAGTCTCCGTAACCTTTTTTCCCGCCACAAGATGGCGCCCGGCTCCGCCGCTGTGTTTGTGTTTTGAAGCTCCCTCCCTGTCGGAGGCTGACCTTCCCGCGATGACAGTTTCCTGCAGGCTGCTTGAGACGGTCTGGACGCCCTCACGGCGAGATGTACTGAAGGGGAGACGGGGCAGACGGAGTTTAGCTGGTCGTCATGCAGTGTACCGGGCTGGTACAGTGAATTTCCGTATATTTTTCAGGGAAGAGTGAATGTCGCAGGCGGATAACGGTGAGTTGTCTCGCTCGCTGGCCGGTGAGCGTAGAGAAAGAAGTTGTTTTTTCGCTGGTGTTTGGTTTACGCAGTGCTGGTGGTGAAGTCCTAGCCCGATACGTGTCACTTTGTGGAGAGGACGTCACGACAGACTCCGTTCAATAAATCTGTCTGTTAAGAGTTGCTGTACTTAACGGTGAAATTTAACACACGGTAACAAGTAACTGAAGTGAGTTTTGGATTCAGTAGACGGTGCTCTTCAATTCGGCCTATATATCAACAAACCAAACACCTGATATTTCAGCAAAACCTGTTCTCTCTTCACACTTGTGTTGCCATCCATGGCGCTACGTTTTGATGGGTAAAGACCGTAATGACAACGGTTGAGGCACTTTTTAAAGTTGAAATACTCCTAAAATATAATGTTTTGGTTTGTCGAATATATGCCGAATTTGAGAGTCATTCTAAACTCATCGCTATATAGCATAACTTCCAGTCTTTCAACTTCGTACAGTTGTCACTTTTCCCAGTAATTAAGCTTAAAAAAAAGTTGACATTTTTGCAAGGGAGTTTCCTATGACGTCCTCTACAGACAAAAAAAGTAGACACTGGAATGACTGCAATTTTGTTGACTAAACGAACAGTATAGTATGTAGTGTAAAAAGATAAAATAGTAGAAAGATCCTTGATCTAATCTGGATCAGTTTGGGGGCTTGCTGAAATGTCATTTTCATAGTACCAACTTTCCACTGCCAACTTGTTGAGGGGGAGTTACTGTAACATGGGGCCTCTGGAGAAGGCCTGTTTCTACCACATTATCTGTGTTATCCATTTATTATACACCAGTGTTTTTAGATGGATTCACATTGTAAGATTTTCAGTGATATGGTCATGCCTTACAGGTTATATTGTAGTTTTATGAAACTAGTTGTTTTTCAGAGTCTGTCTCATTACAGTCTGGAACATAGAAAGGTGTTTTCTTTGGTTGTCTTTGGCTCACAGGAAAGGAAATACCTTTTACACATTTTCCATCTGGTGTGCTGTCATTACAAGTCTGTTCAGTGTTAGAGCTGAACAAATAAACCAGCAAGTTAATACACAGAATCTTAATGGTTCATTTCTAAAGGTCAGTGAGACAAGCCCAGTCAGAAAGCTGGCTGATTCTTTGCCAAGCTTAATGTCGTTTTAATCCCTTGGGTGTAACTGCTGAATTTCTTGGATATAATTCTTTTAACTTTGACCAGTGGAGATAAAAACCTTGCAGCTCGAGGCCTCTGTTTTGCAGTGATGATTAATTTGCATTTTCTTTGTGAGCTGCTGTGTGTGACAACAAGGCAATAACATTTACTGTAAATATCTGTCAAAATGTCTTTCCAGCAGGGAAATGAGTAACAGGATGGAGGGCTCCGCGGGACCAGACGTCAGGGCGAATGGGCCCATCGCAGCGCCCAGCAGCCCCGTGAGCTCCACCTTAGGCCCACCTCTGTCCCCCGAAGAGCTGGATGGAGAGCCGCAGTCGTCTCTCACAGACGTCACCCAAATGTGGATTAAATTCGGCAAGACTTTCGCCATCATCTTCCCGATCTACATCTTGGGATACTTTGAGTTCAGCTTCAGCTGGGTGCTGATTGGACTCGCCATGTTGTTCTATTGGAGGAGAAACTATGGCAGCAAGGACTACAGGGTAAACCGTGCCTTAGCGTTCCTGGAGCATGAGGAAAAAGCGGTGAAGCAGAGTGTGCCTACTACTGAGTTGCCACCATGGGTGAGTCCTCCATTATAATCCTGGTATCATCACTATCTTGTCATTACTGCTTCTTATTCTGACTCCTGTAGGCGTTCCTCCAGCCAACATCAGGTATGGGATGTCAACACTGACTGTTTTCCTGCCAAAGCGGCTGATAGAGATAACTTCATTGCCCACCACGTCCAAAATGTAACTGTAATTGGTCTTCCCACTGATTTTCTTCACTCAAAATGAATATGCTTTTACCTTTGTCTCAAGGAAACTGGGGATTAGCACTATCCTACTTACTGAAAGTGAGAGAAAACAGCATACACAGAACATCCCTCACAGCTTTCTCACATCCAGTCAAAGGATCAGACCAGTGCTCTTGTTTGGGTTAGTGGTTGGTTAACCTTTCCAAACTCTCGAGTGTGAGGTGTTGAAACTGTGTTGGAAACTAAAGTCACGCTTAATCAAAAGCAGAATGCAGTCATTTACAAACAAACTGTGTTTACTGACAGCAGTTTTCTGAAGAGTCCATGCGGTAATCTCCTTCATCCAATCAAGTGTTCACAAAGTGGTGAACCTCGCTCCATCCTCGACTGACCCTTTCCAGGATGCCCAATCATGATACTCTCACCTGTTACAAATTAACCGGTTTACCTGTGGAACGATCCAAACAGATGTTTCTGGGCCATTCCACAGCTTTTCCCAGTCTTTAGTTGCACATATTTTCAAAAAATAACCCTAACCCTGTGTCACCTCAGAGGATCAGTGTGATAACAGTCAGAGCAATCAGGGATATAAAGATGCATCGTCTCTGACACTCGATACTCTCACGCTTTATTTTAATCCGCAGGACTAAACACACTTTGTTGCTTGTTAGTGAAGGTCTCACAAATAGCCTTTGGAAAGGTCACACATTCAGCGCTTTTGTCGAAGGCACACAAGCTCCTCGCCAGCTCCAGGACTCTTTCAATGCGGTTAACCACCCGAAGGAGTTGGAGTCCTCTATGAATAATTTACATACGGCCTCTGAGCCCGCGGGGGTCCTGGGGCTCCCGGGGGCTGGCGCTCGTCCCCTTGCTGTGTTTGCCTGTCAGCGTGCACTCGTTTCCCTGTGCAGCAATAAGGAAAAGGTGTGAAGGAGGAGGAGGCCGACGGGCCACGTGGTTTCCACCTAGCTGCCATTCGCTCTCTGCCTACTGATTCTCTGGTCTTGGCATGTGTCAAGTTCATCCAGCCCTAATTTCTTGCTGCCAGCATGCAAGGAATGGTGATTACCGTTGGGTGTGTACTCACGGGATGTGAGCAAACCAGTAACATTTGCTAGCCAGAGCTAAGGAATGAATTCCTTTTGCCTGGGTTGGCAAAGATCCAGAAGATCAGTAATGCATGGCTCCCTTGATGATCTCCAAGCTTCATGAAATCCACTCGTGTAGTATCTGCAGGGATGCTAATGGTTGAAAAACACAATGCGAAGATATCTCAACAACACCAAGCTGCCGCCATGTAGCACATACACACACTCACCTCCGGACAGGTGATGCGTTGCACAGCCCAGCATTCTATGTTACCTGTTAGTACTGAGAATTGTGTGCTCACCTGTACACAGGAGGCTTTTTTAAAACCACAAAT
Source organism: Chaetodon trifascialis (assembly GCF_039877785.1). NCBI lineage: Eukaryota > Metazoa > Chordata > Actinopteri > Chaetodontiformes > Chaetodontidae > Chaetodon > Chaetodon trifascialis. The sequence goes on along the minus strand of NC_092066.1, from coordinate 4,249,080 downwards.
AGCTCTTTCGTCCTCGCCCCTGAGCGCTTACACTGTGTGGCCACTTTATTAGGCACACCTGTACAATCTGTTGCTCAGCCATAAATTCAGCCTTCACAAAGTTTCCGATGTTCAGTTTTTGCTGACATTGGTGTAAATTTAGTTAAACGCCATCATTAACTCTGAGCTCGATGCTAAACCGTGATTGAATTAACATGTGTATGAAACTTCAACATTACAGACATCATAAAGGTCGACTTCATGGCAGAACAGTTGTATCGGACTGCATGAGACTGTACAGTTGTACCTAATAAAATGGCCACAGAGTGTATATGCGTCTGGACTTTGTTATTACCACGCTTTGTAAATCTGGCACTTTTTAACACAAATACAGCGTTTTCCCACAAACTCACAAACAAACAACTGACACTTAATTTATAGCATGACCGATAATCGGGTCTTTACAATATGTTTATTTTATTCAAGATCTTTCATTCAATGATGAAGCATTTCTACGCCTTGTGAGATTAACGCAGCGACTCGATGCCTCCGTATTAAAGAGGCGTCCATTCTGCAATAACATCAGAGACGATGCCAGAAAACTGTGAGAAGCTGAGCGTATGGTGGCGTTCCAGCCAGACCCAAACTCAGCCCCTCCCATCACAGGGCGTCCCATCAACACATCCATTATCACACAGACCTTGAGAAACACGGCGCTCAGCGACGACCCCGGGCTGCGTGCAGAAAGCTCCGCTGTGAGCAGAGAAGCAGCCGCGTCGAGCCGCTGTCATGTTTGTTGTGTAGTGAGTCAGCAGGCGTATTTTTTATCTTTGTTTTGCATGTTTGACTCAGTCTGTGCCACAGATGTTTCAACCTCCGACAACGCTTGGATGTGCAAACCAAACAGTGCTGATTGACAGCTCATTGTTTGCCTGATTAAAGGGAAACTGGCAAACCAGTGAAAGGATATCAGGAGATTAACACCTCCCTCTGATAATGAGCCAAACAATCAGCGATGACCTTTGACCCCTCAAAGACACTCAGACGCTGTCATTCCTCCCCGATACTTTATCTGTTTCACCTCTGTCACACTGACCTCAAAACTCTGCAGCTAATACGCATCATGAAGCCCAGTTGTATTCATGTTAGTTGCTTGTACAATAATGAAATGAAGTGTTTAGTCTTCAGATTTGTCCAACCAATATTTAAAAAGCTCATAACAGAGTGTTTTCTACAAAGACTCAAATCTCTAAATGATGGTTATTGACCCGTCGTATTGGCTGTTGATGCTTTGGCAATCTGCTCAAACAAATGACCCTTTGTGGTCTTCAAAGATTATTCACACGTTAGCTTCCACGTGGTTTGTCAGTAGACTGGTGTTTCATGGCTTCTGTTATATGACAAATGTCTGATACTGATTAAAAAATGCTCAAAGGTGACGTCATCAAACCCAAAGATGTTATCACTGCAGTGATAGAACTCAGAGAGTGATAAGCATATTTTCATCTTTCAGTGAATAGAGATCAGCCTAATTTAATGACATTTTCAGGCACAAGTGTCATGTATTGTACAAACACTCTGTCTATGTGTGTAAAATCAACAAAATGAAGCACATCTGCATTACGCTGGCAAGCAGCAGAGCAACTGTGATCATTGCTGAAATATGGATTTTGGAGGAGAGCCTGTCGTCTTGGCTCGCACTCTCAGAAAATATGCCTGAAATGAGGCTTGATGGGCAGTGTGGGCAGCAGCTCAGAGTCCACAGGCCAAGAACACCTGAGGTAACGGTGCGCAGTTTTATTTTAGCGAAGGCAAACTGACACAGACTCCCTCACACACAATAGGATGCACGTATACAGGCTTTTAGGCTCAGGTTGTTTGATATCAGACACCTCTTCCTTCATTTGATATTACAACCTGCAGGTTTTAACTGTGTTACAAAACAAATCATCCCGCAAGTTTCCTGCATCAGATTTCAGTCATGAGGAAACTGAATTCAGTGACATCGAGCCAAAATGAAGCATAAGGAAAGACATCCGATCTTGAAAGAAAAGTGTCACCACACTGCAGGAAAAATGCTTAAATTACATGTCCTGTCTTTTAATTTTTAATATGCTTTGATCCTGCTCATTCTAATTCATCTCTTCCTGCCGTCCTCAAATCTTTGGTCTTATGCAACGTGAGTTTAAAAATGGCGTGTGCTTTTGAAAGAAGCTGCACGGCGTCTTTTCAGCCCTCGTGTCTGTACCTCGGCGTGTCCGTCCGTCATCGCTCGATTGGCCTGTAATCCTTTAATCCACGTATGCTGGAAAATCATGAAGTTTGTGCCCAACAGAGCAAAGATAAGAATCCTGTATACAGCCTTTAAAGCTTAATGTGATTAGCAATGCATGGCATGAATATAATTGATTTTTTTCTGAACGCTGACATTCTAAAATAGTGCTGCTAACAACTCTGTTAAGCCTGTTTAGCATCCGTTTGGCTGCAATTTAAATAATGAGAGGAATGACTTTTATATGTCAGATTGCCATGCGTGCATGCTCAAACGCAGTGTGTTTAATCACGTTTGGGTATTTGGACGGTCTGAACTGTGGTTTTTAGGCTTAGGCCCACCGAGGTTGGTAGTTGTCGGGCATGATGAAGGTGGGGTGGGGGGGTATGATGAAATGTCTGCAGCAACAGCAGCATTACGGAAAAGGAGTGAGGTCAGTAAAGTACTGGTCTGGATGTTTTGCTCAGTTTGTGTAATAAAACCATGTTCCTGTGGATACTGATTTGACTGGATGTCACACTGGCCATTGTCTTTCAGGTTTAGAGGATTTTTCATGCCTTAGGACAGTGTTTCTCTTTTCTTTTATGCATTTTGCAAAAAGAGGTGATCAGAAAGGGCCCAATAAGCATTGAAGCAGGGATGTTGTGTTTACAGGTCTCATACCACTCGGCCATCGGCACCTCAGCGCCAACTGCGAGCTGTTGACGTGAGAGTGTTTGACATTTGGGTTTCGACTTTTTAAATTGCCTTTGGATTGATTCTGATTACTTCATTGCATTTAACCTAATCAGAGCAAGTGACAGTGGTGCAACGCTGAATTGGGGGGAGCCATAACAGACAGATGAAAGCCAACACTGTAATGTAACTCCAAGCCGAGGTCATTCAGGGCTGCTCACTTTGTACCACTATATGCGCCATTAACTCAATCTATCCGCTCCCTTAAAGATAAATCATTCAATTGTTTGATATACAGTTTCTTTTAAAAGGCTGTCTAGAAAATCTGTGGTATTTCATTTATACTGCTTTAAAACAGAAAAGTAGTGTTTTTACTGGATAACTGACTTTTAACAGTCAAGCTTCATATATTATTAAGGGAGTTAGTTGAGCCACTGATTGATTAAGTGATAAATAACTTCAGCACTTTCTCTGAGCTTTCAGCACCGCCATGTTTTTGAGATTTGAGAAGCTCAGAAAAAGTGGACCTCTCAGTATGGATTTTTTTAATACACTGAGGTCTGCATGTCTGTGTAGTGTTTCACAAAGCTGCCAAACCGAACAGCATCTCATCTGGAGTAAACTGGTGCTTGCATGTACCCTTCAGATGAATTGTGGCGGTGTTCAAGCCAGTGGCTGTTCTGGGCAGTCGTGGATGTGCAGCTTTGAATGTGCAGCTGGGTGGAGCAGGAAAAGTAGCTGAACCTCTGCTCTGCACGCTGAAATGTGAAAACAGCCTGAGTTTGTCAACAGTCTTTATAAAGACAGATACAGAAAGTTACCCCAGGGCGGCCTATGTGTTTCACTTTCTGCCCTCCGCCTTTCCTTCGTCTTTGTACGCTCATGTGATGTGGCGTGGGCGGGCCGTCCCTGCTCTTTTGATGTGCCAAAGGGTGGGGCTCAGCACTACAACAGAGAATGGAAACAATGTGGAGGAGCAGAAAGGCCTCGTGTTGCCTGTCCTTTTCCCGACAGCCTCTGAGTGTTTGGACTGCTTTCTTCCTAGGCTCCTCTGTAGCACACTGGGCTTGAAAAATGACTATTAGTGGGGGGGACTTTTGTCTTCATCTGAGTGTGTTTACATCCACATCTGTTGAACTGAGTATGAATTGTTGCCTTTTAGTGCACCCTCCAATGATAAAAAGGTCCACAGTCCTTACAGTCTTGACTCGATGTGGATGTAAACGCCCCAAAATACCCTTAGATGTCCAGTGATTGAAGATTTAGTGACATATAGTGGTGACACAGATAGCAGCTAACCCCACCAAAAACGTTTGTTTGTTGTGGGTTCCTGTAGAAATATGATGGACCTAGGGCTGGGCGATAAAAACGATAGCCATTTGTCTCGCGATAGACACTTCATCAATATCAATAAAAAATGCGTTCGATAAAACATTCGATAATTTTTTTTTCTTCGTTGGAAGAAACCTGAAGTTGCGAAGCGAGGTTGGTTGCATGAACAAAGGCACTCGCTCTCAGGTAACCGAGCAACGTAGGGAGTAATCGCTAATCAGTGAGAGAGACACGCTAACACGCCAGTCATGTAACATTATCAAGTTCGGTTGCGCCATCTCGTTGTCTTGTGTTTGATGCTTCACGAGGAGTGAGATGAGAAATAGAAAGTGAGCGCTGCAGCGAGCGAAGAAATTGTCGATAAAACAGGGAAAGTCAGCTCGCCAGTATGGAGTTTTTTGGATTTTATAAGTCGGACCGTAGTCAGACCAATGTGGTCTGTAACTTATGCAAGACTGTCGTCCCCACCAAGACCAGTAACACCACAAACTTGTTTAACCACCTTAGCCGCGCTCACTCTTCGGAGCGCAGCCGTATTCGCCAATGTCCGCCAACCGCAGCACCACCGCACAAGCAGCAGTCCACCATGCAGAGGTATCTGCTTCAGTGCCTGATGACAAATCATCTAAAAGGCACGAAGACATAACGGAGGCAGCGGCATATCATATAGCTAAAGACATGCTTCACTGAGCACTGTGGAGAAGCCAGGTTACAAACATCTCTTACACGTACTTTTTTTTTTTTCTTAAACACACTTGCAATAAAAATATAATTGAATAGTTCATGTATGTTTAGAGTAAGAAGAGTGACTAAAGTTATTCATATGTCTAGGCTGGTTTTATAATTCAGTCAAGTCCACCTCAGTTTCTGCTATGTTTCCAAAACACTGCACATATCTGAAAACATTTTATTCAGCAGAAGGTGAATCAGCTTGTGAACTTTCTGCACTAAACCTGCAGAAAAAAAGTTCTCAGGTTTCTCTCTGTTTACATTTTTACACTTTTTTTAGAATTAATTATTTGAGTGTTTTCCATGGTTGTGTTGACATTTCCTTTCCTTTCTGCCTGGATAGCTGAGGGGATTATAATCAGAGGAAGGTTCAATTTAAAATAAAAATGTTTAAATTGAATGTATTTTTCTCCCGGTCCTTATTTTAAATAGGTCATAAAAAATATCAATAATTATCGATATCGACCAATATAAAACACTTATATCGCAATAGTTTTCAGCCATATCGCCCAGCCCTAGATGGACCTCATAGAAGAGGACCCCTCCCTCTGTAGATATAAAGAGCTTATTCTGAGGCAACAACGATTCAGTTGTAGTCACATCAATGGTCTGACTGCCGAATAGGGACCAGCGTACGATGCTGTCAAACGCTTGGTTTCCATTCAAATGTATTCAAACGATAGAGTCCCTGCAGGAGGATTTAGCTCGTCACAGGGTTTATAGTGAAAACACAACGTTCTGCAGGAGTACAGTGAATGATAGAGCAGAAAGGGTCTTCAACAACACAGCTTATCACATCAGAAATCCTTTTCTTTCGCCGATATGTCATCAGTTTGAGGGTGGCACACCACCACAGTACCCTGTTCTGGAGCCACATTCATTTTAGTCCCAAACAAAACCAAAGCCCAGTCAAATTAGACGTATTTAGGCTGTTATGTTTGTTGAATTTTTTGCTTTACCTTGCAGCACTGTTGACTTTAATACAACCCAAATTAAGCTGTGCATTTTAAAGCCCACTTTTTTGGAGCTAACTGCAGCCTCACTGTTGCAGGTTGTTGTGATCTGAATCCACTAAACATCAGAATCTAGTCTGGATCTGTCTTCACACAGCAGAACACTCAGATTTCCTCGACCGACCCCTCGTCCTGGCCGCAGTCTGCCCCACTCACATCCTCGACGGCTGGTCTGTCTCTCCGTCTCTCTGAGCCTAAATATAGACGTCAGTATGGAGCAGCCGTCTCGTCATAAAGGTTTCCTGTTTCTGCACCTTTCAACACCTTCTGCAGCTCGAGGAGAGGCCGATTGAGTGGCTTCCCTTGGTTTTGTTGTGGCTGGGGAGAGGAGCGTCGCCGTCCTCCTGTCGGAAACTGATTTTTTGTCGGCGGGTAGTGAAAAGATGACAGCAGGAAATGCAGTTTTCTTCTCATTTCTCAATTCCAGCATTCCATACTTGGCAGGATTATTCATCCTCTCCACACCTCGCTGCCTCGCACAAACACATGCATTGTATCGGGGGTGGGGCTGGAAAAGGAGGTAGGATTTCCAAACAGCTGTTGCATAGTTGGACTGTGAGTCTCACTCTCATTGACACACACACACACACACACACACACACACACACACACACACACACACACACACACACACACACACACACACACACACACACACACACACACACACACACACACACACACATGCTAAACCAAAAGTGATTCTCCAACCTCATACTGATCACCAGTGGATTGGCAGGTGGGGCGGGGCACTGCTCCTGGAAGTATTTTTCCGTATTCTGTGGAATTTCACAGAAAGCTCCCAGCCACTTATTCTGCACAGGAGAGCCAACAGAAGCCATGTTTTTGAGGAGTATTAAGATGGTTGCAACAGAGCTGTGCATAAAGAAATGCAGTATCTGCGCTGGTGTAGACGTGTCACTACAGGCAGATGAAACATGAGCCAGTTTGAGTAACACCTCAGTAGGTTTGCAGGCTTATTAGATCCCCTGCACAGACATTGCACAGCAGTTTAAGGATTTCAAGTCAGGAAAGTTATCATGGTGAGATTAACAGTGGAAATGCATCATTCAATCAAAGTAAAACACCTGGAGTACACGCTTACAAGCATTTTTAAACCAAACCAAAAGCAAACTCTTAGCTAATTAGCTCTGTTAGCTTGTAGCATGCTAACACAGGCCCCCAGTACTCGCCAGTGAATACCTTCTTCTGCTTGAAGTATTTTTTGAGATGAACATCAGGTGATAGTATTTATACCACACTGATCACTGATAATCAAGATACTTGATGGAGCATATTGCATTCATTAGATCAGGACCAAATTAATTCTGAGACATCTCTCGAGTCCATGTTTGAGAAAACTGTCAGTGTCCAGAGGCCTCCACGCTGCAGTTTTGCATTGTGAGCCGTTTGGTGGGATTTGGCAGGAAATCTGCTGGAGTAGGACGCCGTTCTTCTGGTGTGAACAGAGCTAAAGCTTCCAGATTTTCTGCTGAGAGCAGAAGGAGGGAATGGTTGACCTTTAAAAACCTTTGTCTCAGAGCCATTGTTGCTCTAAAAACAGAAATGTTCCTGTTTCTTTTGAGGGTATGAATCTGTTTCCTTGCTTTGTCGCTCGAGGCTGCAGAGCATTGTTAAGAGCATTTAGTTTGTTTTTTACTATCTAAGAGCCTTTATTGCACTTTGGTTTCAATCTTCCAGAATCCTCCTCATTGTTGTGTTCAGCTTTTGTGTCTTCATGTCTTCAGTTTTGTCTCTAATGCTGAGTGGTGCTGGCTGCTTCATTAGTACCTCCTACGTGTTGTTTCCTGTTTACTTCATGTGGATGACTGTCATTTGCTCCTTGGTCTGAGTTTAACTGCATGACTCTTTCCATGCTGAGTTTCCTTTTTCTCCATAAGCTGTTTCAGTGTTGCTTTCCCTGTCTCAGTTGTTTACCCTAAAAGGGGAGAAAACTGCTTCTGCCGCTGCCTGTTTTATTGCACATATGAGTCATTCTTTCCTCCGTTTACTCCGCGATCTCAGCTCCTTTGTTTTGTCTTGAGATCCCTGAAGTTGCAGCAGACGCAGCTAACTGCTGTGATTAGGACAGGTGCTCACTGGAGGACAGCGCAGGGACGGCTCACGGCCGCATCTGCTGCAGCTTAGCGTTAGCTTCGACCATGAACAGGCTTGTGGACGCTCCACAGTGTGAATGTAGACGACCAATAATTTGTGTACCATTTACATGTTTGGCTGCATTCCAGTAACTTTAACTCCTCTGCTCTCTGATGTGACTTCATTCCTTTGTTGCTATTCATGGAGCTTCGTTCCCATGACACCATGACAAAGATGATCATGTGTGGTCAGCTGGTAGAATTCACTTCCTGTATTTCAGTAATTTAAGACTGGCAGCACAATAAAATAAGACTGAGGTGCTGCTTTATATTTAATACTACCACAAGTACTCCTGACTGATGAAGTACATAGTGATTTTATATGTTTGATATCTTTTGGCCTTTTCACCCTTGGGGAAAACTGCATTTCCATCACCAAATGGCTTTATAGGACCTTTGTGCATCATACCTGCTCAGCCTTATGCACTGGAGTTATCTGAAAATTTCCTCTCTGAAAGCAGAAACTGAGCAGATTTTTTTGTAACGCTGCCAACAACACACTTCTGTAGTTAGTTTTCTTGGTAAAACAGCAAAAAAAACCAATGAAATAAGTGGTAGGGAATGCAGTAGAGACTGCATGATGAGAAAAATCTTTGTATTCTCAATTCACAGCAGTAGCTCAGCTTTTGCCATGTGATGCGTAGAGGACAACAGGTCATCAAACGCTCATGAAACCCATCAACGCTTGCAGAGTCCAGACTCAAGACTTTGCTGTCAGTGTCCTATAAATAGTAACTGGAATTTTAACCCAAAGAAAAACACCACGTGACGCTGACACCGTCAGTGCGAGCGTGTTGTTTATGTGTAGGTTGCACAACTGTATGCACATGAACTGTTTCCTGCAGTGCTACATTCATTTTTCAAAAAGAAACAGTTGATATCAGTATCAACAATGATACAAAGATTATGTTAAATCATTAGATTTCATTTGGCCCAAATTCAATCAATTTTAGGTTTTTATGTAAAATTTTGTGCATCTCAATTAACTATAATTACAATTAAGGACCTCTTCTTATCGTATTTATCTGTTTTTTTTTCATAATATTTTACTGTATTAGGGTTATGGTTCAAGGACCCATAATAGGTGTGTGCATCCTCCACCTCATCATTATGTTGAGCTGCCCCCTCGTGTTGTTTCCAGTCCAGTAGCCCCTCGGTTCTGTCGGATGTGCTGCCTTGAACTGTTAAACTCGATGTGTCACTTGTCCAGGTGTATGTTGTACATGCTTTGCAGGATCCTTTTGTGTCCAGCTCAAAGATGCTGGGATGCTTTGACTAAAACCTGGTTCACCTCTGCGTCGTCTCCATACAAAAGCGTTGTGTTTATGCTCATGTTCACATGCGGTGGTTGAGGGTTTCTGTGTATCTGCTCCTGGCCTGCAGAATCCTCCCAGCCTGTCAGTTACATAACAGGTGTGTCACAGGTGGCTGACAGTCCTCCACAACAGCTCTGATGCCGCCGCACTGACATCCTGTCAGATTGCATCCCACGGTGGCTTCGCAGCCTCTGTCCTCTCAGGTAGTCAGCGCTCTGCTGATACAGTCAGCAGCTTCATTTCTCTGTGGGACATCCATCCTTTGACAGAAAGTGATACCTGCATGCAATAAAAGTAAAACATGAGTCACTTTTTTTACCACGTTAGCAGCATGGCTGTGGACGGCTGCGTCAGCCTGCCTCTCGGTCACTTGGTCCAGACTGAAACAACTATTTTTACACCTCTCAGATTGTAATAATCCTGGTGCTCCCTTTTCCTTAGTCCTGTGGTCATCACTTCTCCTGTAGCGCCACCATCAGGTCAAAATGTATCTACATCTAACGACATCCCATCAGCCTTGGCTGTACTTTGTGTTTAGTGTTAATGTTAGCATGCTGACATGCTAAACTAAGATGTGTTAGTATGAGCTCAAGGTAGCAAGTCTTTGGGTGACAAAGATTAACTTTGGTGCTCACAAGGTGATTTTAAAATATATATATAAACTCTCCATATTCATGTGGAGAAAGTTCTTCCTAAAAAGATCAACTAACAAAGATGAACTGAACTGAATTATGTTGAATTTCCATCAAATTTCTCCTTTGCAATCACATTTAGTTGCCAAGTGTGTGCATGTTTGTGGGTTTTGTTGTAATATTTCAGTGTCAGTACGTCTGAGTGCTCTGCCAAAGAGAACTGCCATGAACTGGTGCCAAAAGCACAAGACACATAAGACCGTATCAGAACAAAGAGGAAGCAATGTGTTTATCTGTAGTAATTAGGCTTTGCTCTGAAGACCTGCAGTTTGCTGCACAATGAAATACTCAGGGTTTACTGTGTTTCTTGTTTCTCAGCTCATTTTAGTATCAAAAATATTCACCTTTATTGTGCAGTGGAATTTTATTTGGTTTTACAGATTTTTAGTGTCATTGATGTAAATAGGGTGGACAAAATATTAGAGACACCTGTCAGTATAATGCAGTATAATTCAACAGCACCACAAACTGCAGCCTCAGAAACGACATCATGACCCTCGTGAAGGCAGGGTGTTGTTTTACATGCATTTGATGTATTAATTTTAGCAAGGTGAACCTAATAAAGTGGCGACAACACAGAAGAGTAAGAGCAGACACCAAAAAAACATGGAAAAATCAAAGAATGTGACACTGAAGGTAATTCTGTGAAGACTGAAATCATTATTCTGACTGTCTTCTGTCTCTTATTACAGGTCCATTATCCAGATGTGGAGAGAGTGGAGTGGCTGAATAAGGTACACACACACACACACACACACACACACATGCACACAGAGAGTCATTAACTTTATCTCTTGTTTTTCTCGCCCACTGCATACTGATCTACATCAGGCGCTGTTAGCCTGTTAGCTAGCAGAGGCAGACAGGTAGGATATATAAATAGTATCTGAATCTAGAACTGTGCTAGACCCTGACCCAGTGCTTCCACTTCCCTGGAGAGAGAGAGAGAGAGAGAGATGCAGAAAGAGAAGGAGGGAAAGAGAGAGAGCGGGCGATTGGCACCTGGAAGAGCATCACTTACTGTAAATGTTCATTTGGACTTCCAGTTAATGGATGTAGATGATCAGGGAGAGAGCTTCCTAATATCCAAGAATGGTTTCCATATTTATGTCCATTATTGTTGTTTACAGGTAAAGCAAGTCTGATTTAAAGGGACAACAAGAAAGATTAATCTAAATATCAGTGACAAGCACCACGATGCTGAGAAATGTGGTTAAACTAGTAACGCGGCTGCTTTTGGGGCCACTGCTGCTGAACACTGACAGTGACACATACCGGTATGATATGTCAGGCATACATACCAACACATCATGCAGTAGAGGGGGCTTACCGTACCAACAGAACCAGCTGAGCTTGTGTAGCAGCATGAAGTGTGGAGCTAACGTTAGCTCTGGCTATGAGACGACACAAAAAGCAACCAAACTAGTACTTCTTAATTAACTGGCTTCAAATGAGGCTTAAAGTTCACACAGTTTCTCTTGACTGTCTCTTGATATTAAATACGCCAGCATTGCTCCATTGTGTGGGTTTACAGTAGATGCTACTGGCCACATTAGCCGCAGAACGTGCTAACAGCCAATTCAACAGGCTAACCAGCAGGATTAACAGTATGGCAACACAAAAGCTTATCTTAATGTTGAAGATGGTATCCATCCATCCTTGAGCTTCAGTTTTGAAATGATTCCTGCTTTGTATTGACCCTCAAAGCAACATAAACCTGTAGTGTCTCCCAACCATAAGATAGCATATCATTTCCTGTCTCTTCCCACAAAAAGAAAGAGAACATGGGAAATCCTCTGTGGGATGGAGGTTATTAAAGGCCACTGAGCATGCAATAAAAGCAGCCGTCTCCAACGATTTTAAGCGTATATCAACAACAAACAGCGCTACCAAGAACGTGCCAAGTCATCTGAAACAGGTCGTAGCTCCAGTCTGCCGGAGACCACGTGGGATGTGGACACGGTATACTTGTCTAATCCTTCCCTCGTGTCTCTCGTCCCTCAGACGGTGAAGCAGATGTGGCCGTTCATCTGTCAGTTTGTGGACAAGCTGTTCAGGGACACCATCGAGCCGGCGGTGAAGGGCGCCAACCCTCATCTCAGCTCCTTCTGCTTCACCAAGATCGACATGGGCGACAAGGTGAGGAGATAACAACACAGAGGCTGCAATGGTGATTTTAATGCAAACAGTAGTTCACTGGTAAACTTCTTAACACATAAACCAAAGAGTAACATTTTAGTACTTTTCCAGACGAAAGCGATGGATCATGATGGATCATTTAATCAAGAGTAAGTGAGAGGAAAGCACCCAGCTTGAGGGAAAAACACACTGAGACGTGAAATACTGTAGTATGATTAAGAAAATGTTTAGCCTGTGTGTAAAGTATCACTTACTTGTTCTAAATGGGCCTAAACATGCCAAATGACTGGTTCATACTGCTGCTCATCACTTCTGTCAAGGTGTGGGCGTTCAGGTCGTTTATTGGCACTTCTGTTTTTGTCTGCTCTGTTGCTGTTCAACAAGAGTCTGGTTAGATTTAAGAAAGGTTTGCTCACTCGTCATTGTCATCTCTGTGTTTCTGCAGCCGCTGAGAGTGAACGGGGTGAAGGTTTACACGGAGAACGTGGACAAGAGGCAGGTCATCATGGACCTGCAGATCAGGTACGCTGTAAACCAAAGACACTGATGGCTTGTAATTCCTGCAGGACGGTGATATTCCATATGTTCTTTTTGTCGACAAACCCCATGAAAACGACAATGACGTGATCCTACTAACAAGTAGTGCAAATAGCCTTAGATTCACTATTTATTCTCATTAAATTAATGCTTATTAAAAACCATGTCTGAGTCTCTTAAATATGAAACTGTGCATAAAAATGTTGAGAAGAGCGAAGACAAAACAAGCTTTCCTCCCTCGCTTTCAGATTATGATGTTAATCCTCTTACTGCGTTTTTCTTCATCCCCCTCTCAGCTTTGTCGGGAATACAGAGATCGACGTGGACATCAAGAAATACTACTGCAGAGCTGGAATCAAAAGCATACAGGTACAACTGCAGCGTGGAGGAGCAGTGTGAGATGCCTCTTGTGATTTTAACCGGCCAGAGTCTCTTACAGTGTGAAGTGGAAGCACGTGTCTATTTCCTGAACAGTCAATCGATGTAAATGTATTCTGACAGTTAATCAATATTTTAAGTGATTCATCAGGCAAAATGAGACCTATTCTCTGGTTTCAGGTTCTCAAATGTGAGAATTTGTTGATTTTCTCAGTTTTATATCACTGTTAATTGAAAATTTTGGGGCTTTTGATCAGACATGTAATATGAAGACACCCAGCATTGGTGAGTGTATCATATCTGAAAGCTATAAAAATAATAAAATATTCATGTCCATTTTAGATAATCTGTCAGTCTAAGGTGACTGATTTGTCTAACCAACAGTCCAAAACTCAAAGATATTCAACTAACAAAGATATGAAAGAAGAGCAGCAAATCCATGAATTTTAAATGCTGGAAACAGTGAATCTGTGGAAACTTCCCCTGATGATAAATGACTGAAACAGCTAATTATTGAACCAGCTGATGATTGGTTGACATTGTTTCTGTGGTAGAAAACACTGAAATTACCCAAAGTTTTAAAAAGATGAGAAGATAAAAGCGACAGTGCTTCCAGGCTGGATTGGCGGTAGCCTGTATTCCTTGGACCCTGACCCCTGCGTTAACCCGTGACCTCTCCAGGGACACTTTTACATAACGTGTTGACACAGTGCTGATAAAGGAGACATTATCCACTGTGCTGTTGGCAGAGGATCAGGCCATATTTGCTGTTCAGAGATCAGAGGAAGGGAGGGAGAGAAAGTGAGTGGAGAGGAGAGTTTGAAAGATTTACAGAGAGAAACGTCTGCGTGTCCAAGACGGTTAATATTTGCTTTCTGTATGGATTCAGTTTTACAGCTGCAGCGTGTGTCAGACCTTAACGTACAGCTTATCATGAACGATGAGTCACACTGTAGGAAGGAGTTTTCCTCCCAAACTACATCACTTACTTCCTGCTTCAATAGATCCTGACACAGCGTTGTCTGCTGCACATGATTTATAAAGCATCCTCATGTTCCAGCTACAGGAGGGCGGCGGGGATAAACAAAAGACTGCCTTCATTCTTTCCGCTGCAGCCGTTTTGATGAGCAAAATGTTGGTATTTGATTACTCAGAGCGAGCTAAGACCAAATTTGGAGCTGCAGACGGGCAGTCTACATATCTGAGCTTTGAGTCACTGCAGCCACTGAGAAAGCAGCGTCCATAATAACGAAGAGTTCTCAGGGGAAACGTTCACTTACAGTCTGTAATTTCAGTGTAACCACTTCTTTGCCTCTGCTATAATCATCACTTTTTTCCTTTGAGAGCTTTACATCAGTGTCTCCTCATGACTCCACAACAAAGGTTTTCCAATGCCAGCGTTTCCTCGTCTGATATCAGTGGAGACAGCCGACTGTCAAATGAGTTTGTCCTTGTTTTTTTGAAAAGCTCGAGGCCGTGTGCTCCAAAAAGCTTTTTAAAATGAGCATGAAGCTACCAAACGGACAGAATCAGCCCATAATGGCATCCAACAAATACCTTATTTTGCATTTTCTCCCCTAGTTTGACAACATCAGTGACACCTCTGAGGTTGTGGACATTCCAGTTCTTGAAAGTCAATCATGCAGGTCACGAAAGATCACCAGCAATGATTGATTGGGTCAGCATGTCGGCTGAAAAACCTCTCAGTCAACTCGCTGCAGGAACAAAAGACATGAATGTCACGCTGTCTCTGAGTCTGTGGCATAGCAGACAGGCTTAGCATTCAATGAAAAGGACGATGGTCGTAATAGGTGTCAATGAGATGCAGTGGACACGTCGCTGAGAGATAACAGACTGATCCACCATGTTTTCTGTCCTCTGTCCAGCTTCATGGTACGATGAGAGTGGTGATGGAGCCTCTGCTGGGGGACATGCCTCTGATCGGAGCCCTGTCCGTCTTTTTCCTCAAGAAGCCGGTGAGTACCGTGACCTTTGACCCTCTGACTGCCACCTCCTCGTGAGGGGCACCAGCACCTCTCAGTTTTGTAGAAGCTTGAATCACACGTTCGCTCTTGATATTAAGGGTGTGGTTTCATAGCTTGCAGAAATGTTGCTCGTCATCTCCAGCAGTAACTGTGGCCATCCATCACTTTGCATTGACACATTCTGCACACTGATAGTGATTCTGCTTGCACTGCACTGCTCCACCAAACCACAGCGTTTTCCACTTCAGTCTTCCTGAACGCTCCCTATCCCCAGTCCTCCTTTATCAGAGCATTCCTTCCCTCTGACTGCTGTCTTCCTTCCTGTCCCTCAGCACGGTTTGTCTTCCAGATTCAGGCTTTGATACCGGCACCCACGTAGAAACCAATCACCATCAAAAGCCTCAAACAGAAATGTGAAATTGTTCCTTCTGCTCCTGAAAATGTCTTTTCAGCCTGAAGTTAGACAAAAGAGGCCTCAGTCGTGACACTCTGGAGTGAACATTTGTGGTTTTTATATGAAGTAGAAGATTTTCATCAGCCGTCGAGCAGTGTGACGGATCAATGTGTGGAGATCTCAGGCTGAGATAGAGCACGTGATCAAAGACTGTAAGAAGAGGGGAACTAATTTCAGGATTTTGTCGTGCTGAAGAGCGACTTTCTAGCCGCTGCACCAGCAGGCGTTCAGAGAGATGTGTTAGTTTATATCTTCTGCATCTGGGTGGAGTTCACTGATACTACTGTTTAGGTGTTTTTGTGAGCTGAGTCATTGCTGCATCCTCCCATCCCTCCCTGCAGAGGGACTGGCTTTAGACATAGGCCCATGGTGATTTTAAAGGCAAATGTGTGACTTGTTGTATTGGACTATCGTAGATAAAGTTGACTTGACTGACAGTGAGGCTCACCAGGAAGTCGAGTGTTGGTGTTGCTCAGTATCGGCCAGCTTATCTCTGTGTTTTGGCTTCTGCAGGTCAGCTGATTGTTTGTTTGAATTCTTTGTTTTGCCTTTGTTGTTATCTGCTACCCTGCCATTTCAGCGCGTGGTTTCTGGTAATGAATTACCAGCTTGTGTGGCTTCTCCTTCAGCGCCACCATGAAATTACTCATGAAAATGAGTAATGTTCATAAAGACATTCCCATGTACCCCAGCTGCAGTTTGTGATTTGGGTTAATTAGTGAATGATAGCATGCTAACATGTTAAATTTTGTGTACTTCAGACATTATAGTACCTACTTCATGTCAGCATCTTAGTATCATCATTTCATATTAGCATGTTGATGTTAGCGTTTAGCTCAGAGCTCCTCTGTGCCCCCGTGCAGCTTAACAGAGCTCTAGCACGGCTGTTGATTCTTATTCTTGCTGCAGTTTGTCCTGTAAAAATGAAAATGAGCACAGTGAACAAAGTGCACCAGATGGAGTTGTTCAAGGGCAGTTTTGAAAACACAACTTGAGTTTTGTGCTAAAAAACATCTTAACACAGCTTAAGGAAGGAAGAAATGTGAAGGCAAGAACAGATTGGTGGCAGTTTTATTAGCATTGTGCAGATATGAGAGCTGCAGCCACTTTGACCTCTCATCCAAAATAAATGCACCGTCCAGTTATCTGGGATGTCTTGAATGAGTTGGTGACATTCTGTGCAACAATGAAAGTTTTATTTGCAACGTGCCGTGTGGTAACCACAGTGCATTGCTGCGGTGTACTGTTTCAATGATGTCATTAGATTCACATACCAGCCATTGTCTGCTTTTATCTGCTGTGTATTATTTGTACATCTTGCATTATGGCTGCCAGCAACATGAAGTCTGAACAAATGTGAAGAAAGTGTGCTCACAGGTTTCTGTTTAGCACAAACTGGGCTGTTTGTGTTTCATGTGAACGCTGTCTGGTGATAGTTTAAGTTTTAATTGTTAGAGTGTGAAGTTATCAAAGCATTAAGTCCTTGTTGCACTAGAAATTGAGCTATATAGTTAGTTCATTCTTACTTTTATTTAACAAAATAATGTGGTTTCAAATTCAACTTCCTGTCATTTTCAGTCTTTATCAGCGGATGCAGTTTGCTAAGTTTTCATTTAGATGTGTTCTATTTATGGTGACACTCGTTTTTTTGACATTCGACAACTGAGCAAACACTCCTCATCTCATGGTCTCCATCAGTGGATGGAGATTATTATTTCAAACACAGCATGAGAAAATTTTCAGCACTGCAAAAAAATCGTGGTTTTCTGTCTTGTGCTTGTGGGTCAAATGCCTCCTCAGAGAAACTTCCAGTTGACGCAGGAAACTTCACGAGGACGACCCAAATTGTTTCCAAACAGCTGTCTTAAAAATCTCTGGGAACCACGCTTGGTTTCATTTTCTGTAGCTGTCGATGGCTCGTTCCTCTGCCCTCACCATGAGTGCAGGTGCACAGCGGCGGCGAGCTAACCGCACTTCCAGTAATGGTTGATGATCACCTTTGAGGTTTTACTGGAAGCGAAACTGTGAAAACTGTACAGGACGTCGAAACCATGAGAGCCATAAACAGTGGCAAGCAAACTGGATTTACAGAATTATAGACTGGCTGCCACTTTAGCTCCACTGTGCGACATGTCAGGAAGTATCACCAGTGAGAGATCCACATTAAGCTCTAATAGGAAGTACAGCACTGTAATCCATGCAGGAAACGTGCACATGAAGGAGTGAAAAGAGCAAAAATAGACCACAGTTAGAAGTTATTTAGAATAGCATTAGTAACACATTAGCTCCAGCTAGCATTGTGGCCAGCTTGGACCAGTTTTGGTGATAAAATTAACAAAATCAGGTTGTTTCTGTCTTTATGATGGTTTGTAAGACAACCACAGGCGTGATCAAAGAGGCTTCAGTTAGCACACACTTTCTGCATTTTGTATTAAGGCAAATTAAGTTGCAGTGAGTTTTTCTTGAAAGCCACCCGCTGCTTTTATTCTTTTCCTGTGCCAGCCTGGCAGAACAGCATTGTGGTCCCCTGTGGTCTACATCTAGAGTGCAAACTAGGCCACAGAAAGACATACGGCCACTACACTGTGCTGCACACACACGCAGACACATGCCAGCAGCCGCATGCACACGAGCGCTGTGCTTTTAGTTTGTGACACGTCCATGCAGACTAACACACAGACACGCGACAAAGAGTCTCTCATAAGGATTAAAGAGGAACTCTACCAATTTCACACATCAACATCGCTGAATTGGTCATATTAAGCAGCATGCAGCGTGTGGAAGCTGATGAATGGTGCCTTCTGTATCACAGCTCTGTTACAAACTGGAGATGTGGAGTTAGAAAAACATGGACGCCGACCAGAAGGGAAGAGTCCAATGTAAAGACATGATTGAGTTACATGATTGGAAGAGTAGGATCCAGCATTTTAGGAGGTTAACCTGTGCTAAAGGCTAAAAGCCGAGATATCTCAGCCTGTTCTTTCTTCATTTGTCCTCCATGTATTTCCTGTAGATCTGACTGACAAAGGAAACTGACATGTTAGCTTTCACATCATTTTGCAGTTAGCGTCTCACAAGCTTGTTTTCCTGCAGACCAGATTTTGTCAAATGAGTGATAGATCTGACTGTTGAGTGCAAGCTGGACAAGCTGTCTTGTTTTCTGTTTCTTTTCTGGACAGACAACAAGGACAAATACTCAAGAACAAGCGTATTTTTGGAATTAGCTAATTAGCTAGTTCAACTATGTTAAATTGGGCAACATCAAAGCTGCAACAGACTACATGCAATCCCCACTGTAAAACAGCATGTCCTTATTTCCACATAGAGACACAGCAGTGTTCCCTTCCCGTGTGTCTGTGTCACACTGGTTCGCACACACAGATGAAAAGCAGCTATCCTGCAGATGAAAAATGAGAAGGAGTCTGTGAAAACACGCTCTGCAGGGCTGAACCACACCGAGCGGGAGCCGCCACATTCCCAAAACGCAACACATTTTTCACAGTTTTCTCATCGCTCTTCATTTTCTTTCATCAGCGGTATTACCGGCATCCAGCGTGTGACATTTTAAGCCTCTTTCACAACCCTTTTCAACTTTGCGGTCACTCTTAATCTCACACACACTGACATACACACACACATTCTGTGGCTCTTACTTGCACACAGAGTCTTTAACCTCACACTGTCAGTGATGTTTGAAAACACAAACGCACCAACATCAGGTCAATCCAAGTCCACGCATGCTTGAAGTCGACCTGGCATCCCGCTCACGCTCCTTTTACGGCCGGTGGGCTGGTGTTGTTGTGAGCTGGGTGCTTTCCCGTCATGAGTCTGGTGATTGTCTGGTGTGTGCGATGGTTTGATGGTGACGATGGTTGAACAGTGACCAGCAGCAGGTCCAGGTCTGCTGCAGGAACCCTGAGGGCTCAGACTGCTTCACACCATAAAACCTGAGTTCTGATTGACTGAAAATCAAATCGTCCAGATTTTCGGGACAAAGAGCCTGTCTCGGCCTGTCTCACTTGCTCGCCACGCCTCAGCTCCATCCAGACTACACCCTGTTTTGCAAATTAGGATTTCCTGCTCTCATGTTCTGACAAAAGATGGTAGCTGAACTCTTAATGGACACTGTGCTTTTTTACAGTCTTTGTTGCTGTAACTGCTACTGCTGTCACCATGAGCACTGTAACAGCACTTCTTACCACCAGGGTTATTTTTGATACTACAACTACCATGAGTACTGCTAGTACTTTACTACCTGTGCCACTGCTGACACCTTTGATGCCCCTCATGCTAAAACGTCCTCTTCTTAATCTGCTGCACGTCCAGCTCCAGGGTTGGACAGTATGACGGTATGCCCTGAGACATTTTTGCGATACTGTTGACACCAAAGAAGTTTCCCTCGTGATGTCTCTGTACCACCGTTTGGAAATCATACATGTTTGGGTGTCCACATACTTCTGGCGTATAATTAACTATAATTGTTGCTTCACCACCAGTGCTCTGAAATGGACTACTGCTACTACAAGCAGGTACAACAATACTAACGCTTCTCCTACGACTTCTGCTGTTACTTCTATAGTCATTGCTGCTTGTACTGTTACTGCTCTAATGCAGTTTTTAGGAGCAGCACAGCTGGTATGACAGTAGCAGTACCCATGCCGTTCAGTAGATATCTGGGTGTGTCTGGTATGTGAGCTGTGGCTCGTCACTTGGAGGCTCCAGCCCGACAGACTCGGTGAAATATGCGACCTCTCCTCGCCATCCGGTTCCTCAGGCAACCCAGTTTTCTGCTGAAGTGTCTAAGCCTTATAACTGGGTTAGAAAACCAGGTTAAGCTCCTTTTCTATATGCATGTTTCCCTTTGTGAAATGGTCGACTGTCGGGAACGAGTCGCTGCCTGCAACTTTGGGTTTCGTTATCGGTGCAAAAATTTGCACATGATTTTGGGTAACTTTTCATGCCAATAAATGCATGATGGAGGGTAGCACCTCCTGTGCAGATTATCAAGGCATGCTGTGAGGTTCTGCTCTGTCTGTACATGAACAGCTGAAGGCTCAGTCTCAGGGGTCGATAGCGTTAATAGCTGATAATTAATTTTGATTTCATTCTAAAGCAAACCCTCATAATCTAGTCGGAGTTGCTCACATTCGCTGTGCCTCCACGACATCCTTTAGGCGACAAGCTCCTCAGGCTTGTTGCTGCCTCACCTTTAGCTGCACTTTCTTCATCAATAAGGTGTTCAAAGGCGTCTGCACATTCCTGCCGATATCTTTTTAACGTTCAACTTTGGACTCTAATTCTTCAGTAATGAGGCAACTGGAGAAGTCGTTTCTGAAGAAAATGTGGAAAGATGTTGAAAAGCTGCTCGTTGAAAGTTGAATACCAGCAATAATGCATGCAAGACGGTGAATATTTTAAGGTTTGTTGGAAAGCTGATGCTAAACTGGATTACTGGTTTTGCAAGTTGAAAAATATCTTTGAAAGTGGGAAATGAATGATTGAGCTAAACTGCATTGCTGCCTTAACTTTGTGTGAAGGAGCAGCTGAAGGAGAAATCAGAAATATTTCTGTTTCCAGTTCACATTGGGGCCTATGTGGCGGTTGCCCATCAATTCTGCCACTTCGAGGATCGCAGTGCTGAATGTTTAATTCTGTTTGATTGCAGACAACATGTGCAGAACGGGCACAAATTTCCCTACATCTTCCTCTCTACTGACATTTAAACTGCGGTTGCATTGAAAGTGTGACTGATATGAAAAGTTGAATTAATGTGAGAAAGTTCAGTTTGACCCCCCTCTCAAATAAATGGACGATCGTAGAAAAAGTCAGCCCACAACACACAAAGTCATACCTTATTTGTGTTTTTATAAAATGCTCCATCCATGGTTCAGTATTCCTTTCTTTCATGTCCTACTTTGACTTCACTGCTGACCTGCTCTCGCATCTAACAGCTGTTTATTGTTAGCATGATGTCATTAGCCATTGAGAGGCAGTACCTCACCACATGCTTCCTGTCTGTACGAAGGCTAACCCAGTCGGCTCCGCTCTATTGACTATTGGCTCGATTGAATTAGAGTTGAGCTCCTCGGCTCCTGCTGTCGCTGCTCTGCTGACTCAAGACGCCGTCAGCGAGCAGCCAATAACGAGTAGAAGAAGAAGAGCTCGGACAGAGAAAGAAAGAGAAAAAAACTCATTTATTTTTTGACTTTTGAATCAGATTAACTGCTAATATTTAGCCCAACATTCAGTTTATTTAATAGAAACACAAAGAAACTCGGCAAAGCAGGAAAATGCCCATAACTCATGAACGATTTGTCCAGTCATCATAAATGTGGCTGCACGGCTTCAGGACGTGTTTGGGAATACTCCTATTAAAGCTGTTGCATTGTAACCCTTAGGGGGCGCCACGAATACCAAAAACGTGCACCTCAAACCTAGTGGACAGAATTTCCCCAGCTTTCATGTGCGTGCTTTGGAAGCAAATATCAACCAAAATCTTTGTGCTGGTGAAACAAGCGTCTTTAAACACAATCAACCAACCTGAGGGGACTGCGCTCACCTTTCTGAAGCCTAAACCCGCCGATCGAGCTGCTTTTACAAAAGTCTGAATCATATTTCTTCCTTCTCTTTCAGCTGCTGGACATCAATTGGACAGGACTCACAAACATGCTGGACATTCCCGGTATCAAGTAAGTAACATGTGACATATTGTGTGTGTGTGTGTGTGTGTGTGTGTGTGTGTGTGTGTGTGTGTGTGTGTGTGTGTGTGTGTGTGTGTGTGTGTGTGTGTGTGTGTGTGTGTGTCTTAATCTTAAAATTGCGTATCTGCATTTTCCACTCGCGTATCTGTCTGTCTTTTGCTGGTGCGCATCCATCGATTGTCCTCAGAATTAATCAGTTCACTGTCTTGTAGCAGCCACATCCTGAAGACGCACGCACACACACATGCATAGATTCCTTTAATAATCACAGCCAGGTGGCTTCACACAGTTCCTCCGGGAGCTAGCTGGCTATTAGAAAGTGCAGCTGTGTGTGTGTGTGTGTGTGTGTGTGTGTGTGTGTGTGTGTGTGTGTGTGTGTGTGTGTGTGTGTAATAGAGACATGATGTCATAACAGTCTGTTTTGTCTCTACTTGTCTCTACGTGGACGCTGTCACACAGTACATCCTATGTTTGGATCACTGCTATATGTAGCACTCATAAAACACACACACACACACGCAGACACACAAGTTTAATGCTGTGTAAACTTTTATCGCCTTCTCTGTCATCTGGCGTTGCATTGTGGGAGTATTTTGACCTGATGAAAGGCTGACTGAACATCTTGTGGCTCATCGTCATGTAATCAGACTCTGACTGAAGCCTACTTTCCATTGCAAACGCCGGCCGCATTACGGCGGCAGTGAAATGACCTTAGACCAGATTAATTCAAATTTCTCACTTAAACGACAAACAGCGAGACAGAGCGCCATTCAGCATCAAACATGCAGTAATCAGTCATCACAGGAAACCGACCACGCCTTTTATACGCTGTTCAAAAACACCTCCACTGAGTCTGAGTTAGCATCTGCTCTGCAGCCACCTTGAGTTCACCGAAACACTAACGGTGCCCTGTCGTGTTTTCTTCTTGGAAACATTTAGTATCCTCAAGGCTGATTTTTCTTGTTCTTTACGGGAACCCACTCGTAGAAAAACTCCCCCGTTGGTCAGAAACTGCACAGGTTACCTTGAACAGAGGCAGATGTGGAACAGAGGGAGGCTGGCTGCCAGTCTGTGCTAACAGCCGCTGCAGCAGAAATCCCCCTATAGCCCCGAGTGCATCTCCCCATAGACTTCCATTAACATCTGGAAAACTTTGATTACCCTTTGTTTTGTGAATTGATGTTCATGAGTCGTAAAACTTTCTCAGAACTTGCATGTCCACATGCTGTCTCACTGTGCAGGATGATGGACGTTAATGCTCTCGTTGTGAGCCATGCAGCTTTGAGGGAAACCAGGAAGAGGAAAAAGCTGGTTGGGCTTTTTCAAGCAGCTATTTTCTGTAAAACTACTGAGTAGAAAATGTGATAAAAAGCTGAAATATTGCAAAAATAAGAAACATTGACGTAGTTCTACTCACCTCTTCTTCTTCTACTGTTGTAAAGTGTCACTCCTGCTGCCACTCAGCGCTATCGGCTGCCTCTCCACCAGAAAGCCCAGAATTAAGCGTCACAATAGTGGGGTTGTCAGTGGTTTATATGACTTCAGTGCCTTAAACTTTATTACTGGGGCACCATTGATTATGCAATTGTGCTGAAATATATTTGCCTAATTGTAAAGTAGAGGCAGGAAATGCACATTTATTTACACTTTGTCAGCCAAATTCAGACATTTCCCTTAAAGTCAGCTGACATTTTGTTTAAAATGTTTGATGTTAACCTGGAACGCTTTGGCGGACCTGGTGTGGGTTGAATTACTGCTGTTTTTCAGCGAGCAGGTGATGGAGAAAAGCTTTTTTTTTTTTTTTTGACAAGTCCTTGTTGAAAATGTCACATTTTATTATTTCAAACCTTTTACAGTGGGAAGCTAAAACCATGGCGAGCACTCAGAGCTCTCTGGAGCGTGCAGGAGCACATCCTTCCCGTTCTGTGTAATGACAAAATGAAGGCGGCGCTTTGAAGACACGTCCCCAGTGGACATGCAGCCAGAGCCGTCTGTCGGGCTCTCAGGCTCCTCTGCTGAAACCATTACGTTAACCACCGGATCACAGAGAGGATTATGACCTTTATTTTTCCCCGCTAAGTGTTGGTATTTATAGTAACGTGATTATGAAAGGGGAGCTGCGGCAGACAGATGTGATATTGGGTGGATTTCCAGACTTCTTTTAGCCCAGCATCCAGCTGGAGGAAGACGCAGAATACACGCCGACAGAGACGCTGCATGTCACCAGCCCCATCTTGAGGGATTTTTAGTAAAACATAGCTTTAAGCCATGGACACAGGACATTCATTCAAATGCAGATTTAGCCTGCTAGCTTTGGCTGATTAGCACTTTTGCAGGTATTTGGTTTGACAGTTCATCCTCAGGTGAGTGTGAACATGTTTACCAAGCTTCAGGCCACTTGATCCAATAGTTGTTGAGGAGTTTTGCCCAAAACTGCGACTGTGAACCTCACGGTGCCTTCAGAGGCAGTCTGTGAAAATGTACGTTTTAAACAGCGTCCCAGCTGTTAAAGCTGCTGCTGAAGCTCCAACTCTCCCTCACATTTTGCTATTATTAGCTTCTTTGTTGACCTTTTTTGGGTTGTTTTTAATCCTTTCTTTATGATGATGCAACACGAACAACAAAGCCTGAAAGACAGCCTGAAGGTGTCGAGCACCTCCCTCTGCAGAGTGCTGCTACCACACTGCTGACTGCGATGTTACTCCACCATATTGACCCGCCGCTGCTGCTTCCTGCTGGTTTACGGTTTGTTTTCAGCAGAGAAACTCGCTGCGGTTTACACGAGACTCCGCCCTGTCAAATGCAGCTTTCCTTGTTTGACAAGTTTGTAGGAAAGCACCACTCTGTGTGTGTGTGTGTGTGTGTGTGTGTGTGTGTGTGTGTGTGTGTGTGTGTGTGTGTGTGTGTGTGTGTGTGTGTGTGTGTGTGTGTGTGTTGTGAAGACATGCCCTCGCCCCACCCTCCTCACTCTCTTCGTGTGTGTGTGTTTGTTTGCACCATCTAACATTGAACAGACCAGGAACCAGCATGTCACTGCTTAAATCAACTTTGCATTGTACATTCTAGTCCGAAACTGACCCTGGATCAGCTCTTTCAGGGGGGATTTATTTCTGTTTGAAATAGATGCAGCTGTTTTAGTGCAGGTTGCTGCTGCCCTCTAGAGGAAATGCGGAGAAGTGCTGTTGTTTCCCTTCCACTCATGCTGCACACATGGTATGAATATGATGAAATGAGACATTTTTGCCTCATATTAATAAAATTCCTCTCTAAAAGAGACGTACAGCCTGTTCACCCTCACAGGTAGATATTTCAGAGATGGATGTCTTTAAAGATATCACATATTCCACTAACCAGCAGCCTTCAGACATGTGCATCCTGACACCTGAGCTCGTGGTGTTCATGTGCGTCGGCATGCGGTGCAAACTTACACACATGCTGTTCCAGTACCCTATGTTGCTCTGTCCAATCACCAGCTGTGACTGCCGCCGCGCTTTAATGTCTTCAAACACATGCTGCCTGTTTCCTGTTCGGATCAGTCAGGAAGCCGCTGCAGAGCTTCTGTTTCAACCTGCTAATCAACATTTGAATCTCATACAAATAGTGTCTGGAACTAGAGAGGAGTGTGTGTTTGTGTGTGTGTGATCCTGCAGGGCGAGAAATAAACCTGAATGACAACCAGGATGAGATTAAAAGGCTTTTCACATTGTGGCGGTTCAGAAGAATAATTTATGTCTCTGAATGGTGCTTTCAGTTGTCTTCTCTGGCTTTTAATTTGTAGTAATTCTCCTTGGCTTCAGTGTTTTTTGTTTTTTTGTTATTATATACCAAGTCTTCCTCGTCTCCCTCCGTTCCTCATCACTTTCCTCCTCCTCCGCAGCGGTTTGTGTGACAACATCATCCAGGACATCATCTACAGCTACCTGGTCCTTCCCAACCGCATCACCATCCCTCTGGTGGGAGAGGCCCAGCTGGCCCAGCTCCGCTTCCCCATGCCCAAGGTAACGACACACAGCTGAACAATTACCTGAGCAACCCTGATTAAAAAAGAAATCAGCACAAAGACGATTTATTTAATGTTTTCATTGTCAAGTTAACCTTCGTTGCTTTGTCGTTCATGTGACGTCCTGTCACGTGCAGCTAACCCTAACCCTTTAGAATGAACCACTCATTGTGAGCAAACTGCTAACTTCCTCCGATCTATTTTAACCCTCGTCATCGTTTCCCCTTTTAATTTGACCTCAGGTTACCTTTCTATAACTGCATAACTTTCAGATGTTGCTAACAACACTGGGATTCACCGTATTTGTTGTGAAAAATCCTCACTTTTCCATGAATACTGAGCGCCAGTGTGTTGTGATCGTTGTCTCACACTCTCTGTGTCCTCAGGGCATCCTGAGGATCCACTTCATCGAGGCCCAGGACCTGCTGGGTAAAGACAAGTTCCTGGGAGGGCTGATCAAAGGCAAGTCAGACCCCTACGGAGTCATCCAGGTCGGGACCCAGCTGTTCCAGAGCAAAGTCGTCCACGAGACCGTCAACCCGAAATGGAACGAAGTGTACGAGGTGAGCGGCGGCGCCTGCACCATTCATGAGAAATGAGGCCGTAGGATTTTTCTCTGCTTTGTCCGTGAAGAAGACATGCTAAGATGTTAAATGTTGACCTCAAGATTAAGGCTCAGTTGCATATAAAGTGGCTGCTGTGTTTTCATGCACCAGAATGTGGATCCTCGTGTATCTCTGCGGCTGAGGTTCATGTTACGTCTGTTTTCAGGCCCTGATATACGACCACTCAGGACAGAATCTGGAGATTGAGCTGTTTGATGAGGACACCGATAAAGACGACTTCCTGGGAAGGTACAGCTTCTGTTCTGGATTAACTTCTTCAGCACACACAGGCTCTTAAACGTACACTGTAGTGAGGATCGTTGCACGTGTGCATTGTGTTCACTGTGTTTGTCGTCTGTCAGTCTGATGATCGACCTGGCCGAGCTCCAGAAGGAACAGAGGGTCGATGAGGTAATCTTGGTTCATTCGACTGGATTTTGGGCAAAATTGTTTGTAAAAGTATTAAAACATCAACACTTTTCTTTGTCTTTTAGTGGTTTGTGATGGACGATGTGGCGACAGGGAAGCTGCACCTCAAACTGGAGTGGTTATCTCTGCTGCCCACACCTGAGAAGCTGGACCAGGTACGTAACTTTGGAAGCATGCGCGGAGTCATCATCCATTCGTGACTGAGCTTTAACTTCCCGGCGAATGTCTTGAGATGTTGCTGCTCCTTTATTACCTTTATTTTAAGAGGGAAGGCCATTTACAGCACGCTCTCTTTTACATAGAATACAACACTAGGAAGTGTTTTTTTGAAGACGCCATGCAGATGAGACCTCCACAGCTTGACTCCACAAAGCCTTTTGGGATCAGTTTCGCCAAAAACTAAGTGGTTTTTTTTTCCCGCCACAGGCGCTGATGAGCATCAAGGCTGACCGCGGTCAAGCCAACGACGGCCTGTCGTCCGCACTGCTCGTCGTCTTCCTGGATTCAGCCAGAAACTTGCCCGTAAGTCAAGCCTGCTCAAAGCTCCCAGCATGCACCTGCAGTGGTAGCCTCATCTCAGGGTCAACAAATCCAGATATTAAGCAGAAGTGATGAAAAATGGTTTGCAAGCTCGGCCAGTTCGGCGTCTTGCTCTGCTGCGGAGTTGAAATCTGGAGCATTTGTTCTCGTCATCCACTGACGTTGTTTCTCACTTTTATTATTTTATCATCGCTGCACATTTTCAGTTTTCTGCCCTGAATTGGAGCTGCTGTTTGTTGCTGTGTGCTTAATACTTGTTTCCACAGTATCTGTGCCATCACAGAGCTGTTGTTTAAAACTCTGCGTTCTTTGGTATCGATGAAGCGTTTTTGCCATCCGGTCTTTGCTTGTTGGTCCCAGTTCACACAGTTTGTTTCCTCAGTCTGCTTCTTCTTCTCTGCTCTTCACTCAGCTCATCTTAAAGGTGCTGCAGAGACAGATCAAATAACAGTGAATCCTGTTGTCGTAGGTCAAATAGTCTCAAGAATGAACACTTTCTAAATTTCCATTTCAGTCTATTAAATACGCTAAAATCACTTATCATTTTATTGGACCTTGTGGGTCAAATAGTGATGATACAAAGAGTCGCAGGAAAAATAATGAAGTGTTTTTGGTTTGTGAGGTGAGACAATGTGTGATAAATATACATGATTAGTACTTCAGACTGTGGCTACTGAGCCAGGATCACTGCTCTAAATACTGTGTTTACTGTATATGTACTGTGTTCTTTAACTAATGAGGTCTCATTTGTTGGTGGTAACAAAGTACATTTTCCTGATTATACTGACAAACTTTTACTCAAGTAACATTTTCAAGGCAGGTCTTTCACAGTGTGGTAGAAGTACTTTTACTGTAGTACAGGGTCTGAATACTTCCTCCATCACTGCTAATAAGTGATCAGAGTTAACGAGATTATCGCAGCACCTTTAAGGAAAAAGTCCCGTAGAGTATTTTCAGGTATAAAGAACTTTGTTAGTGGTTGAACTCTGCAGTGCAGGCCTCACCTTCCTCTTTTCAGCCTCCTCTTCTCCTCTGCTTCTTCTCCCACCCCTCCCCCCCTCTGAAGAGCGTCTTCGAGGGGAACTTGGGCTCTGGATACTTAAAAGAGAGGCGGGCGGCCGGCCTCGTGTTTTGCGAGAACACTGCTTCTCTCTATAGGACCTTATTTGTGAGTCCACTGGCTGTTTTCTGCATCCCAGAGTAGTTTGGCCGATGCCAAGGTGTGATCAGCTGCTCGAGGTCATGCTGTTTGTTCCCTGTGCTCGTGTTTTGGTTTTGAAGAAAGCAAATGCCTGATGAGCATGAATCCCGACTCGTGCATGAGATTAATTCCTTGATATCGTCATCTGTTGTGAATGTTGGTGTTGAGTTGATTGCAAACATGACAGAACGAGAAAAGGACCAAACAGCACTGAGGGTTCATGTTTCAGGGCCGTCAAAAGCATCCTTCCTCCTCCTTTATGTCCCCTCGTAAGGAGTTATTGATCTCACAGCATCGTTTTTATTGGACATTGGACATAAAATGAGCCTCGCCAGAGCTCATTCTCCGAATCAATGACGCTCATAAGAGATTTCTGTCGATGTGTTTCTGCCTCGCTGTCAACACAGGTTACATTTCAGCAGAGGAATTGAGTTTTAAAGGGAGACAACAGTCAGTGCTGCTCCGTGTGTGCTGTTAAAAAGGCTTCGGTTTACCTCTGTGTGTCGTATGTGTCTCACGAGACAACACAAAAAGTGTTTTCTGTCAGCTTTAGTCACCAGATCTCAGATCAGAAGTCCATCTGAGTTTAACTCGTGTCATTTTAACAGTTTTTCAGTGAAGGAAAGCCGATGTTTTAGTGTCATCTTAGTCAAAGAGAATTCACATGTTGGTCTTTTTTTAGTCATCAAAGTTGATTTCAGACATTTTAGTGCAGTTTCAGTGAGACTAAATGTGACGATTGCAGTTAGTGTTGCAGTTTTGTGGTAGTTTTTAGTTTGTCGACGATGTTAAAAAGAAATTTAGAGTCTTTCAGGATTATTTGCACTTCATGCTGTCAAACATTAGTTTGATATGTCATTTGCTTTGAGAGGAAGGAATGCATTTTGATGACTGGCCGAGCAGGGAGGGTGAATTCTCTGTGGATTGCTTTCCCTCCATCCTTCCTGGATGAGCTCATTATGTGATCAGGTTTTCCCATCAGTCTCTTCTATGGCCGTTCACCCCTGGTCTGCCTCCAGGGGGCAGCACACGGTTACCCTTCATGAACATCTGAGCCAGATTCGACCAGTTTTAAAGGAATACGCAGACCTTTTGACAGGAACACTAAGTCCTGCAGTTCTGCTTGTTCGCCTGTAGGTGTCGCTGAGGAGTTGCTCACCTGTCAAGGAGTCTTTGTGTTGCTTCAAAATGTTCCTTCTGCTCAGTTTTCAGACCCGTTTATTCATGTTAGATTGGTTTTAATTAAAGAAAATGTAATTAAAACCAATTTAACTCCCTGTTCATGCTTTAAACAGAATAAGCTGATTGATGTTCTGATTTTAATGTGTCATTTTGCAGTTTTTTCACCCTGTTAGGTGCATTACATCACCTTAGCATGCACGCCTGCATCGTGTCCGATGAGCGTGACATCGGGATCAGTGTGTTTGTACAAAACGTGTTCTATGTGTGCTTTGATATCAGCAGATTTCATGCTAACGTGAATCTTTAAATGTCGTCACAACATGAAACCTCCTCATCCTCCTCTGTCAGAAGGATTCCTTCGTTCTGACCTTTGTTTCCTCTCTCTCATCATCATCAATCGAATGCTGTGGTGTTTTGACTAGAGTCCAACCAGTATGTTGTAGCCGTTTTCTTTCTAAGATCTGATGTATCTTTGATGTTTAATTACTTTTAAAATGTATTTTAGTATCAGCCTCATGAATCCAGTATTGGTGGGACTCTAGTTCTGAGCTCATGTCCAGGTTTGATTGGGGAGTTTCATTAACCATGTGATCATCCGTGTTGTCTCTCGTTGTGTCCCAACGTTTGGTGATGGTGGTGTGTTTTTCCTCCCTCCTGCACGCCCCTCTTTGCCCCAATAACCTGCTGGTGTGTGTTTGTGTGTCGTTTGCTCTCTCCTGCCCTGTCCCTGGGGGAAAATCAAAGCGCAATCCGTTAGAGTTCAACCAAGCGGGGCTGAAGAAGGCCTCGGTCAGTAAGGCCATCAAGGTAACGGCACGGAGACACGGAGGAGGCGCACAGGAGCACAGTGACACATGCTCACACAGGCCCACACATACAAGTCACGTTTACACCGTGTGGCCAAAAGTATGTGGACACCCACATGTGATCGTGACTCTGTAAGCACGAGCAGTGATCTGCTGCTTCTCAGCCTCCACTCGTCTGGTTTCAGAGTCGACGTCATGCAGTGAGGTCCATCACTGATGGTAAGACCCAGCGTGGCTTTGAGCATGAGGGTATTTTCATGTTGAAGCCGGAAAGGCTGCTTTCCTAAAGTTGGAAGCCCTCTGTTGCCTTAAACGTTGTGTAGCATTGAGACCGAATTTGGAAAATCAGCCCTAGAATTAAAGAACGCTGAAGTGTCCGCTTACCTTTGGCCACATAGTGAACACTGCAGCTTGAAATAAGATCACAGATTAAGAATAACAGCCGTTTAAGAACAGAATGTTTCATTCTGAAGTTTGGTAGTTCAGTGTTACTTAGTTCCTCTTGCAGCTTTTGCCGTTGTAATACATACAGTACATATTGCCACAGATGCTCTTGAACCTGTTAAACACGGCTGTATATTTGTAGTTTATACAGCTTTATAGCCAAAGGTTACAAAACTGATTGATCAAGATGTAAAGTTTTGGAAAGAAATTCCACGTGAAGAGTATATGCATCTCAAACTCAATAAATCACACCTGAGCGACTGAGTTAGAGCTCAGCTGGTGATGCACCCAGCAGGGGGCGCTGCTGCTGCTGCTGCTGCTGCTGAGGCTGCAGCCGGACTCACTGACCGTTGATGTGAAACCATTAACACACTCCACTAATCATGTTTGTTGGCTAAAACTGTGCACTGTGTCTAACAATGTGTGTTGTAAATAACAACATTGTGGTCCAAAGTTTACACTCTTTTAATTCTGAAACTTTTAATGATTCATCTTCTCTTTGAAACTGATCCGGCGTGTTTTCCAGACTTCCTGGTTTGGGCCCATAATGACTTTTACCTGATGTCATTCACTGCTTTATCCCCTCACATGAAACACATTTTGCCATGAAGGGCTGAAATGTGTAAAGTAGTGCTGAGTAGTTTGGATGTGATAACTCATCCCCAAAAATGACACTGTATGAGCTCAAAATGCTAATTTTGAATGTTCATCACATGCAGCATAGCGACATTTCCTGTGTTGTGAAAACATTTAACAGTATAATACACATTTAGAAGGTTTTTAGAGACTAATGGCATGTTTGAATGTGTTATTTTATGTGAAAAAGATGCTAAAACGGCTAAGCTGAGCTAACTGTAGAGCTGTACTCTCCATTCACTGCATCTTTTTAAAGACATTTGTTGCTAATTGAACTGAAAAGTACTTTTTGTGTTTACATTAAATAAAAAAAATACTTTTCCCAGAGTGAATTTCCAGAATGTCACAAATGCTAGCATAGATGCTAACACCTTGCTAACCGCAGCTCTTCCTCGTTTGTAAAACCCGTTTTTCTTCCTCTGCAGTCTGGTAAAAAGGTGACCAGCGATCCCAGTCCGTTTGTCCAGTTCAGAGTGGGACACAAGTCCTACGAGAGCAAGGTGAGACCCAAACATGAGCCTCATTCAGACCCACCACCATTAATTCACAGTGTAGTCATTATTGCTACAGCCAGTGTAGCTTTGAAGTAACAGCGTACATGAAACACAGTTCTGTCTTAAACTTAAATCTTGCACTTTCAAGCCTTTTTCCCTCATTTTTTGTAGAAATTTGCAGTTGTGCTGTCGTCTGTGACGCTCAGGTTGTTGCCTGTCTCGACCAGGCCTTGATATGTCCCGTTTTCCCTTCCAGACCAGATATAAGACCAATGAACCGGTGTGGGAGGAAGCCTTCACCTTCCTCATCCACAACCCCAAAAGCCAGGAGCTGGAGGTTGAGGTACGGGAGCGTCTTCAGTAACAGCGCAGTGAGGTTGCTGCTCCCTGCTGCAGTCGGTTGTTTGTGTTTCAAGGCAGTTGAATAAATAAGCACCCTGTTTGTTTTAGGTGAAGGACGAGAAACACGAGTGTTCGCTGGGGACGTTAACGCTGCCTCTGAGTCGCCTGCTGGAGGCGGAGGACATGACGCTGAGCCAGCGCTTCCCTCTGAAGAACTCCGGACCGAGCTGCACCCTCAAGATGAAGATGGCACTGCGGGTAGGACGGCCTGCAGACGATGTTCTCGGAGTGAAAGTGGCCCTTTGTTGGTGACTGCTGCTTCCAGGCTATAAGCTAAGCTAAGCTAATGACCTCCCGGCTCTACGACTGCACTTAAAGCACAGATGTCATGCAGTAACACAGAAGATGTGTGCAAAATCAAAGAAAAGTTAAAATAAATGAGAGTTGTGTAGTTGTTTTCCACGCAGAGGATGGATGTCGGTGGATGTCGGTGGATGTCGGTGGATGTCGGTGGTTGCTGGCTGTGACCTCGCTCGCCTCTCGTTCGACTGTCAACCGTTTTCGTTTTTCTCTGTATGTGTGTCATTTCAGGTGTTGTGTTTGGAAAAGGCCGCCTCTTCAGACTCCACCCCGTCCTCCGTGCAGGTCCGCAAGTCCAGCTCCTCCAACCCCACCCCACGGCCCTCCGTCTCCTCCGACTCCCCCAAGCCTCCCTCCACCTCCTCCGACATCCCCCACTCCGGCTCAGTTTCCGCCCAGGACCTGCTGAACCGGCGGAGGGAGGCCGACGACGCCTTCAGGTCTCCAGGAAGCACAGACTTGGGTCAGGGTGGAGGAGGAGGGGGTCAAAGCCTGGCAGAGACCGGGAGGAGCACCTCCAACCTGGCCATCTCTGGCTCCCAACAGTATCTGGCTGGAGGCAAAGAACCAACGCCCAGCATCGCATCGGACATCTCCAACCCCTACGCGGCTCAGGAGCTGCAGCTGAGACTCCAGCAGCTGCAAAAGTATCTATCAATCAGTCAAATATCAGTTTATCCGTCCATTTATCGATCTGTCCGTCTTTATGTCCTGCTGGTTTTGATGGGTTCACCCCTCCTCCGTGTCCCTGCAGTGGTTCAGGCCCCAGTCACTTCCCGCTGGGTGAGGTCCAGCTGACAGTCAGGCACAGCTCCCAGAGGAACAAGCTCATCGTGGTCGTTCACGCCTGCAGGTACGGACCAATGAGAGTGAAGAGTGTATTCCAGAAACGACCCTTTACGAGGTCGGTGTTTTAACTCCGTCTTCCTCCGCAGAAACCTGATCGCGTTCACCGACCACGGCTCGGACCCCTACGTCCGCCTCTACCTGCTCCCTGACAAACGGAGGTCGGGCAGAAGGAAAACTCACACGTTCAAGAAAAACCTGAACCCCGTTTACGACCAGACGTGAGTTCTGCTCCCGCTCGTCTCACCTTTGTCTCGTTGGCTGTTGATCGCTCGGCGGCTGAGCTGTGAACGTGCTCCTCCTCTCTCCTCCTCTCAGGTTCGAGTTCACCGTTTCGCTCGTGGAGCTCCACAGGCGGACCCTGGATGTCGCGGTGAAGAATGGCGGGGGTCTGCTCTCCAAGCACAAAGGCCTTCTGGGAAAGGTACAGATCATAGCGCCAAGTGGTCACTTCTGTCTTGAAATTAGCTTATTTTTTTCTTTGATGTTGTGCATTTAGAGACGAAAATAGCTTTAATTTACATCTAATATCTGCAGATATGGTTGATTTTTCATAATAAAATGGCGTCATTGTAAATGTTTGCAGCTGTTAAAGAAAACTGTTGCCTTTCTCATCAGGTTCTGGTGGACTTGACCCACGAGGACATCAGTAAGGGTTGGACACAATGGTCAGTCTTTGATCATCAAACAGCTCATACAAAGCTCACTTTTATTATAGAAAACATTTTCCAAAATAAAAGCATCTTTCTCCCCCTGCAGGTTCGAGCTGAGTGAAGATGGCCTGAGGAAGCCTCACCAACTATAGATGACTACGATGGGAACATCATCATCATCATCATCTTCATCATATCACCACACTTCCGCTTCATACACTTCCATTTAAGTCGACAGTGTGGCTTTTTTTATTTCATTACTTGTAAGTGTAGAAAAGGAAACAGAAAAGCAGCTTTTGACATTCATTTAATCACATCGTTCGCAAGGCAGACCTCCCCTTTAAGACGAGAACGGCTGATAGACTAAAGGGAGTATACAACATGTAGAATACTATATATGACATCATGTACTGCTGTGGAAGTCTATATTCCATATTTATAGGACAAACTATAGCAGCTGCGGAGGAAGACAATCTACTTTTTCTGCAGCGAAGAATGACAATGTACAGGTTTGTAAATATATACGCTGATGCTGGAGGGCGTGTTGAGAGGTGCGTCTCTTACTCGGCCAAACGAGTGCTTGTAATTTTATGTCATTTGATTGAATTTTTTTAATGAATAACATTCTGGACAAAGTTTCTGAAGCAGAGCAGGCGGGCGGTCGCAGAGAAAGACGCCACCAAAGAGACGAGAAGTATTTGATTCTTTCGCCCTCGCGGGTTTTTGGTAACGCAGCTGTCGTCTGGCTTTAGTCCACTGCAGTAATGTGTGTATTAACCGAGAGGAAAGGACTGAAAGTACACAAATACTGTGTTAAACTTCATGTGAGTTCTTCTCCGTCTGTTCGTACACGTGTTGTTACACTGAGATGAGGCCATTGTTAAACCTGTTTGTTTTTTACTGAATATTTGCACATCTGTGTGGTTTTTTTTTTTTTAATCTGTCGGGGATCATCTTTACTCTAAGTGGCAAATTAAACATTGCCTGAGTTCATCTGAAACAAAAATGTTTGATTTAGCGGGTAATTTTTACCTTAGATTTTAAATAATATGAGAAATTAAAGATAAAGTGTTGAAATAATGTAAATAACCTTTTTTTAAAGGAATAGTTCAACATTTTGGCTTCTGACAAGATGCTGCTCTCGTGTCTGTCATTTACATATGAAGCTACAGCCATGAGACGCTTAGCTTAGCTTATTTTAGCTTAGCATAAAAGCTTAAAACGGGAGAACAGCTTGCCTGGTTTTGTCTGAAGGTAACAAAATCCACCAACTAGAACCTGTGAAGTTTGCTAATTCAGACCTTGTTTGTTTAATCTGTACAAGTGGTGGCGTTACAGGGAGATGCTGTGTGAGCTCGACTGTTTCTTGGTGACAGTAAGACTCCAGGAAGTCTTTGTTCTCGGCCACAGTCAACAATAATCTGGTCCCTGGATTTTGTTCCCCTCAGACTGAGCCAAGCTGCATTTTCCCTTCTGTTTAAAGTCTTTATGCTAAGCTAAGCTAAGCTAAGTGGTTGCTGGCTTTATGTTTAATAGAGAATGTTATCGATCTTGATATTGATCTCTTGCATATTTTCCAAAATGTTCAGCTATTCCTTTCAGGTAATTCCTGCATCAAAATGAGCTGTATTTAAATGAAGTGATGAAATTATCACTCACATTTTCTTCATTTATCTAAAGCCACTATGTGTAGAAGTTTAGAAAGCTCCACCCTCCAGTGGAAAAACTAAAACAAGTCACAGTGACGACCAAACTGTAAACTCTGAATTCAGTTCTCATTATTTACCTTGATGAGAGAGAACCAGGCCTTTATTTGGAACAGGCTTGTATTAGAGACAGGCTTTTATTTCTAATTTCGCCTGTTCCCTGAGTAATGCAACATACCTCCATCAGTACAACGACAGTTTATCTGTCAGAAATGTGGTTTTATTCATTCATTCGTCCATCAAGAAAACACTTCCTGCTGGTTTCTCACATCTCACCTTATGACGCTGAATTCAGCATGTGAGTACTTTTTTATTTGCTCTTTGTTTGTTTATTATAATCTTTGAGACCTTGCCAGTATTTCCCACTTTTATAAGAGAATCATTGGTTTCCACATCTGGATTTCCACAAACAGACGCCTCTGAGTAATTTGAAAGACGCTTTAATGGCAGGAAATTTCTACAAATAGTGGCTTTAAAAAGTGTCTAAATGGGCTTTTTTTTATTATTATTTGTTTTTGTGGCGCTCACAGCAGGCGATAAACTGCACTACAGTCATTCTGAGTTCTCATTTTGTTTATGAATCAACATTAGTCTTAAGGGTCATTTTCAGCATGTTGTTGTGTTTCATTTGCTGAAGTTACACAGAAAATATGTGTAGTTTGAAGCAAGACACAAGTTTTGAAAATGCCTTTTTTTTTTTGTTTGTTTGTTTGCTGCTTTGTCTGCACAGCACTCGATCAGGAGGGATTTATATCAGTGACAATGCACCACACACGTGATTCTTTGTATCAAACACATGAAATAAATGCACATCCATGCCGCTCCACAAAGCCAAAGAGCAGCAGGTTGGTGTTGATCTAGAAGAGGGCAGCGTGACCTTTGACCTTCAAACACAAATGTAGACCTTTGCCTTGCTGTGTTCACGTCGCACATCCAGAGTATTTTACACATACGTACGTACACTGTGCCGCTCTGCGTTTTATGTCTCAAAGTGTTTTTTTTATTGTGTTTTCCAGACGTCACCTTCTTTGTCTCCTGTGTTTTGTTTCGTGAGAATCGAAAAGATTGTGAGCGACCGGATTCGAGCTCTTTGCCTCTGGGGTGGAATTTGTCCTCTGAAAGGCGGTTTGTCTTCTCCGTCTTCTTAATTTATCTTGTGCCTTAAAATTCGCACCACCCAGAGATATTTACATGTCTAAAAAGAACCAACAGAACTACAACAGTTTCAGAATGTCTCCCACATGTCTTTTAAAACAAATAAAGAGCTTTAGCTGGCGATGGCAGCATGAAGCTGGACAGCACTGTGGCTCCTCACTGTTCTTTTTCCATTTATCACAGCAGAGGCTGTCAGGTGGCGCAGGGTGAGCAGGTATTATAATAACACAGCTTTTGTGTAATAACAGCGCGAAAGGTGGTTGCAGGTGGATGCTATCAGTGAAAAAGCTCTTCAATCCTCCCATACGCCACCTGCTCTGCAGCCAACAGACCAGCTGCTGAGCGTGGAGTCAGATATTTCCCTCAGGTAAAAGGTAAAAAAACAGCTTAAAGGGAAACCGCTTGATGTGTAAAAGAGCAACGGTTTGTCCCAGAGGTGGAGGAAGGTTTCAGATCCTTTACATGAAACCACACTGAGGAAATACTCTGCAACCAGTCCTGCACTGAAAATGTTATGGAGTAAAAGTATGTGAGTATAATCAGGAAAATGTACTGAAAGATCAACTCCCAGTGTGTCTCCGTGCAGCCTGTCACCGCCAGATAACAAGGATGTCCTCTAGTGGTCACATCTAAATCTTCATGCACTCAGTCACCACTGGAGGGCGCCAGATCACAATCAGTGCGGTGCCTGCACCCTGCACGCAGGACAGCAGTGCTTAAATTAGTGTTTTATTTCAACTCTTTCAGGGGCCTGGAGATAAAAAAAAAAAAAAAAAAAAAAAAATCCAATAATTCACATGCAAGAAGCAAAGATTAGAAAAAAGTCATATTTTTTTTTGTCACATAAATCCAAGCCTGCATCATCATCACACCTTCATCTGACCCTGACCAATAAATAATCCCAAGTTTATTTTAATAAGGATTTAAAGGAGCTGCAGCAGAAACACAAACTGACCCCAGACCAGCTGAGGCATCTGGAAGTCTCATGACGGAGCAATCAGATTATTTGACACACCTGAAGCCAGTGATGTAAGAACTGGACTGAGGTGGTCTCTGCTGGTCTTACTGAGGACTCTGAATCGGCTGTAAAGGCAGAATCGTCGAGCATGAACACATCAAAAAGTTTTTCTGATTCCTGCTGAGACATAAAGGACTGCAGCGCGGCTCCTTGTGTTCCAGCTTTGTTTACGGGGCCTCAGTCACTTGCGTCGTGATATAAAAGCAGGAGTCGTCTGCTGGCTGCTTCCTCCTGCTGGAGTTTTTTGATGAATCAGACTCCAACCCACTTTGACTGCCTCTGGATATTGGTGTCAAGAGGTAACACACACACACACACACACACACACACACACACACACACACACACACACACACACACACACACACACACACACACACACACACACACACACACACACAGTTTCTCATCTCTTGCTGTTTGTCATAAATGAGGATCTATTGTGTGCAGGTGGCAAAAGGGAAAGTTTGCTGCCTGCTGACTGGAGGCCTGCGGGTATTTTAATTTCAGGAGAATGTGTTTATTTCTATTGTTATGAGGACCAGGTGTCCGCAAACATGAGCTCACCCTCTCCCACCCCCCCCTTTGGGAACTGAACACAGTATTTCTGAGGCAGATTATTGCACAGCCTCAGGTTTGCTGTGATTTGACTGAACATAAATTACGTGAAAAGCGTTCAGGAAGCTGAATTCACTGAGTTCATGTTCTAGGAGGGGTCTCCTGGGCACAGACGAGCCATGGGCCCCTTTGATCACCTGCTGGTAGGAATGAGTGGATAAACGTAGATGTATTCAAAACTATGCACCTGTACAATTTGACACTGTGAGCAGCAGTGAAGTCTTGTCATTTCATGGTGATGCACTTGATTTGTACGTATTCTTAGACTGACGCCATCACTGCTGACGCAAAAGTGTTTACTCCTCAGTTTTTGTTCAGATTAAACAAACGTCAGTGAGCTTCAGAGATGTTGGTCGGTGGACCAAACTAAGATAAGATCGACTAAGCTAAGCTAAGCTAAGCTAACCAGTGGATCAAAAGCCATCAAGCAATTTAATATGTTCTGTAATTAACTGAATTATTTAATGAATCATTTTATTAATTAAAACGTGCTGATATAAAGCCATGATTTTCTGATATCAACTGAGAGTTTTCTGGAATCTTTGCAAAAATGAACATTTGGCTGCAGACAGGCGTTTGAACTCTATTTGAGGACATTTTTCAAATTTCAGTTTCCTTCAGCTCAGCGGATATTTCAGCTTCTCCGCCTCAACAGGAGAACCGCTGTCCTCTCTGACCTGCCTTCATCTCAGAACCTGCGTTATTTCCGACAGCACCTGAAAGCAGCAGCAGTGCTGAATC
This sequence comes from Chaetodon trifascialis, assembly GCF_039877785.1. NCBI lineage: Eukaryota > Metazoa > Chordata > Actinopteri > Chaetodontiformes > Chaetodontidae > Chaetodon > Chaetodon trifascialis. Next base: position 4,208,946 of record NC_092066.1, on the reverse strand, counting down.
AGAGTAGAGAGCTCGTCAAGTCAGATTCAACAAGATTACATCCGGATATCGCACGAATTACCTTCAAAATAAAGGTTTAAAAGAATTGGGTGCCGTGGACTACAGACTGAAGAAAAATACATTCATGGATCAAAACTTCTGTAAACTTTGGTAAATATATTATTATTTGTTTTTACTTATGTAACACATAAAAAAACACAACAACAAAAACTGATAACACAAGGCACCAGATGTATGAATTATCAAAACACAAATGAGGAAGTAAAGCATCACCTCGAAGATATTTTATTTAAATAGTAACACTGGCTATACTGTTTATCTATAATGGTTTTATTTCTAAACTTACCACAGATGAAAAAAACACTTTCTTGGGTAAAAAAAAAGAAAAAAGAAACAAAAACAGGAAAATAATACTAAAGATCATTATTTTTCCAAGAGCATTAGTTTAGAACTGTTGTTTTGTCTTGTCAATTATTTATTTGTTATTTTAAGCTCTGTTTTTGAAATCTTACATTTCAAATGCTCTGTGATTGTTGCTGTTGCTCTGTGATTTATATGAATAAACTTCATTTACTGCTTGAACCAATTTTACAGCCATCATTGAGTCCATCCTCACCTCCTCCATCACCATCTGGTACGCTGCTGCCACCACCAAGGACAAGGGCAGACTGCAGCGTGTCATTCGGTCTGCAGAGAAGGTGATCGACTGCAATCTCCCGTTTCTTCAAGACCGGTACACCTCCAGGACCCTGAGGCCTGCAGGAAAGATTGTGGCTGATCCCTCCCACCCCGGACACAAACTCTTTGAGTCACTCCCCTCTGGCATGAGGCTGCGGTCCATCAGGACCAAAACCTCACACCACAAGAACAGTTTTTTCCCATCTGCTGTCAGCCTTATCAGCAAGGCCTGGAACCCCCCCTGACACTTCACACTTCACCTCTGCCTCTACTTGTCACATTGACAGTGCCATAACTCCATGCGTTACATTAACGCTCAGCTTGGATTTCCTTTTTTGGATTTGCACATTTGTGAACTTTCGATGAAAACAGACTGTGTATATATATATTTCTATTGTTATATTTTGTACTTTTTAATAGGCTATTTTTAGAAGATTTGTCATGCCTTAACATCACCAAAACAAATTCCTTGTATGTGTAAAATCGTACTCGGCAATAAAGCTTTTTCTGGTTCTGATTTCTTTAATTTTTTAACTTCAGCCTTTGCGGCTCACAGGTTTTTATTTTTAAAATCCAGACCGGAAACGCCGTGCCTAAGCGCTCGTGCCTTGACGCGGAGAGAGCTGGCGCCTCCAGCAGCAGCAGCAGCAGCAGCAGAAACGCCCTGCATCCTCTCTCCTCTCCTCCGACATCCATCCGTGCGCCCCGGCTCCCCTCCACTCCCCTCGCCGCCGAGGAGCCACTCTGAGCGGGAAGGAAGACGAACCAAACCTCGCTGGAAGAAATGGCCTTTTAACACTTGAGAGAATAACCCAGAAGAGACATGGATCCTTTGCCTTTTTCCTTCCTCCACCTCCTCCTCCTCCTCCTCGCTTCCCTCAGCTGCCTCCTCGCGGCTGCTGACAGGAGATTCGGTGAGTAAATTAACGGATGATTATTGTCTTTCTGGCCGGAGCCGCATCCCGCAGAAACCTCAGAGCCATTTTGCAGACAGATCCGAGGACGCGATTTTTTTCTGATCTGTGTCAATATTTGTATGAGCGGAGCTGCCAGGACCCACAGGCTGCTCCACTGCAGCTTCACCTGAGCCGAGAAAAACAAACACGGTCATCCGGTTTGACAAAGATCCGCCGCAGACGCGCGAGTTCCTCAGAAAGATCACAGAAATGATGGAAGAGCCGCGAAAAGGCGCCGCTGCGCACCGAGGAGACGCTGCGCGCGCCGGCGGCGGGAGCAGGAGGGAGCGACCGCGAAACTGACCTTTATTCCATCAACCACACGTGCGAGTCAGGGCTGTTTCTAACTGCAATTAAAACTGAGATTAAATAAAATATTCAAAAAATAATTCAGATTAGTTGAAAATAATACAATAATAACACAAAATTTCAAAAATAAAAAAGTACATGCATTATAATAAGTGATATATATGAAATAAGATTTAAAAAGTAGCCGTTTGCTCAGGAAATAAAATAAAAATCAAAGTAAAGACAGTAATAAGATAATATAATTAAATTATTATTAGAATGATTCAGAATTCCATTAATAAGCTACTGACAAAATAAAAATGGAGGTAATGAACATACAAAACATGTTCATGTGGAAATATTTATTTATATATTTATTTCAAAAACATAAAAACAATTGAAGAAAGCAGTAGATAAAGACTGTGGAGATGAATGAAATAAAGGGAATAAATGACACACAGCAGCGCCAAATGCAAACACAAGAACAACCATCAGTGATGCGAAGCGCCGAAAAACCAGCTGGTCCACTCAGCATCCTGTTTCCAGCTCTGCGCTCCTCACACAGGCAGCTATTGATCGTGTGTGTGTGTGTGTGTGTGTGTGTGTGTGTCTATAAATAGCTGATATCTAATATTTCCTGACTGATTGGGGATTGGGAGCCTGCAAGATGACTGATGCAGAAATGTGTTGTAGAGGATAGTGAGAGGAGGAGGAAGAGCAGGAAGAAGCTGGTGCTGAGAGGCAGGGATGTGTGTGTGCATCCAGACCCTCCTCCTCCTCCTCCTCCTCCTCCTCCTCCTCCTCCTCCTCTCTCCTTAAGATTACATAACCAGCATACAGACAGTATGGCAGCCACAGGACAGACTCCGCCGAGGAGACGAGCAGCAAACGGCAGAGAGCTGCAGCGTCCGTCTCATTTACACGTTCAGCCTCAGAAACCACCAGCCGTCTCTAAGTGTCCTCTGATTGGCTGATCTGCCTCTAACCTCACTGATGGATATGCTTTAATCACCAATCCTGCAGTAACCCCACAGGCCTGTTTGGTTTTTAGTTTTTCACAAACAGAGCAGAAATGTTGCTCTGCTTCTGTCGCAGTTACAGCAAATACGTAACATAGCTAAAATCATGTTAGCTGCTTTACGCAGCGTGTCCTGCAGAGGCCACCGTACTATGGCTCAACGTAAACAGGAGGAAGTTGAATGAAGGTGGAGCTCAAAGCACCAGAACATAGATGTAAATAAATACTTTAGAGCGTGTGTGGCCTCTGATTGGTCGTTCACTCGTGAATCCCATCGTGTTATTGGCTCTGTCTTGTGCCCTTTTTCGACGCCTGCTTGCTTGTGTTATGTGGAGGCGGGTCCAGGAGGAAGCTGGTGTTGAGTCGGCGTGCTGCACGGTCAGGAAAGGCGATACACAAACACTTAGTCTCACGCTGTGTGACTTCATTTGAGGAAACATTAATGTAGTGAGAATTTATTAAGGCGGTTGATTCTGAGTGAGGCTTTGTGGGTGGTGGGGCGTGGCATGGCGACCCTCTGCAGGTCACCTGACTCTGAATACGACGTCTGCATGAGCAGCTAGTTGTCCCTCCTCTTCGTAACGTAAGAGTCACGTCCAGCATATGTTCTGCTGTTCTGTTTCTATCTTTCTCTTGAAATTTAGTTCAAACTAGCACAGTAAGAACTTTCCTCCATCTCTTCCAATGTGGTTTTCACGTCCTGTGCTCATCTGAATTTGACGTCACGTGACTCCAAACCACCTAGAATCTCTGAATGACTGTCGCCATCTTGGTTTATTGGAGCCAGCCGTTTCCAAACTGTGTTTGCAGACAGTGGTTTTCCTTCATCCAGTCATGTGTTCACAAAGTGGTGAACCTTGCTCCATCCTCTATGAACGGCTGAGCCTTGCCAGGATGCCCCTTTCATACCCAATCACGATCCTCTCACCTGATTACCTGTGGAACGCATTCCACATCTTTCCCAGCCTTTGAACCGTGTTGCTGTGTCAGATTCACAATAAGCAGATATTTATAAAGTCAAGCATTAAATATGTTTTCTGTGTGACGGTTGAAGTCTTTGAATGACTGCTCGTGTTGTAGTTGAGCAGGATGTAATGAAGCACGTTGCTGTCGTCCTGTGTGTCTCTCAGCACCGGTCTGATGACATAATTTGATGTTTTTTCTACGGAGTTTGGTTCAGGGAAACGTCCCCGTCCTCTCAGTCCACCAGCGGACTTGAAGAAGTTCAAAGACTAAATGAGTTAAGTGGAGCTTTTACCTGCAGTGTCCCACCGCACATCGCTTGTTAGCGCTAATAGTTGCTCCTGCACACCTTTAGCCTTTAGCTGCATTGTTTGTGCTGGATGATGAAGTGGGAGCTGCAGCCTGCAGGAACGCTGCCCAGTCGAAGCACCGCCACCGCTTGGCTTCCCGCCGCTCGCCTTGACAGGTGATACAAGCCACATTTCCACCTTAAGAGGTCACCTGAGGCGGAACCTTCCGTTTTTATTTCTGCCAGGAGAAGTCGGGTCAGAGCGCTGTCTCTCGTTCAAAGGCCACTTCATGCGGTTTTGCCTGTTTTTGGTGGGTCTGTGTTGAAAATGTGCACAGAATAAGACATTTCTATCAAGAGTCAGGTTTGAGGTGCCGTCACTTGACTGCTTTTCCTTCCCTTCATTGATTGACAGGAAGCTCTATAAGATGTCAGAAAATAGAGAAAAATGTAAATTGCATTTTCCCACGGCCCAGGTTGATGCCTTCATAGTTCTTATTTTGTTCAAGCAGCAGTTCAATCTTCAATTTACAATGATCCAAAACAGAAAATCAGGAAATCTTCACATCTTTGAGAATAAATGGTCACACATGAAACAGCATTTCATACGAGATGCTGCAAATTCACCTGATCTGTAACTTTCAGACGTTCCTCAGGTGAATTGTCAGATTTCTGATGTGAGTCTTTTCCAGTTTCGGAGCTAAATGTCAGTTTTGGGGATTTCATGATGATCAGTTTTTGAAACTTTAATTATTGAGGTGTTGATGCAGCCGACAATCAATAATTTAAGAGTGAAAGAAGCCGTTCGTCACTGTGAATGCTTCCACTGTTGACACTGAACACCTCAGTGGATGTACTTTTCTGTCATCCTGTAGTTTCTGAAGACGAGCTTGCAGTCGGACTCTGTGTTTTCGAGTGTTCGGCTTCATTTTAAAGCCTCTCTGAGCCACATTTTACCTCCTGAGATTTGAACCGCAGCCTGCGCTCGGCTCGGCTCTCCTAATCATTAACGTGGACCTGGAGAAGGTCACCGCTGGTTCGCCTGGTGTGACCGTAGCCATGGCAGCGCTCATTAACATTTCATTCGTGCTGATTGGTTGCTCGGGTCGGGGGCCGGGCTGCAGAGCCAGTTTACTGCAGCTGTGCTGGGAGACGTGTGGACGTGGACAGAGACAGGAGGACGGGAGCTCACAGCAATCTGATTTTAGTTGCAGTAAAAGGTCTCATGATCTGTGTGTGTGTGTGTGTGTGTGTGTGTGGTCATGTCGATCATCTGACGTCATCACTGTCAGTGTTTATCTGACGTTATGAATCTAATAAAGAGTAACGCTGCAGAGGAGACTCTGACGCGTCGGTTTGTTGGTGAGGAAGCTCCGTTGGCTTTATTGATCTTTTGGCTGCATCGACTTGACGTTCATCAATAAGCTGATCATTTGGGATCAGTGTTTATTGATCGCAGAGGCGGTGAGTGTGATGAACGGCCTGCTTGATTGATGCCTCCTCCTGTTCAGATGTCTTCTCACCGCACAGGTGAAACCACATCAGCTCTGAGTCTGATTGGTCCTGCAGGACTAATCGTGCTTCCTGTTCAGTGTCTCAGTGCTGTTTTCTTTTCTGGTCAGTCTCCCGGTCGGCGCCTGGACGTTTGTGGCTTTAAGCAGTTTGGATCTTTCTAGAACTGATCGATCCATTGCTGATCCATCTGACTTCCTGTAAGTTGTCTAAACATGTGATGCAGTTACAGCATGTCAGTAGACGCAGTAATACGGACATATTTGCCTGATAGAAGGACTTTAATTGTCCACGACCGCCAAATACTTACTAGTTGAATCTGAAATCGGCAGTCTCACCTCCTGGAGCTTGATTTTCCTGAAACTTCTGGTTTATTAAACTTTGGTTCTTAAACATAACACTAAGTACAGTTAAGTTGCACATAAACATGCAGTAAAGCTGCAGTTTATTGGATCTAGAGGGATCATTGCCATCATTTCAGGTGCTCGCTTTCTGTGTAACCTCCAATTAAAGTGTCCTTCAGAGCTCAAAATATTGGTGAAAGTTGCATATTGCAAGCAAAAGTGTTTGGTGTTATTCAACCTTAACCAAAATCTTAACACCTTAGGTTTAACGCAGGCAAATGACAAATAATGTTCAGACCGTTTACGGCCACGGTTTGTCATTAAAAGCTGCTGCAGGAAAAGTGATTTCCTGAAGCGCCATAACTTGGATTGTTTGTTGGAAAAATTAAAAATCCAGTCTGGACCGCACATAATGAAGACAGCCAGCATCTGAGAGCTCCAGCGAAAGAGAGCTCTGAACACAGAGCGCCGCGCCGTCATTTGAACAGATGGATGGATGAATGCCGCGGATTTGAACAATCAGGGGAAGAGCAGAGGAGAGGAGGATGAGAGGAAGGGGATGAAAGGACGAGGGAGGAGGTGATGGAGGCGGTTGTTTTGTCGCTGCAGGAGACAGAGGAGGGGAAGACAGAGAGAGATTACCGCCAATTTAAGCAGAGCTGCTCATACAAACCTCCTAATTGAGAAATGGATTTCCCCGCTCCGCTGCCACGAAATAAAAATGATCAAATGCGTCCAAACTCTTCCTTTAGCGCGCATCTAAGTCGTCAGGTGGCGTCTTGTCGCGATTGATCGTTTCTCTCGGAGGCCCAAACAAATTGGCTTGCCGTCATGTTAAAAGCGAAGCGCGGCACAAACACGAAAACACGTCTGCTGCGCACATGCAGTCGAGATAGACGACGTGCAGGCAGCCAATTAGGAAATCCCTTTCTGATCAGCCACGGGAAAAAACCTGAGCGTGAAGTCAGCCTTTAGATCGACAGCGGGAGCTAAGAATAAAACTACAAAGACAGGGAGAGCTTTAAAAAGGCCCGGCCCCCCCCCCCCCCCCAACGTGTTATCAACTGCCCGGAGATGTAAACACCCCCGAGGAGATAACATTGTGTGGTGGAGAAGGTTGGAGCCAAACGCTGAAGGAAAATGATGAAAGTGGTTCGCTGTAATCGAGACAGAAGGCCACATAAAGAGAGTCAGAGGCCGGTGATGGAGACAGACACGACTAAACGTAATATCTCACTCATTATATGAACAGATCAAGTGAATGTTTGCTGACCTCGCCGATCGTAACCATCCAGCCATTGCATCTGGAAATGAGCAGAACTGTAAACTGGGAGAGCCAGTTAATGATTTTCTTGTGTTGTCCAGATGTTAAAAAAGCACCTTAAAAATAGAAGAAAATCATTTAAAATACACAGCATTATAACTATGCACTAATTAGCTTAGCCAACTAGCTACTCAGGGTTAAAGCCAAACGCCGGCTAGATATTTTCATTTTCGTGTTGGTGAGTTCACTTTACGATGATCTGCGGGATAAAATTACTGTTTTTGTCAATGGAGTCTGGTGGCTTTGACCACAGCGATACAGCTGCTGGTGATGGTTAGGGTCCGAGATGCTGGCGCTCCAGTGTGACACCTAGTGGCAGTGAATGTCATATAGGACCTGCAAAGTTAATTAGCCAGATACAGTTGATCAAATGTGCAGCACTGAATAGTTTGGATTTAGCCTGACTGGAGGTTGAATGGAAAGGGGATTTTTAGGGGTGATGATGTAGAAATAAGGATTGTTCATCTCATAATGTGACGTCTTATCAATCATTCACTGCTGCATGGTCACTACACAGAAACAGTCCCTTTATTCATGGAGTGATTTTTTTTTTTTTTGTTGCACATCTTTTAACATTTTTAATGTATGTAAACAGATGTTGGTCTGTGTTTTCATATACTTCAGGATATGACGACAGTACGGGCGGGTTGTCGTTTATACAGCCAATTAAATCATTGGCTTTATTTTCCAAGGTGACCGCTCTCAGTTTAATCATTGGCCCTCTCCCACGGGAGCAGCAGGTGTCGCATGCAAACAGACAGATGGCATCCTGGGAAATGTAGTGCCTGTCCTCGTCAGCGAGCGCAGCTTGTAACGGCCCTGCCAGGAGGCATTAAAGGCCACAGCCTGGACGCTGCTCTTTGCTCACAGGGTGAAGCTGATTGAAATTCCGCTCCTCCCGCTTCGCCGGCTTGGCGTCCGTCCACAGTGCAACCTATTTCACACTCTACTGGTGTGGAGTGATGAAACCAGACAGCAAAAACTTAGGGTGGCAGCAAAAGTCCAAAAGCAGCATGCGGTGCCATCTTCCATATCCTCCACTTCTAACCAGCTCTTATCTGCAAGTCAAACAGGAAACAAAACTCTTATTTTTCCTTATATCCTCTTTCATTAAGTTGATTCATTAAAAGATGATCAGTGCATCAAATGTGTGACAGAACATTTTTATGGGTTTTCTGTGTTTGAAAACATTAAATATTGAATGTCAGGGAACATATTTTGCCAAAATGTGAAAACAGCATTTTGTTCTCAAATGTTATGATTCCCTTTCAGTTGTAAGCCTGTGTGATTTGCCTTTTTTGCTTCTGTATCTTTGTTCTTATTAAGCTGTTTTGAAGCATTTGGCCCAAAAGCAGCATGAATGGCCCAAAGCTGCTGTAATGAAGCTCTGACTCTTTGTAAACTGCGTTTCTGTGTTACATGTTTCTGCTTTTAACAAGACGGCGCCCGCTGGAAACGGCTGTGATTACCGGGTCCTTTTCCACAGAGATGTAAACAAATGCAGCCTCGGGTGATTCTCCCTTTAATTATACCAAAACAGAAACATAATGAATATCCAGCAAACATGACACAAGCTCATAGCAAATGACTTCACTCTGATTTGTCTTCGTTAAAGACAAACTGCGTCCCGGGCAAAAAGACACGATGCTGCTTGAAGCAGCGTGTGTGGAGCTGCTGTTGATTTGAGTCACAACGAGCCTGTTTTGTATGATTTATGCAGACGTTCCTGTTTTGTTTTACCCTTTTTCGCCACAGAATAATTGCAAATAGTGAATTTCAATTAATAAACTATCAAAGACGGAAGATCAAGTGCTTTGTGAAACACAAATAGGAATAATTCCACCTGATTACAGGAAACATCATTAATGTTATTAGAAACACCTACGACAACCTCACAAAATCTCCCGTGAAAAGGGCTGTAGACTACGTCACTTTTTATTATTAGAGCATCCAAACAGGGTTATGTTTGAGCAAATGATATTTAATTTTAGTTTTAGAAATGATATAAAACTGTAGTAAGTTAAGTGGGCCTGCTAACTAGCTCTGATACCAGAACAATGCTGCGTATGACACAGATCATCTTCTGGTGAGCGTACTCACTTCTTGCTTGGGACATGTAGCTTTAGCCTTTAGCATTATCATCGTGTACAGACCCTTTTGTTTGAAAACAGGTCAGCTGTAAATATTTAAAATGTCAGCTGGAGTTTATCGGCCAACTTATGGAGTTAGCGTTCAGTAGCTCATTAGCTGCAGCTGATAAAGTCTGCTAGCAACAATGGTCATCGCAAAATGCTAGCTAGTAGCTGGTAGCAACCCCTACTGGCTCAGTTCCATGGCTGTTACAGGCTGCTAATGCTACATCCGCCATTTTGTTGGATTTGTAACTGAGAAAATACATTTTTATCTTCTCCCAAAACGGCTTTGCTGGATCATTATCTGTAGGTTCCCTTTTAATTATAGCTGTTTTGTGACTGTGGTTTTGTTATTTGTTGATTTAGTTTTCCTGTGAGCTGTTTACTGCAGTGCTAACCAAGCTAGGCGAGGCTAATGTGTTGCTAATGTAACATTCTGAGTAGGCTAACTGTTAGCCTAAGTGTTTTTATAGTTTATTCTTTTTTTCTTCTGGATTCTGGGTGTATGTTTAGATAGATTACATTTGATTTAAGTCATATCATATGGATCTTAAATCTCTACCTTAAATCAGGACTCGGTGATACTTTTCTATTTGACAGTTAGCTAGTCTTTAATGGGGATTGCAGTTTCCTTGTTACTGTCCATATCCATTTTGTATTGTATCTGGTATGTCTTCTTTACTGAGCAAGAATACAGTCTTTACCTAATTTGAACCAAATGCTTTGAGTTGTTACTAGAAACACTTCCACTTCCATATCCTTTAAAAAGCAAAAAATGAGCATTATTAATGTTCCTTTGGAGGAAACGATTTGGGAAAAAAGTGTGAATTTCTCTAAAATCTCCAACCTCGTCAGACAACAGATGACCGAGGAGCATTTGAAGAGCTCCTTGTGAGTGTTTGTGTGGTTGTAAGTACACAAAAAATACAAGCCAAGGCCATCTGCTGTTCACACCAAAGAAAAGAAAGCAATACTGTGGGCACGATGGCCTCTCAGAGGCTGCGGAGGTTTGTAATAGAAAAGCAATCGCCTGGGCGCCAGACGTGGATGAATAATGAGCTCTGCCCTGCTGTAGTCTAAATGCTGATGCTGAGGTGATGTCCAATTGCTCCAAAACTGCTCCAGGTGAGCTGAAAGCAGATTTTAGGTTCAGGTGTGAGCGTCCATATTAGCAAACCCCCCTCGATAGACCACACAACGAGAGCTTGCGGAGCGTAGATGTGGAGGGAGATGAGGGGAGATGAGGGGGAGGTAAACGCTGCCACCCTTTGATCCCTGCAAGGCAGAGAGGCACTCAGTGACCAGTGTTGCCATGGTTACAGCATCCCATTGTTTTGCTGGTTTCAGCTGGTGGCTGTTACCGTCCCCAGAGTGTGTCCCTGTGTGTGTTTACAGCCACCTGAGTGCATACATTATGAATGAAACTGACACTAGATAAACTTTAAACTGCGTATTTATTAACACCGAAGTGCTAGAAGAAGCGTCAGTGGAAGTACTTTTAGTAGTACTAGAGAAGTAGTGGTACTGCTATTACTGATAGAAGTAATTGTTGGTGGAAGCAGTTAAAGTAGTAGTACTATTTGCTTAATAGCAGTAGCAGCAGTGTTAATCGTAGTAATAGCTATAATAGTAGTAGCACAGGCAGTAGTAGTAGTAGTAATTTGATTTGAACAGTAGTAGTGGTCTTAGTAGAAGTAGATTAGACAATGTAGTGGTAGTAGTAGTAGGAATAGTAATCACATTAAGAGAAGGATAGTAGATGTGAAGTGAGCAATAATAGTGGTAGCCATTTAATAACGGTAGTAGCAGTGGTAATTGTAGTAATAGTGGTAATAGTACTGTTACAGGCAGTAGATGAAGCAGTAGCCCAGTAGATACAGTAGCAGTAACAATAGTGGTAGAAGTAGTTCAGTTTAATAGTGGAAATAGTACAAGTAGTATTTTTAGTAGTAGTAGTAGTAGTGGTGGATTTAGTAGAAGTAGCAACAGTAGTGGACTCGCAAGAGGAGTAGTAGTAGTAGTAGTAGTAGTAGGGGTCTGAGACCAGTGTTAACAGTTTAACTCAGGCTTGCGACCTTCATCTGTTACCACAGTGGTTATCAGTTCCTCACACTGGACGGCCTTTATTGTGGCTGCAGGAAGCTCGTGGTCTGCATCAGCTAATGAATCCAAACTCAGATACTGTAAACGATGAAAGGAAAGAACACTGTGTTGGACTGTAACCTGCTATTACCTCCTGCTAAAGGACAAACCATCCTCTTCAGTGAACCTGCAGTGTTCATTTAACTGTGTTTGTATGAGAGTGTGAAGAAGTGCAACATGCTGCCTCATCTCCTGTAAGTGCGGGAGAATAAAACATGGCCGCCTCCCCTCCTCTCCTCTCCCAGAGGAGCGCTGAAGGAGCCGGTTTGATGCATCCTCTCAACCCAGTGTTAATTCAGGATAAGTGCAAGTTTTTGCTGTCCAAGCTGACAAATATAGCAATACAAAAACAGCCCAAAAGCACAAGAGATCTGAGGAGAAGAGTCTTATGAAGCCATTTAGTCTCTTATTCCATTTTTTTAAATTGACGGGCCAACACTGAACTGCAGGGTGAAACATTATATTACTCTGTTTCTTTAAAATCAAGATTTGTTAAGTGTCACTTCAACCTCATTCCAAAAAACAAGTTTTCTCACTTGTCTCTAATGGCTTTTTATGCAGATAGTTTGGCTTTCCTTTGTTTTCTGGGAGGTAAACTGAATTTTGTTTGAGGTACTCCTCAGAGGGACTACCTGAACCTGTGTGGGTATTATGTGTTTAATGGCAGACTCATGCTGGAAATCTGTGACTCACTTATAAAACCTGTGAGTGTGAGCTGGTTACGTGTCCACCAGCTAACCCGTGTGCCATCTTTGTGTTTCCCTGAAAACAGGTTGCCTGTTCGAGAGCGAGCTGTGTTCACCGTATGAGATCTGTGTCAACGGTAAGTCAGCTGACACACACCAACACACACGTTTCATCTGAATGCATCAATTACATGATGAGTGTTGAAGTATATTTGCACCACCTGCATCTCACAGTGCGGTGAAAAACACAGGATTTAAACTTCTCCTGCAGAAACAAGACTGCTCACGACGCTGGCGTCCCATTCGCTGTTTAAGTGACTGCACGCTGTCAGTCATCATATCAATCTCCCTCCTCATCATGACCAAAATGAGCTTCTTTGGCTGCAGCCTCTCTTTAAGCAGCATTTGAGCATCACTTTTCCTTGTGTCCCATTTTCCCTAATGGGAACTCTGCGTACAGTAGAGCCCTGTGCAAGACTGTTTTCTTAATCCCGCCCCCGCCCCTCCCACTGGATTTCTGACCTTTACCGCCCACTCCCACAATGTTTGTTCAAGACCTCCTGCTCCAGTAACGTGTGTGCTGATGACCGTCCAATCAGCAGCAAAGTTTAGAGCAGATCAAAGCGTACTCAGCAGGCACGTGTACTACAAAGCACATTCAGTCTGTGCTGCACTGACGGCTTCAACAGCCAACGTGTTATTTAATGCACACAAAATCTGAGCTGCTGCATCGCCTCTGCATTCATTCAGCCTCGTTAGACCCAACACACAAATATAAACTCACTTTCGTCCCTCGCGGCTTCTCTGGCATCAAGAGGAAGGAAACCCCTGCTGAGAATCAACCTAGAATCAGAGAAGCTCAGAACATGAAAGTCGTTCACAGAAAATAATTTGCATGTATTTTGGAGTCTTGGAAACACTTTTATCTTCGAGTCCACCGGGTCAGCCCAGCGATAACCGGGTTATCCTCCAGAGATCAGGCCGCATCTGCTCTGAGCTAACCTTTTGTTTTCTGCCTCTGCCGATCACCAGTGGTTTACTGGGAAGCTCTCGGCTTCACTTATCAACATCCCTGCAGGGTTTAAAGCAGACAGAGAGCTGACAGAGATAACAGAGCGCCATAATCTGTCGCATAATCTCATTAAGCATCTGAATGGTCTGTTAGGAGGTGCAGGTGGCCGTGCTGTCGGTTGCACAGCTGACCGATTGTGTTTCTGACCTGCTTCCTGATGTGCGTTTATTTCGGGCAGGGCGTGTTTGCTCTGGATTCGTTAGCTCGGTCACTTCCTGTCTGCGCGGCGTCCTTTTGAAACGCGCCCCCTGATCTAATTCTGACAGAGGAGGTGGGCCTGAAAAAACAACGCACACGTCCCGTTCTCGTTCATTACGTCGTCGGTGAACGTTATTTTTAGCCGAGCTCAGACCGGCTCCGCCTGTGTTGTGACTGCCTCAGGTGACCTTGTTTCACGTCCATGAAAGAAAAGGTGTCACTTTTATTTGCATAGTTGGTCTGTTTGTGCTTCGCTGCGGCTGGATTTTTCTTTGCTCTTTGCTCATTGGTCCGCACAGCTTCGTGGGGTGTGTGTTCCTGCCTCGCTGCCTCTCAGGCCTGCAGTCATTATCTGTCTGTCTACATGCTGATTGATGGATAGATTGGTTTTTAATGACTGAGGGGTCATTGAAATCCCCTCAGCTGGATGGTTGCTCTGTCTCTCCTTAGCTGATGTTCCAGCTCTGATGGTGAACTCTGTTCACCATCGACCTCGCGTGTTTCAGCTAAAAGGAACTGCTCCGACTGTGTTTTGTCTTTTAACTTCCTGTCTAGACCGGAAGTACGGGTGTGTCATGCTGTGTGGTTGACGTCTGCTTCCTGTGAGTTTTATAAGATAATGTACAGCTGGAAAAAATGAGAGATTTTGTTTTCCAGCAGTCTGACAAACATCAGCTGCTGAATGAAATTAGTCCTCCCACACAATTAGATAGATGGATGGATGGATGGATAGATGGGCGCGTGAGTGGACGGATGGGTAGATGGATACATAGATAATCAGCTGGTTAACTTATCATTTGTGAAGATAGTTTAAACCGTTCCTAAATTTGCACCAAAGATCATCTTTTAAACCCGACGTTTGGTTGATGAGCTGATCAGGACTCAGAGGTTTGCATTTCCTGTCGCCATCAAAAGAATCCAGACGTTAGGAGACAAAGCTGAAGTCAAAAAGGGCGGCCGGCATGAGATCAATGCTTGTGTAACTCGATTTGACTTGAGTGGTGGGTGCTGTGCATATAAATGTTAATTATTGTGAAACGTGATGATGTCAGTTCGCGGCAGCGTTGGCCGTTTCGGTGGAGCTTCTTGTGAGCTTGGCTATACTTTTGGCCCGAGTTTCAAAGAGCATGAAAATGTCCCAGGTGAGTCAGGTGAGGAGAGGCCGGGCTGACAGTTGGATCTCACAGTGGAAAAACTGCAGCGGCCGCATCTCCGGCCATTGTTCTCGCCCGCCGTGCGTCCGACCTGCTTCAATAGCTGCTGTCAGACTGCCCCTCGCAGACGCTGCCAGTCTGTCGGTGATTGGCAGCTCCGGCTCTATCAGGCCACACAGCAGCTCTGATTGCCTGAGCTGGCTATAATCTCTTGGCAGAAAAAAACAGCGAGTGAGGTTGGTATTGTTCAGCCGAGGACACTCTCTCTCTCTCTTTCCAACAAGAGGAGAAAGTGACAACTGAAAAACATCTCAGTACCTCGAGGAAACAAGTTGTTCTCTTACCTTGACATCAGAAGTCATTTAAGCGGTTCTCCTGGATGAACGCAGCGTCTGTCACATGAGCTTTGCTTGCAGATTTTGAGGACTTAAACAGGCCCTCACAAAGTAATTTCACACTGAATAACAAAGATCACAGAACCTGGATTAAAAGCTTCATCTACCTTCAGGCTATGCCCGAATCTGTCACAGCAGGGGCATCCACCAGCTTAAAACGGCAGAACACCTGTTGGTAAAGCACAGCCAGCAGGACGCTTCTGTCACTGAGCAGGACAGTCCACCGCCCACCACTGTGACGTCTCCTATCCACCCCACACCACCACCCTCCGACCCTTTAGCTTTAAAATAAACAATCTCTTTCCTTCATGTCGTTATGTACACACCAGGTGCACTGTGACAGTCATGTCATGTCTAAATAAAGCCGTCTACGTCATAAACTGCCTGACAAAAGCTGTTCTGTCAACAGGTAGATGAGACAGCAATGTGTCCTGTTTCGTGTCTTAAATGGGTCATTTTGGTAATTCTCTTTAAATGAATGTGATAACGTACGATCCCTGCCCTCAGACAAACGTCCCTCCAGTACAAAACAACACAAAGTGACGCACCAGGATTGATGCAACAGTCAGGATGGAGCGCAGAGCCGCCCACCCCTGTGGACTCGCTACTGTTTTCAGCGTATCACCCCGTCGTGCGTGGGTACAAAAGGAGAAAGGGCAGGCCAGCTGCGTGGAAAGACGCTGCTCCATCAGCAACTTGACATTTTCTTTGTGACTGTCATCTTGGCAGGTGGAGCGATGCCACATTTAGAGCCGGAGCATCCGACGCCTACAAGGGTCGGCTCTGTTACGCTGCAAAGAAGTGCTCCTGTGTGAGTGATAAAGAGAAGAGGATCGAGATGTTTTGATGATAGGACTGATGATGGCATGTCACTGCATCGCTGCAGCATGCTGTGTACAGACAAGTCCACTCGATTAGATCAGATGTGAGCGTTTAATAACTGTCCGTCCAGGTGGGCATTTCTTGCAGTGTAGGAACCTCTGCTGACTTTCATTTTTAGCCTCAGCATGCCGCCGAGTCTGGCCGTGGAGATAAGAACGGCTGCCTGTCAATTATACTTACTCACTTAAAGGTTCCTGTGTTTGTGCACGGCGCCGCAACAAGCGATTCTTCTCACTTTGGAGTAATCTGCACATTGTTTTCTCCACTGATTGGTTAAAGAAATATCAGAAAATAGTGAAAAGTGCCCACTGTAGCCTGACGTCCCAACACGTCTTTATTTTGCCCGACCGATGCTGCAAAACCCAGACATTCACTTTATTGACAGATGTATGGAGAGAAGCCTCGAATCCTCAAATTTGAGGGGCTTGAACCAAACGCATTACTGACATTTTTGCCTTCAGTATCAAATGTTAATCATTATGTTACCTTACTGCCATTCATTTTCGAATGTACTGTATAGTATTTAGATACTAATATATCCGAAACTGTAGATGATGATGATGATATGGTATTGCTCAGATATTGGTTTACAATTCTTCTTGTCGAGACTTAAATGCCTTGAGACTGTCCATCGAAGTTTACCTGTCACCTGCGTCGTAGCTGTGCGATCGTGCAGCAGGATGTGCCGATGAAGCTCAGCAGGAACATGTTGAGCCTTCACTTGTGGGAAGCGCTGACTCGACTGCCACCTCGTTGTTTCCATGCAAACATTATCTGAACGGACATTTGAGGATGAGGGATGAGAAATAAAGGCATTGTTGTGTTTGTTTAACCTGGATTTAAGGTTAGGTGTGGCGCTATTGTGCGATAACGTGTCTTAAGCAGGTGTCAGTGATAAATGTGAGTACTGTTGGAGTGTTGAGTGAGTCTAATGACTTGTTGGCTTTACGATAATTATTTCATCGCATGTAGGTTATGATAATATTACATCATGTGATCAAATCTGCCACCTTTTGCTTACAGGAAGGACTTTTTTTCTGTCACAGCTGTTCAAAAAACATTGATTTATTCTTTTTAATATAATGTTTCATTTATGATTCAAGTTATTATTGGTTTTCCTGAATGGTTTATTTGCATGTATGTTACTGATCTTTAAGGAGATTTCACAAAATACATTGTGAGAAGTCAGAAAACCAGTTGTGCTTAAATACATATTCAACAAAACTTCCCTCTTCCTGTTCCTTTAATCAAAACGGACCAGGTTTAACGGACTTGTTTTGAGCGCGACCTCTGTTCAGCCTCGCTATAGATTAATCAGGGTTTTACCCCCAATGACTTGATCCGCCGCTGTGTGATGGATCATATTTGCGCTGCGAGTTTGCTCAGCATCGCCGACGTGATCTGAGCTCCACTAATGTTTTCAGAAGGGAGACGAGCGGCGATGTGGAGAAAGCTCGATCAATCCTGCTTTCTGCTTTTGTTTGCGTCCACGGTCTTTTGGGGTCTGGTGAATTTGTTCACATGGCGCTCTGCTTTGCTGCTTGCTGGAGGTTTTATGCATTAAGCTCTGAAACGCTGAATTTCTCCCGCTTGCTTTGGTTGTTTCTGCTGGTCGGTTTGATGGCTGGGAAGGATCAGAAAAGAGCTGCCGTGCTCTGATCCCAATCTGGAAATGAGAAATCCCCTTTTGCTTCATGTCACCAACAGCTTGAGTGTACTTTGGACAATGATTAACAGGATGGAAAAGCAGACTAAACTTGTGTTGTTTCCTTCATCTTTGTGCTTTTCATGTGAAGTCCTGGAACATTTCACCACCTTAAACCATTGAAAAGCACTGAAAGTTACCCAGTTTGAACTGGTCCCAACCAGTAGACCTGTAACTGGAGATGGTGGGTCGAAGTCGTCGTAGCTTCATCTTAAGGGGTTGCAAGGTAAAGAAAGGCTAAAAACATGTTTTCTTTCTATATTTATTCTGTGTCTTTGTGAACATGCTGCCACATGTCCTCCATCTCCTGCTCAGTCATGGAGCCGCTGTTTCCCAGGTGTTGATTGGGTCCCTTGGCTTCACTGTCAGAGCTGTAATGGATCATCTTGAAGAAGCTTGCTCAGCATGGAAACACTCATTTCCAGCAGAGAATACGGCCTGCAGTTATGTTTTAATTGGCATTAGTTAACTCAGCAGGAGGAGAGCTGAACTGAACGGCGAGCTGGAGATAAGTGTTATTATTGCTGAGCTATATACAGAGTGTGTAAAACATTATGACTGAAGAAGACTTTTACTCAACCTCTGGAGTAACATACACTCGGAGAAGCTGCGAATGGCTGAATGTGAAAGAGCTTAAAACAAATCGAGCATTTTTGTTAAACCTTCGCACCGAATGTGTTTATGATTCGTTACGGTGTTGGACTTCACGGGTTTGAAGGCAGGGTCGTAAGATATGAGACAGCATCAGCCGTTTGAATGCCTCAAAACAACATGTTTACCTCACAAAGCCCTCTAGTGTCCATAGTAATAATTACGAGAGCAAGGGAGGAAGTTGTATTAAGAGGGACAAGAGTCCACGTTAGCGAAGAGGTCGCAACACAAATGATGTCTTTTGTTGTTTAATTTCGTGGAAGGTTTGAGTTGTATGCTCTGCCATGCACCCTGCATGGATTATTTCTGTAGGGCTTCCTTTTTTAGATTGACTATGATGGTTTCATGTTGATATATTTCATAATTTGTTCTACTTATAATTTGTTATCTGGTATACTAACAGTCTTTGTGTCCTGCAGGCCAATCATGTGGTGCTTTCAATGCGTTATTGTGATATTGTCATTTGTAGTGAGAGGTAACATTGTTTAAGTGTTCAAATGTGCAAGAAAAGCAGTGCTTTTTTTCTTGCTATCCTTGCTTAGAAATGGAAATTTAGTAAAAGGTGCTGTCAGTCAAATGTGACTCATTGATATCATCTAGTGGCTGCTTTGGGAACTACAACTTCCTCCACACAACACCCGATGTTTTGTGAGAGCGATAATGGGACCAGCTAACGTTTAATCCCAAAAACATTAGCTTCAGAAGTCAATGTTTGCTACATCCTAAATTCACAAACTGTTTAAGAAATGTGTTGGCACCATTTCACAAGAATAAAAACAATTACAGTGAGAGTTCGAGCAAAGTCTGTGAAACCCCACCTATAGATCATTCCCCTCATCATTTTGTGCAAAGAGACTGTAAAATATTACAGATTGCGCCTTTAAGACCATCAGACGTTCACGCTATACAACACTGCATCTTAAAAACTGACCAAGTAAACGTCATGTGAGGTGCATCATCATCACAAATGTCATTTTCACGTCATTTGTCAGAATGCTTCGCAGACACGTCTTCAGCCTTCACTGTGTGGCGCTCCTGAACGCAGCCCGAGTGTTAACCAAGCAGGGAGATTCACTCACACACACACACACACACACACACACCCCTACACCGCTTCCCCTCGATTAGCTGCGAGGGCCGAAAAGCACTCGATGGAAATCTCCATGGCAACAGGCACAAGGCACAAGAGGAGCCGGGCTGAGCTGGACCATTACCCATCAGCCCCCTGTTGCATGTTGTCTCCTGACCACATAACATCCGACATGACACCACCCCCCACAGACAGGCCTGAAAATATCTTCAGAAAGTCTGAATTCAATGATCGATCTGTTTGTTATTGATTGAAATTACATTAGATTCAGCAACACAGAGACAACGAAATGCAGTTTAGCTGGTGGACAGAGTTTAGCAGGGTAACAGCTCGGGGGAAAAGCTGCTCCTGTGCCTGCTGGTGTGGGAATGGAGGCTCCTGAACAAACAGTCCATGGTTGGGGTGGGAGCTGTCACTGCTGATGTGAATGGAGGTGTGACGCAGCCTTTGGTTTGCCTATAGTCCACGATGAGCTCCTTGGTCTTCTTGGTTATTGATTTAAATCATTGTCCTCCCTTGAATGATTAAGCCCCGTCTGTTAATGACATCTTTGATTGGATCTCTCATATATATAAATATGAGTTATGTTTTGTTTTCATGCTAATATCCAGTCACAGCTGAGCAGATGAGAGGGAATCAGTAACTATAAGATTTGAAGCCTTTACTCAGTGAATTACTGTCTGCCACTCTTAATTTACATAAAGGATGAGGCTGGAGATCATTTGTATTTGTCCTACTGTCAACAAATGTCACAAAGAAACCAAACCAACAAAGAATTGATCCAGTTAACAAGTACTGTGTGTGTCCAAAGCCTGATATCTTCTTCCTCTGCGACTCTTAACGCAACACTCAACACATTCATCCAGTGTCATCCTGCAGCACTGAGTCAGTGAAAAGGGTTTTTGAGTTACCACCAGCAGCTTCAGTGACTCCATCCACTGAGAAACCTCTGACTGAGGTCACACATTCAGACTGCGCAGATCAAATTAAAAACTTGTGGAAAAAGCACAGCACTTTCTTCTTCTCTTGAGCTAAAGAAGCGCATCGCTAATGAGAGCCGTGGACAGGGTGGAGAGTGAACTCCAACACTTCAGTGGAGCTGGAGTGTATTTGTTTAATGATCTCACACAGCCTCCACCATCATCATATTTGCTGTAGGCCTGTCGGATTAGACTAATTGGCACACGTGGGTAGAGTTATTGATCAAAAGCTTGTGCTTTGACAGGCCTTTGAGGAAAAATCCTGTAACCATGCTCCGACTGCATTATACTGAAGCCACCTTAAAACCACATTCCTGTGAAGGAAGGGAAGATACTTGGTTTGACATTACTTTTAGTCATAGAGCAGACCACAAGGATTGTAGTGAGGAGTCGAAATGTCATCTCTCTTACAAGGTATATCTGCATATTTAAGTTTAAATCTACAAAAACAACATATGCATCCTTCACCCCTCCTGCTCTCCCAGCACCACATGCATATGCAGCAGTCTGTGCAGCTAATCAGACATTAGCATTGCTTACGTGATTAAAACTGTGAGACCCAGAGCCAGTTTTTGACAGGTATGAAGGAAACCCTGCACTTTGCAGCCAGTCAGAGCAGCCCAGGCCCTGCCAAGAGATGGCAGGTGTCATTGATCTTGTGGAGCGCAGTCCGTGAGGGATGGACTCATGCGGGTCCCCAGAGGCAACAGATCCATTAAGACGTCTTAAGCCAGTTCATTAGGCAGGACTGAGTTTTCTGCTTTCGGTCAGCTTGTTGCAACAGTCCAGAAAAACACAGCGTGTCGCAAAGGAATTCAGCTCAAAGTATTTGTGGAGCTGCAGCTTCCTTCAGCTACTCTGCTAACACTTCAGCATGCTGATTCATTGAGGATGGTTAGCATTTTGACACAGTGACGGTCCAGTGACTTCAGATGGATGGATCACTGGTGTCACTGGTTGACTTTACTGTCAGTCCTGCTGTGACACAACTCTGTAAAGATATGTGCAAATTATTTTTCTGCAAGAACAGAAAAACATCTGTCAGGAAGCTGCTGGTGTTGGCTTGTTTTAGTTTGCTTCTTTGCTTCAAAGTATGAATAGTTAACCTTGTCATGTTAAATATAGATTAAGATTAATAATAAATATGAACAACAACAAATTAATTTTTATAGGCTAAGTTAAAATGAGACTTTTGATCAATGGGGGGAGTTTACAAGCTACCAAACAATATATAAAGTAGTAAATTAGCTCCACCTTTACCAGCAGCCACATCAATGTGATGAACTCATTAATGCATTGATAATTATAATCTAGTAATAGTACACATATATATTATTCTAAGGTGGACCATTCTGCATAATGATTACTTTTACTTACTTTAAGTATATGTTTGTACTTTTTCTGAAGTGAAATGTTTGAATGCAGGACTTGTAGCAGCACATATCTAGACTGTGTTATTACTATTTTAACTTCAGTGAAACATCTGAGTATTTCTTCCACCACTGGGAACAAAACGTTTTCTGTGCCTCAGGAAAGTGAGTCCAGACCTGCCAAAAATGATCCATCAGTGAAAGAGCTGAGGTGAAAAACAGAAGAAAACACTAGGCACAGAAGGAGTTGTAAGAAGAATAGTTTCATGAGAGTTTGTTTTCTTATCGTCATTAAATGAAGGCCGTATTTGAAATGCAACCGAGAGCAACATCTGGCCAGCATTGCCGGCCCATCTCCTTCATCTTAATACAGTCTGCGCTTCTGAGAATGGTCCTGTGAATCCTCATTCTGCTCTAATCTGGACCATAAATCACAAGGAGACATGTCTGGCTCTGAATTACGGCCCTCTGGTAGTGAACTGGGATAAAGCCTTAGATATGCATGAGTGTAATTATGAGTGATAATTCAAGATGTTCCTTCTGGGAGACGCAGAAATGGTGTTTTATGAGATCAGAGCTGGAAGAAGGCCTGTGGCGCAGTAGTTTCACCACAATCTTGTTTTTCTTTTTTGCAGCAGTTCTGATGTTATTGATGCAGTGATTTTAGCATCAATCAGACAGCATTGTGTAGCTCTACTCTGAGATTTTAGAGTTTATGGAAGCGGCTGCACCGACCTGATCCTTCACATTTGGATCAGGTGCCGGTCGCATGTGGCCGATCCACAATCAAACACAGTAAATACATGTAAATGCCATTTCCTCATCAGTGATTGGCTGCATACCTTACCGTGGAAATTGAGAGTGGTTCTATTGTTACCTTCCAGTAGCCATTAGAGGAATTTAAGCTTAAAAACCAGGGGTTCAGAAATCAGCAGCTGGTTCCTGTTTTCATCTTTTCCTAAAGAAAATATTGGACCAAATGTGAACACAAATTTTAAATCCAAGAAGTCCTGTTGAGGAACAGCCACAGTTTCTCCAAAACCGCTTGTAATTGCTGTACAATGACATATTTCATCTTCTCATGGCAAAGCTGCATCATCTTAAAAATAAAAGCTCAAAGCAAGCATAAAACTTCAGTCTCCAGATCTACTTTGCAGTCTTAATTTGCCAAAATCCATCTGTTTCCTCTTTTCTCTACGTCTCTTTCCCTTCATCCCCACTTATCTCACTCTTCCTTGTACACCCACGGCACATCTTTTTCTTCCGTCTCATTGGTAAACAAGAGAATATGCACTCAGTGAAACACTGGAGAGTAATTACAGCAGTGCAGACCGGCCGCTGGTCATCCTTAGCTGCCTGTTAAATGGGGCTTGCAGTTTGATTGAGACGGCCACAGTGACGCAGAGGCTATTTATAGACAAGAGGCCTGAATTACTATGTAGAAGTGCTGTTATGCAACATGCACGCTCTCCCACATACATGCACACACAGTCATACATGGCATGCAGATGTGCAGTGGGAGGCATGCACAAGAATCCTAGAAACCTAAAACCTCAGGCACAAACATCAATGTACAAACTACACAAATGTGTACACACACACACACGGTCGGACTCCATGCTAACTTTGTCCACCACTGATGCGAAACGTCCTGATGTGACTGTGAACAGCCCCAAAATCAAAATGTTGTTTTTTCACTTTATCATCTAGCTATAGCTATGAGTTAAAAGTTTGAGCATTCATAGTACTTTCACCTCCAAACTGTACTCAGCTGAAGTACTTCAGTACATGTGTTAACTTCATGTTCCTCTGAGCAGAAAGCCCTGCTGTATTTAGCTCTATTGGCTCTATTATCTCTGTTAGCTGTTAGCTCTCTTATTTTTATTAGCTCTATTAGCAGTTAGCTCTGTTGGCTCCATCATCTCTGTTAGCTTTGTTATTTTATTAGCTCTGTCAGCGATTAGCTCTATTGGCTCTATCATCTGCCCTGCGATCGGCTGGCGACCGGTCCAGGGTGTACCCCACCTCTCGCCCGTTGACAGCCAAGATAGGCTCCGGCCCCCCCGCAACCCCGAAAGGGATAAGCGGCATAGAAAATGGATGGATGGATGGCTCTATCATCTCTGTTAGCTTTGTTATTTTTAGCTCCTTTAGCAGTTAGCTCTGTTGGCTTTATCATCTCTGTTAGCTTTGTTATTTTATTAGCTCTGTCAGCGATTAGCTCTATTGGCTCTATCATCTCGGTTAGCTTTGTTATTTTTGCTCCTTTAGCAGTTAGCTCTGTTGGCTCTATCATCTCGGTTAGCTGTTAGCGCTGTTATTTTTATTCGCTCCGTTAGCTGTCACATTCTGACCTAGAAGGAGGGTAGTCAGGGGAAAAGCTGACTGGAAAAAGGTGTAATTTAACCTCCAATATCGAAAAAAAAGGTAGCAAGACAGAGTCTGTTTGATGCAAAAAGTTAAGTGTTTTATGGCCCCTCTAAGATGGTCAAAGACAAAATGGGGGCAAATAATAGAACAAAAATGCAGCAGAAAAAATACTTACAAAGACTGGCCAGAAACACCTTTAGGTCTACACAGCACCACAGCCCTTCTCTGACTGACCAGGCAGGGGAGATCCCCCCCCCCCCCCCCCCCCATTTAAAGGCCAGGCCCCTCCCACTGGACCACACCATCTTTAATTGGAATCAATTACATAATCAATTCAACCACACAGATCACCTTCCATATCAGAAACCATTTCAAATCTATTTCCATTTGTTTACCACACATTAAAGGAGTCAAAGCCTTCACATAATGCCCCATTTAACACTCCCATCAATTAGTATGCTGAAGTAAGATGGACTGAGCATGCTCCCTACTTTGTACTCAGGCACTATAAAAGACAGCCTGAACCTATGCTCAGGTCCTTTATCACTGCCCAGAACCAGGAAGCACTGTGGTAAGAAAAGCACATAATTAGACACAAACAAACTCAGAATCTCCAATCTTTACGTAATAAAAAGTTCACTCAAAACAATAACAATGGTTTTGTGTGTGTTTCTGTGAACTTAATGCAGAAAAAAATAGCACAGAAAACTTGCTAAGATGTTAAATGTAGCTCAGTGTGTGCACCCACCAAACTATTAGTAGCATGCTACCTGGCCAACATGGCGTCTGAAATGAATGATGGTGTGGTGTGTTACCATTGGCAGGGAAAACTGCCACAGGTCTGTTATTTTTATTAGCTCCGTTAGCTGTTAGGTCTGTCACTGTTATTAGCTCTGTTGACTTTTTTGTCTCTTTTAGCTATTAGCTTTATTATTTTTTATTGGTTCTGTTAGCTGTTAGCTCTGTTGGCTCTATTAGCACAGTTAGCTGTTAGCACCATTCTCTGCTGGCCACCAGTTGCTAACAGTTAACAGCTAACTAGCTCACCTTTTGTAACACAGGTTAGTTGTTCACAGTGTAGCTTTGTCATGGTAAAAACTAGCATGTGTCTGACCTCAATAGTGAGTTTACTGCATCCTTTCTGATTTTAATGCGTCAAACTTTTGCATTATGTAACCAGATAGTGATAGGAAGTATAGTAACCGAATGAGAAGATGCGCTCATTTCTTGTTAGCACTTGGTTAAGTTTGCCTTTGCTAATCGATAGATTAGCTTTTGTTGCTTTAACCTCACGTCTTAAATTACTTTTATCATTACTTCATAAGTGGGGAAACACTTGCATAATTCTGAGTAGACAGGGTTGGTCAATTAACACCTGAGTCTTTTCTTAGAGATAACTAGAGATAAGAAATACCAGACAAGACAGGCAGTGTTTTCGCTGGGCTGAGGCGAATTTGTCTAATATTGCTTGGATTGCTATTCCAATCATTGATGTGACATGTAAAGAGAAAGCTGAATTATCCCTGACACAGTTTGCAGACTCTCCACATCTGCAGGGGTGATATTTATGACAGAGAGACAAAAACAAAGAAAGGTTTTGCTTTGTATGTGCTGCAGCATGTTTTCAGGGTCTTGTGTTGATTTGTCAGCTTTACACATCAATCAAATGCTACTGCTACTGTAGATCAATAACTGCTGCCTCTACCACTAAAGCAACTCCAGGTATTGATCGAGCTGTCCAAGACCGCGGGTAGATATGTTTTAGGTGGATGTTCCCTTCAGAATAAAAGGTTGTGAAAAGGTCTGTACGCCCAAGTGTGCAGCAGGTTTCACTCTATTATACAAATTTAAGATGAAAAGTCAGCAAACTGTTCTAAATATATTTTGGACGTGTTAGTGGTGGAATGATCGTTGATGATAAATCTGAAGGAAGTGAGCAAGTGAACTTTATTTATATAGAACTGATCAAGAGAGCAGTTACATGAAAACATAGAATATGAAGTTAGAAAACGGCAAAAAAACTAAGATAGTAAGAACATTTCGTAGTGTGTAGTGCTGCTGAAAAGGAGGCGTTTCGTGCAAGATTGGGCGAGCAACATTATCCATGCATCTCTTATTCCTTCTACTCCGATCTGCCTGAATAGGAATAACTGCTCTTGTGCTGTGCAGGCAGATACAAACACATGTAACCGCAGTGGAAAGTCCATGTCAGCTGTCATGTTTGACCCTGAGGAAAGAGTCACTGCTCCACAGGCTCACTCATTCTTACGTGGTGGAGGTACAACAGGTAGTAGTGAGTGCAGCTTGAAACATCTCTGGTTATTTCTGGTCTTTGACTCATCTTTCGAGACGCTTTCTCCACCCACGGCTTCGTTTTCGGAGACAGCCTCCCGCTGGCCTTTCCTACAGCTAACATTAACACTGCCCACTGTGTGGCTTTTTAGAGGAAAGTGTGACGGAGTGAGGACACACTCTCTGTCATGAGCTCCGTGTTTAGTGATAAAGCGATAAAAAAATGTTTGTTACAGCCTTTTTAAAGAACTTTTCAGTGAAATACGGTCATTAAATCAGGTAAATCCAGGGTGATACTGATAATATTTGGAATTATAATTCAACAAAACCAATTTAATTTGACACTTTTGGTCATTAAGCTAAGACTTTATTGATCCCACGCTAGAAAAAGTGCAAATAGACAATAAAAAACATATTAAAAAATCAATTACAAAGGCCGCATACATCATAAACAATCTCAGACTTCTTCAACAGTTCAGGATCCTCAAACTGAAGATCACCGCAGTGGAGTGAAGCACTCCTTGCATACTGCTTTGTGATATTTAAGAGTACTTTTACTGTAACTGGAGATGAAAAACTTCACTTGCTCTTGTAATGCTTTTGTCCCATGTTACAATGGACATGCTGTGTCTGAGAAAATCTACAGCAGGCGCATAATCCCCCCCATGAAATCTGGAAAGGCAGAGATACACATGTTGAATATAAACCACTGTTTTACTGCTGCTGTTCATCACAGCTGCTCAGACATTTGTCTGTGTAACATCATGACTTTAAATGCATCATCAGCTCGAGAGCTGAGCTGTTCCTGATTCCTGCTTCTATGAACATTAAAGTGAAGTCAGCCGGGAAAAGCCGAACGTGAACGATTGATCATATTTATCCTTTTCAAGGCGCCCCCTCTCTGTGACGTAAACGCTAAATATGAAAGTGTGTTTGTGTGTCCACAGATGGAATGTTTGGGAGGTGTCACTCTGTTCCGGTGAAGGAGGTTTACACCTACGATGTCTCCCCGTCTGTAGTGCAGCGCTTCAGGACGCTGCTGGAGAAGCTCTCCAACAGAGGTACATGCACACACACACACACACACACACACACACACACACACACACACACACACACACACACACACACACACACACACTCACAGGATTTAATGGGATTTTAAATATCCTCCACAGAGGCTCATTCTGACAAGAGGGACAGAAAACAGGCAGCTGGTATTTTACTGGACAGTGAAGATCAATCAGACCTTCTACGCACTGAGTTAGATGTTTGTTTTCATGTCATGGCCGCTGAGAATTTTCCATTCTTATTGGTTGCCAGGTTAAGCTCTGAACTACAATTAATTGTGAAACCAATACACAAAATCAGTCATGCAGCTCGTTAGTGAGAAATCAAAAAAGGGTAAGAAGAATAAGCCCCTTTAGCAATTGGATGGTTCTTTTACTACATGCTGTATCAGTCTATTCTGTGCTATTCTAACATAAAGTTCTGTGCATTTGGACGACGTCTGGCTGTTATGCATGAGTTTGTGCCAAATGGTCACAGGTTTGAAGAGATTAATTGGATCAGTGGTACATCCAGATTTGAATGAAGGTGAAAAACTGTTTGAATTTTATCTTCGTTTAGATTTTTCTAACCTGCGTGTGACTGTTGAACCGTGATCAGTTGCTGCTTCTTCTGGTGTAATGAGCTGCTGTTCTTGTACTGCACCACCAGAGGGAAGCAGAGATCTGTGAACAGTCTGAGCCTTTCACCCACTTTCATCATGCAGCTTTCTTTGGTCGACAGGAC
Source organism: Chaetodon trifascialis (assembly GCF_039877785.1). Taxonomy (NCBI): domain Eukaryota; kingdom Metazoa; phylum Chordata; class Actinopteri; order Chaetodontiformes; family Chaetodontidae; genus Chaetodon; species Chaetodon trifascialis. The sequence continues at coordinate 4,180,661 of NC_092066.1, read as the reverse complement.
CTCGACAACATGGGAGAAAAACACGCCTGTTGCTCTCCAGAGTTAAGCTTGTCATGACTGAAGAGGGAATGATGTCTAAAAGTATAACATTTATTCTGTGAGGACTTTATTGCATTTTTTTTTCTCCACCGTCTTTCTTTTGAGCCCGATTCGGTGCCCTTCCTTCCTCTGGGGGGGGGGGGGGGGGGGGGGGAACCCCTGCTCCTCTGGTTTAATTTGCCGAATCGTCACTCTGCGGGAGAGCTGGAGAATATTCAGATTTCACAGAGAGGCGACGAGTTTGGAGGCATTTGTCAGACGCTCTGAAGTGAAATGAATTATGCAAATGAGACGTTTGGCCCCGGCTGTCTGCAGAAGCCATTAGGGAGGACAAAACTCTAAAGACACTGAAGCATCTGCATTTCAGGCGCTGCCAGCCCCCTGAAAAGATAACACAGTTCACTCTCTCCTTATCTTTTTCTATTATAAACACACACATAAGCAGATATTCTCATCAGCTCTGTCTCTGTTTGTTTCTTTCTAGCATGTGAACATCCAGGTGGGACTGATGTCTGGCACCCATGTCCACATGCACTTCTTTGGACAGGGCTGCTTGTGGACACTTAAAACAATAGTTTGACATTTTGGGAAATGCATTTTTTCACTTTCTTGCTGAGAGTTAGATGAGGGGATTGATACCAATGTGAACACATGTTTCCCCCTGTTTCCAGTCTTTGTGCTAAGCTAAGCTAACCATCTCATGGCTGCAGCTTCATAGGGACAGACATATATGAGAGATGTGTTGATGTTCTCATCTAACTCGTTGCAAGAAAGCAAAAAAAAGTGTATTTCCCAAAAGGTTGAACTATTCCTTTAAGTACTGTACTGTAACACTATACGTTGTACTTGCAGTAGTAACACTGAGAGTGGGTGCATATGAAACATCAGTAATCGTCTCTTATTACACAGGACAGTGCGTGCACACATTATTGAGCCCAGGCTGTTGTCTGGTTGTCCCTGCGTCTTCACCTTCTCCAACAAAAACAAACTTACACCACCACACATCCTGCTCTAAAGCCGTCCCGCAGCCGAACTCTCAGACACGGACCGCAGCACTCATGAGAGCGAATGACACCGATCAACACTTCACATTAGCTCCATCTGGGTGGAGATAACAGGGCCTGAAAACGGATGAGAGCTTCGTCCCCTCCGCCACTGCTGCACTGAACAAACTGCCTCGCAGACGCTGTCGTGAGCTGGGATGTATGAATGCGTTTATGGAGGCTTCACGGTGTGTGTTGTCTTTATCTGTATGCGGCTGTGTTCGTACGTGTGTGTCTCTGTATTGATCTGACTGTGGAAACGAATGCCCCTCTGGGACAGTAAAGGCTAAGTCAAGTCTAAGTGAAGCCATTTTGCTTGTTCAGGCAGCGAAGTCCACTGCTCCTCTCACATGACATCCACTGCCTGCAGGGACGCCTCTCGTCTCAGGATCCACCTCCACCTGGAGGCTCTGCTCCGTCACAGCTTGGTGTTTGTTTGTGTTATCAATTTCTAGTTAGTTATAGTTATTTGTCCCAAACCAAAAGACAGACATAAAAAGAGAAAGGAAGCATATCATCACAGCAAATGTTTGATATGTATGTTTTATAGATAACATCATTTATTGATTATCAAAATAGTTGCAAATGAATTTGCCGCTGAGCAACTGACAGCTTAGTCAGCTAACTGTTTCAGCCCAAAAAGTTGGCAGTTTGGGCTGTAATCTCACAGTCTGGGCTTGTTTTCTCGTCCAGATAAGTGTCAGAGATGTCTATTTTCCCAGATCTTAGCAGTAATCTTAGCGCACAGTTCCATTATTATGAATCCGAGCGATGGCCAAAGAAAAATCAGACAAATCAGAAGTCGTAATAAACTGCACAAACCCTTTAACATATCTGTCGGCTGTCTCTCTAATGGCTTCCATTTTTCAGACAGCTGCTGCTGCTGCGTTTGTGTTTGCCCTCCTCCGTCCGCCCACACAAACGCACATACTAACAAACACGGCGGACCCTCCTCCCACTCTCGCAGCAAAGTAAAGGCCCCGCAGATGTGAAGCCATTTAAAAAGCCAAGGTCAGAGCTGCTATTAGCCCACAGCGACGATGCTCCTCTTCAGTTCCCACACAGCACAGAAACCCTACTTGACCTCCCTGTTCCACCTTTGAGGGACTTTAAAGCGGCAATCTGTTGTATTTTGTTATTATCTACTGTCTGTTTGGCTCCTCTGCAACAATGATTGATTTACTACAACTTTCTAAGTGCGAGTTCACTAAAAGCCGTGCAGATAGTTTTGGCTGTTTGTCCAGGTTTGAGATAACCACCACTTAGACTTCTGCCTCCACCTCAATACGATACAGGTGGAAATGTTTGAAACTTGTTTGCGTTGCTAAAAACATTTGAAAAACTTAACAGAACTGGCTCTTAACAGAAGCAGCATGCAGCTGGTTTCTAATGCACAGACATTGTTTGTTGAAGAAAATAGTTCCCATGAATTTCGTTAAACTGTAGTGAAGTTTCAGAAATGGGTTCGTTTCCCGGCTTTTTATGGAGGCTTGTTATGGTCTTTGTCACCGAATGGAGCTGAGCAGTGAGGAAGAGTGTAACCCGCCTGTGCTCAAAGGTTGGATGTTGAACGAAGTTAAGCAAACTCAGAAACACTTCTTTTCTGTTCGGGCGTCAGGACTTCTTGGAGAAAACTTGCCAGAACGTTTTACTTGCTAGAAACCTCCGTCTGTCTCGCTAGCAGCAGCGAGTGTGGTTACGCTTCGGGATTTGGAAATTAAATTTGCATAAATTGATAAATCAAGCACTAAACTGGTGAAATCTGCACCTCTTATGTTTTTGCCCGCGGCTATAATTACTGTGACTCTGAATATGGCCTTTGGTGGTTGCATAATTTAGTCGAAATGTGGAAAAGGTGGAACAGAAAACTAATGTATCTGAAAAAGAAAATGCAAAGTGAGCTGGAGCTTCTCCAAAAGACTTTTCCTGTTCTTTGTCAAGGTGTGAAGGCTGTGACCTCTGACCTCCTCATTGTTGTCTGCTCCCTTTTTTTGGACATTGAGGAACTGAAGCTCATTTGCCGTCGGTCTTTCCCTCAGTCTCGTTTCATCAGCTATTCAGATGTAGAAGCATCTCACCCAAAGCGCCTTCCTTCGCCTTCTACCTCGACTGGCCGGCAGCCTCCTGCTCACGCTGCTGTGGTGGGTTCAGTCTGTGGGAAGCGTAGAGTCGCTCTGAATATCCTGGCAGGGGCTCCAACGTTTGTTAACCTGTCGTGTCAGATGCCGTCTGTTCACCCGCCGCTAACGCCCGTTTTCTCAGCCACCATGGCTGCCATTAAAGGCTCAGTTTTATGGCTCTTTGATGGCGAAAGCTGGCCTGACACGCTATGCAGCTGTTAAAGAGAGGCTCGCGCCTGATTCGTGGCAGTTGGGAGCATTCATTTTGCAGGGGTCTAAAGAAGGTGTCCGGGCGCTGAAATGTTCTGAAGCGAGTAGAGCTGATTTAATTAGACTCACTGCTCATCAAGGCAGACGTGGAGATTCGGCTGTTGGAAAATGTGCTATTGTTGGTGGACCGTCGGCAGTATAATGAGAGTTTGCAGTGACAGTGGATCGTTCATGAAAAGCTATCAGACCCCAACGCTAAAGAAGGTTGACGTTGACTTGCACCGGAGGTTGACGAGACGAGGGTTAGGCGAGAAAAGACTTGAACCAGATAGAGATGACAGGACAGAGGTCTGCAGGCGGATTTGAACCAGCTGTCCGGCCGACAGTTTTCAGAGGAAAGGCTCTTATACATCACCTGCCCAGCATCAAACAGCTGACAGACACAGTTACCGATTAGAGAGCGGAGCAGTTAGCAGCTAAAGAGCCAGATATTCGCCTCAGGAGTTGGTGGAGACCAAAAACAGAGCTCATAGTGGACGTTTGCTCGTGGACGTCTGCGTGAGGGACCTCAGAAGTCACCAGGAACTCCAGCTCTTCCTCAAAATGAAGCACTTTCACCTCATGCAAATGTGTTTTTGCTTCAGTTCACGCAGCTCCTCTCATGCCTTTACATTTATATGCAAGTCGGCGCTAAAATTCACTTTGCATTCAGTCTGAACACACCTTAAGAGACTTCTCTCTCCTTTGGTGGACAATTAAGTCGAGTGTTCCGTTCTGTCGTCATGGTTTGACTCTAAATCCTCCACAAACCATTGTGCAAACACATACACATGTTACAAAAATGAAGACGTTCACGTATCGCTAAGCATTCAGGACGGGCCGCCTGACTATGGAGCTTATTTTACTTTTAAATTGGTTTTAAAGCTTCTGGTCCGACTGCAGCTCTTTGACATTTGCATATTCCCTCCACAGCTCAATATGACTTTGACATCTGCGTTTTCACTTCAACCTTTCTAATTTCTCCATGAATTATTTTAACTGACCACCATTTTCTGCTGTCGTGGTGCTAATCGGCAAACACTCTCTCTATACAGCAGTTTATGTTATGTGTTTTGTAGTATAACAAATGAGTTCCTATCGATGGAGCTCATTTTCTCACTTTTCTTTCCTCTCCTCATCTCAGACTGTGGAGTATCTTGAGAAGCAGCGTTTCCAGCTGACAGCAGTGATGCTCACGTTCTCGTTTTTAGTGTGCGTCCTCTGTGTTGGACCCACATCTCGTGGCATCACATCTGGAGCTGCAGTCTGTATTACTCCAATCTTTCAGGAGCGTCATCGTTCATCTGCCAAATGTCTCGGTTCACGTTGTGCTTTGTGCGGCGCGGCCATATTTCCGGTAACATTTCGTTCCGCTACCCCATCTGGCGCTGGCGCCTGCTCCTCTGTTCGTTTGCCAAAAAGCTGTGTTTGGATGCATGTTAAGCATAAGAAACAGACGTGGATGCCCGAGCAGCTCATCAAACTTGTCCTTTTGTACACTCGCTGAAATGCAGAAGAGGCTTTTTTCTTTTGTCACCGGTGCTGATAACCTTCGCCTGCCAAGTCCAGCAACTGCACAGGATGTGTGGCTGAGACAGTGTGACGGCTCCGTAACACGAAAGTTACTCCTGTCGTTATTTCAGCAGAGAAGGCAAATAGTTTGTGCTTCGTCACTGATACAGAATCAGTCCTGTAATAAATGATAAGTGATGCACAGACTCCACCAGTGGAATGTTACATATGAATTATCAGGTGGCACAAAGTGGAGCATTCATCAACTATTGAGACTGTTTTCATATCAAATAAGTGACTGAATGCATTCCAGATAGATAGATGAGAAAATAGATGCATGCATTTGACATTTGTGTACCTAACATAGCGGACATGGTAAAGAACATACCTGCTAAACATCAACATGCCAGCATCATTTAGAGCATGGCATGGTGGCACGGTGGGCCTTTTACCCTTGACCTCCTTGCTCCACCTTCTGTCATATCTGTGATTTAAATATCTAAGAGTGCTCATTGTGAACTGTACTGGTTAATGGGTTCAGGTAAGCGCTTGTGCAATGAATTCCCAGTAAGCTCATCAGGCTCGTACTACTGAAGTGTAGCCGGAGGAGCAGAGGAGAAATAGTTCTGCTCAGTCACTGAGCAGAGTCTCCGAGGACACCCTGCTGTTGCCGTGTCTCCTCCGCTAACGAGTGACCTAATGAGTTTAGGAAACTGCTGCATGCTCAGCAGCTTCTTTCTAGACTTCACCGTTTCAGGTGACGGCCTGCCTCTGAGAAGAAGTAATAGTTCCTCCGTGTTCTGATGTGGTTCTGAAGGTTTTCTGTGTTTCTGTCTGTAGGTTTGACCTGGGAAGATGACACCGCTCAACAGGTTCTGTCCAAGGAGTTATCCAAGCTGAGGAGGATTCCCTATAGACCGCAGCAGGATGCATCTGTCTACAGCACAGACAGCAGGTCAGATCTTTACCCTCTTCAGGAGCTCAGTGTACTGCAGTGATCTGTGGAAAGTGGAGCGTTTCAGATAACATAACACTGTACTGTGCGTTAGATCCAGTGAAGGCCTCAGTGTCCTAATGTTGCTCCAACCAGGTTTTTGCTTTAATAAGGGGTTTTCTTTGGTGTTTTTTTATATTTTGGGTTTGTTATTTTTTGTGTTTTTGTTAGTTTATCATTCATTAAGAAGGAGCTTATAGTGTTTAATCCCATCTGGACCTTCAAATAATGCAACTCGTCTTTTGTACAAAAGCCTTTTTTCTGCATTAGCGTCTAATCAAGTAACAAAAAAAGCATATTTTTTGTGCAACTTTTTTGAATTCCTGACGCGTACAGTGATACAGCGCTGTGCACTTTCCTTCCTCTCTCCATCCTCCTCCCTCTCTTTGTCCCCCACAGGCCGGCAGCTGAAGCGATGGACCCAGTAGACCAGCGGGTGAAGCCGGTTGAGGTGGAGCTCAGCAGAAATCTGCAGACATACCTCCAACGTGTCGGCCTCCTTCCCAAGACATCGTCTGCCTCCAGCAACCTGGGCAAGGTGAGGCTCAGCTGCATGCTCCATTAGCCTCCTCTGGGTCTCCGGGGGTCTGTGTGTTGCAGGGCTTTTCTGAGCTTCCAAACTTTCTCATACTTTACTCACATATTTGAATATTATTGTTAAGTGCAGCCAGCCTTATAATGCATTTGTCCTTTAATTGGATCTTACCAATTCTACTATTTTTTACTGGCAGTTGTTTAACATTTTCTTCAGCACGCTGTTCAAGAGTGCTTCAAGTTGAATGCAGAGTAGGACTGAGTTGGCCAGCACGCCGCCACGTTTTTCCACAAAATTATCCAAAGCATCATGTTTTTACACAGAAATACACATTTTATATGTAAAAGTACCAAAGAAAATGATTACAAAAATGAATCTTAATAGCTTATAAGATGCAGCTGCAGGTCTGAGTCTAGACCCTAGATGTCTAAAAAATATAAAATAAAGGACTTAAAACTACTTGAGCTAAGCTAACAAGTGCCGTGTGAGATGATAAACCAGGTGCGTGAATGCGTTTGCTGATACATTTGTGTTGATCTCAGAGGGTAAAAAAGGTAAATGGAAGGACGTATGATTGAGTATGTTCATTTAACGTCAGCTCCTGTTGCTCCCTGCTTCACATCTGAGGGGCGGGGGGGCAGGTGGGACATTTATTTCACCACAGCGTCTGCGTGTAGCCCCTCCCTCCTCCACAGCCACCTGCTCCTGTAAAAGAAACGCACACACATGCAGCACGCACTCTCACACACACACTCAAACGAGTCACATGAAAGCTGACACAAAGACGCAACCGCACACACACCTGCTCAGCGGGGAGCCTGGTGTCATCCTTCGTCGTCGCTCCGCCCTCGCCTCTCCATCCTAACTGATGGCTTCTCCCAGCGTGACTGTTATGAGTGAAATAATACCAGCAGAGAGTTCAGGAGTTCAGCGCTCTAATTAATAACTCTCCACGTGACTGGTGCCTCCGCCGCTCGGGCCGAGGGGAGCGCGGCGCGGCTGAATGGCGGAGGCCTTTCGCCTGCTGGGGGATTGTAGCGGAGGCTCACGGGGCACGATGGCGTGGAGCCCGCAGGCGTCGCTCGGAGGCTCGTGGCCTTTTCTGTCCAGGTTCACGTGTTGGGTGGAAATGAAAGGGAGCAGGAGGACCGAAGGGGTCCTGGAGGGCATGAGCAGAATAAACCGACTGTGTGACATAGATGAATAAAGCCAGCCGCAGTGACAAATATCAGAAGGGGCCTCAAATCATAAATAAGTATGACGACTGTGAGGAACTTAAGCGTTCATGTTGGCATTGTTATGATAATTTCTCCGTTAGCCAGCCTTGTTCCGTTGCTGTGCTCCTAGGTGGGCGTTAATGGAGCCGGCAGTGGCTCTCTGCTTTTGTTGTAGCTGATGGATCTGTTAATACGACTGCATAAATGGATTAATAAGTTGTTTTTCAAAAATGGCCTTTATTTTCACGTCGATAATCATCTTGTCGGATGAGTGTCTTGAATGTTAAAGCAGAACGGGCTCCTGCATCAAAGCGCTGTCACTGAACAGGGAGTTAGCACGTGGTCTGATTCTTTCTTTTCAATTCGTGCTTTTAGTTTTATGTATCTGTTTTCAAGAAGCAAACGGCTTTAAAAAATACCAAATATTTCGATATATGAAGTTGAGAAGGCTTGCACGTCTTTATTTTGCTGGGCTCACATATTCTGGCTGCCAGTGTGACGCATCGCGCAGCGGTTAGGCCTGACTGCACAGCAGAGTAAACAGAAGCTTCTCCAGCAGGATGACTGAGCATTTTACCTCAGCAGCATGTTCATTAACATGCACTGAAATATCTCAGTTTTAGATGGACAAAGAGCAGAGGGGACGGAAACACCTGCTTCTTCTTCTTCTTTTACCATTTTATGCCTTTTTTAGACAGTAGAGAGCAAGATGGGGAATGGCGAGCGACAGAGTGCCTCACCAGTCTGCACGTAAAACCCCCAGCGACGCAGAATTAATATCATTTAATTATCGTCATTCGGTTTTTACGTTGTGCTTTTGAATGTTCTTGTTGTTGCTGTACAAACGGAGCAAGTTCAAGTTAGTTCAATGTGTTTCTCAAGGACAAGAGGAGCCAACACCTGAGCCACAGCTGCCGGCCTTTTACCTTGTTTTGCTGCCTTGGCCAGATTGCCATTAAAATAATCCATTTAAAGAATATTTTGTTTAAAAAATCAATAGTTTGAAGCAAAAAACAGAAAACCACCCTGCTGCATGTAATTAATATGCACGCACACGTGAATATAACACAAAAATCACAAATGAATTAAAACCGTAATGTGATTTTATTGGATAATAATTTTGTTTTTCTTTCCATTTCTGTGTGTTTTTGTCTTTTCTTCCTTTTTTTTGTCCACATCCAGAGTAAACTTGACTGAGCATCTTTTGTTGTCCTCTCTCATTAGAAGACGTCAGATCTGCGTCTGAATCAGGACCTAATAATCACACCACGGCACAGTTTGCTGTTTGGGTTTTTAAAGGAACTCTGATTTTATGTGCTTTCCTTGGTTCTTTCAGAGTGACCGTTTCCAGTCAGGCGGCCCTGCAGACTTCTATCGCTCCAAGGCCCAGACGTCAGCTCTGAGGTCGTCTCCCTCCAGCTTTTCCTCTCTGTCATCTTTCTCACCTCTGCAGAAGCAGAGACCCCCGGCCGACCAGCTCCTCGCCACGCAGGCTGAGGGCGACCTTCTCCTGGCAGCCCTGAGGCAGTATCTTTCCAGGCATCTGTCCCTGCACCGCGGGGGGTTGAGCCCCGAGGAGCAGGAGGACCCCTCGTCCCGGCTGAGGCCCTTCTACAGCAATGGAATAGAAAGCTCTGGCCTCAAAAAGGAGAGCTCAAAATCCAGGCCTTTTAAGATGGGAAGAACTCAAGGGGCTTCAGCCAAGGACCCCCTGACGTCTGTGGATGGTGTGTGTTCTGAGGAGTTTGAAATCAGAAAATCATGAGTGTTTATCCTGATACGGCAGGACATCACATACAAACACTCCGTGGTCATTTTTTAAGCTCGAGTGTGTCGTTGTCAGAAAATCTAACTGGGGGAGAAACAGCTGGACACATGAAATGGAGGTTTATTTAGCTTTAAAGGTTGCCGCACAGCTGATTGACAGCTGGATCACTGCTCTGTTGTATAATAGAGGAGGAAGCTTTTTCATGTGGTGACAGACGCTGCGTTGCTCTGATGTCCTGAAGTCATTATACCGAAATTAATTAACCAAAATACAGAAAAAAAGGGACATATCATCACTGGGGAAACAAACCGTTTAGTGGCTGCTCTGTGGCTTTCAATCATGTCACACAATCGTCCTCAGCAGCAAGTTGTGGACACATCACCTTGAAGCTAGCTTGTTAGCAAACAGATGCTTATTTCCACATCAGGCAGACAGGTCTAACATCATCGTTCATTTGGAGCCACGTTAGAGTCCAATGTCCGCTCTCTTTTAGCTCTGTTTTTGGTCTCTACCGACTCCTCAAGGAGATATCCGGCTCTTTACCTGCTAAATGCTAAACAACAAGCGACCCCTTTCATGCCGTTGTGTTGTTTTCGCTTTGTCATTTGAGACTTACTTACTCTAAAAATATGAATTATAGATGCTTCTTTCACATCCTGACCTAGAATGAGGGTAGTCAGGCAAAAAGCTGACTGGAAAAAGGTGTAATTTAACCTCCAAAATCTATAAAAGGTAGCAAGATAGAGTCCGTCTGATGGAAATGAAGTGTTTTAATGACCTTCTAAGACAGTCCATGAAAATGCAGCAGAAAAAATACTTATTAAGACTGGACAGAAACACCATTAGGTCTACACAGCACCACAGCCCTGCTCTGAATGACCAGGCAGTGGAGATCCCCTCCATTTAAAGGCCAGGCCCCTCCCACTGGACCACACCATCTTTAATTGGAATCAATTACATCAGAAACCATTTCAAATCTGTTTCCATTTATTTACCACACATTAAAGGAGTCAAAGCCTTCACATAATGCCCCACTTAACACTCCCATCAATTAGTATGCTGCAGTAAGATGGACTGAGCATGCTCCCTACTTTGTACTCAGGCGCTATAAAAGACAGCTCAGGTCCTTTATCACTGCCCAGAACCAGGAAGCACTGTGGTAAGAAAAGCACATAATTAGACACAAACTCAATCTTTAAATAATAAAAACAGTAATAACAATGATTTTGTGTGTGTTTCTGTGAACTTTATGGGGAAACAAAGATAAGATGTTAAATGTAGCTCAGTGTGTGCACCCACCAAACTATTAGCAGCATGCTACCTGGCTAATGTGGCGTCTGAAAGGAGTGATGGCGTGATGTGTTACCAGCGGACCTCTCATCCATGTTGAGATTTAAAGCTCCACGAGAGCAAATAAATGGAGCTGCGGTGAAGTTGTCAGCTATTGTTTCCAAGGTGAAGAAGAAACTTTCAATCTCAAGTAAACAAAGGTCGTTTGAAGCGTTTTACAAACAGCCAGTGCAGTTTTTACTTTTCCGGCGAGGATGCTCTCTGTCTGACTCACTGTTCTCTCTCCTCTCCTCCAGAGAGGTTCATCGAGAAAGTTTTGAAGAATGTTGGCAGGCAACACGTGGACGTCGATGACCTGACGCCGCAGGACTTGGACCAACTGTCCCGTCTGATCGCTGATGCTCTGCAGGTGGTCGACCAGGACCAGGGCCTGAGCAGGGACCTGACCAGAGTAAGACCTGGACCAAGAGACCTGGGAGAAGAGCTGAGGGATAGGGAGGAAGAAGGAGAGGAGGCTGCCAGGGATGAGGAAGAGGAAGAGGAGGAGAAAGCTCCGATTCTGAAACCACAGGAGAGCACTCCTGCAGGGCCGGCAGCACTTAAAGGTAATTTTGCCGTGATTCATTTTGTGTTTTTACACAATTAAAGTATTGAGCAGGAGCTGGAAAGCAAGTGTATGATACATGTGTAGTTGTGTAGGTGGGATTAAACAAAAAGAGGAGCTCTCAAACACCCCACCACAAAGAGCGCAGCATAAAAATCAATATGGAAATAAATAGGCTTCCTGTTTATCTCCGTATAAACACAGCCGCTTTTAATGGTCTGCACTGAGACCACTGCAGCTAAATCAGGTAAAAGTGCTCGACAGAGAGCTTAAATATGGCTGAAAATAACTAATCGTGTACGCTTGGATTGCTCAGGAGCCTGCAAACATGTTATTAATGCACATGTTCGTCAGCGTTTAGTGAAGCTTAAGTTCAGTTTATCTAAAAACCAAATTGCCGCAGCAGCAAATTCTGTGAAATATTAAGGGAAGAATTCGCCGTTTCAGGAAGTCTTTGAAAGTCTTTCACCCCTTTGTTCCCATTTTTACTTCAGTGCAGTTTGATTAATTTGACTTCAAAGTATATTTTCCTCTGACGAGCGCGCAGACGCATGAAAAACACTGACTCTCTTTCTCCCAACAGAGCGCCACACAGATACAGAGGAGCATAATGTGAAGGACAAGGTAAGCATTCAGAGTCTGGTTCAAAAAAACTCAAATGCCAGAGGGAAGGCTGACATTATGAGCAATTATATAATATTGTGCATGAAGGCGGTAATGAACCCCACAGCCTGCAGTTTTCAAAGAACTTCAAATTGTATTTGACATCCGTACAAAAGGTGAAGTGGCTGCAATATTTGGCAGGAGCTCAATATTCTTGTGGGACTCACTCGATAACGAACGAGTCTAGTTTTCATAAAGTTTTGGGACATTTGTACAGATTTTTTAAGGAGCCCATGTTATGCTCATTTTCAGATTTTTATCACACTTTAACATTAATGTTTGCTTCAGCGCCATCTCTTCTCTCTGTCTGATACACCCCCGTTTTAGCTCCAGTCCTCCTTAAGACCCTCCTCCCAAATGCTCTGATTGGTCAGTTTGTGCAGGCCGAAGCAGGCGCCGCTCACCATGTTTCCCCTCAGCTCCGCCAATGTTTTTAGCTTCCAGCGAGCTGCACTTCTACCATGAATATCACCACAGCGACCGCTTCTAAAATAAAAATTTGAGCATGGATCTGATGCATGTTAGCCTCCAACAAAACAAACAGTAAGACCAGATTTCGGGGCCAGCTTCTCCACACTGGTAAATAATGAACACAGGAACTTTGCATATGTATATTATGCATATTATGCAAAGTATATGTTCCTTTACAGGCTTTTGGGTCTCGACAAGATGAACAATCACCTTAAATAATCCCACTCAGTATAAACTGACAGGGTGGCTGTTCTTTGATTCAAGGCAATTATTTCCTCAAGCTTGTAGATCACGCTGACATCACCAACAGGAAAACTCCCACCAGTTTAATTTAAGCTATTAGACAAAAGCTCCTGATTGAACAATATCTCATTACCTCAGCCTCATGTCTGTATGTGTGATCAAAGAGGTTTGCTGGTGACTGATGAGTCTGAGATGTGTTCAAAGTTCTTAACATCACCCGCAAAGTATTAAACTTGTGTTCATTTGTAAAACTCACATCTATATTTTGATACCTGAATGGAAATGTGCCCTAAACCATAAATAACAATATCAGCATTTGAAGCCTCGTGACATAAAGGTTACCACTTGATCAGCTGATTGAATAAAACGGTGAAACCTTGAGAGGAAATTGGGGCAAATCACTGCCAGTCACGACTCAGATGTCTTGAGTGGGAGCAGCTGCAAATAAGGATAACTTAACTTAAGTTAAGTTGTCTGCCACTTCTTCGGTTGTTTGAATATCAAATGTCATTTCCAAGTTATAAGAACATTGATTGTTAGACTACATGGCCAAAAGTATGTGGACAACTGAAAAAAAACATGTAGGACGAGGGTAGTTTTTCCCTGGAAGAGCAGAAACTCATTTGACCTTCTACAGGCAGAGAAAGGTGGTGGAAAGTGTTCAGAATAGCCCACTTCCACTGCAACAGTGGGACGAAAAGGAGATCTGAACATGTGACCGTGAGCGCTTGAGAAAATTAAATCATGACTCTGGTCTGTGAGCGCAAACCGTCATCTTAAACTCGTGCCTATTTTCAGATGCATCAAGTGAACATGCAGCAATTACAGCCATTTGACAGACTGCTAAGTTTGGAGGACCACAACTTATTGGACGAGCTCTTATAAACCTAAATAAAATGATCACATTTAGTGCTGCGCTGCAGATTCTTTGAACTTGTCGACAGAATAATAAATGCTCTCATACTAAAGCCAAACGTCTGAGATTTACTCTTCTTCTTCTAATCATTGTTTAATTTTAAATCCAATGTGCCGAAGGACAAAGCCAAAATAACAAAAAATTGTGATCTATCTGTATAAATCCCAAACAACCTCACACCTGGCACCCAGCCCAGCACCTGAACTTCTACCTCTAGTTAAAAGAGTTCAGACATCGTGGACATGGGGGGCGCTCCTCACCATCAGGGATCAGGGAGGGTGGTGGAAAACCTGCATGTTCCATTAGCTGTTAGCTAGCTAGCAAACTGTTTATTATCAGCTAGATAGTTAACAGCTGCTAAAGTGCAGAAGTTCTTCTTCTGCTTAGCTAACAGATTTTAATAAAATAATACAAACTTTTGAATTAGATTTATTACCGAAATACAAGATGAATGTTTTATCGTCTTACAGGCTCTCACTCGCTCACGGATATTTTTAGCACTTCACAGGATCTGCATGCAGGTGCTTTCACTAATTTTGCCTGATTAGACCTCTGCTCAGGTGCAGGGTGGGTGGTATGATGGGAACTACATGATGACACCAATCACCACGTAGAGTGATGAAGGTGTAGTCGAGTGTGGTCGTCCTGTTCTAACAGGTGCAGCAAGAAGATGTCAATTAAGAGTTTGAAGACGCCCACGCGGTCCTTCAGAGAGGTCTAATTAGACAGAAGTGAAAATGGTTGGGGGCATAGACGTGTTGAGGTTTTAAAGCCTCCAATGGACCTCAGTCATCAAACATTTTTTATTCTTGCACGTGGTCAGATAATAATCATAATTCTGTGGCTCTGGTTGGCTGACACGTCGTCTTCTTTCAGGCTGAGAGTGAAAGCCTCCTCACCAAACTTCTCGCCTACCTCGACAAAACCTCTCTCAACGCCGCTCCTTCGGCCAGGAATCTGAACGACGCCTCCACGGAGACGGCCAGAGGCCAACGGGTGGGGCTGGAAAACGTCCAGAGTCGGACCAGCGAGGCAGGGGTGACGGTGCAGAAGAAGGACGCCACCCAGTCCGTGGAGGAGGTGTCAGAGGTGGAGGGCTGGATCAAGGAGGTGGCGCCCCCTCCTGCTTCGCTCGTGTACGAGGAACCGCACAAGAAGACGATGCACGTTCCCGAACTTCAGCTGGACGTCAAAGCCAGCAGGAAGAAGGCCGACGATGACGTCTTTGGCTACGTCATCACAGACACAGAGTGAGTAGGAAGCTACCGGCACACAGATGGTAATCAAAGTATTGATCAGAGCCCGACGCGTACTTGATATCAGAATCTCAAACCCCTGTTGGTATTTAAGAGGTTAAAGATTCATCAGCCCATATTTTAACAAATACATCTTTGATAAGGATTCCTTTGTGTCTTTGACGTGTCCGACCTGCCTTTCCTTGTTCCTTACTGGCCTTGGATTTGTGGCATTTTCATTTCATGCATTTCCTTCTGTCTTTGTTTTGAACCGTCCACAGTAGTTTCACAGTAATGGAGGCAGGAAATGTGTTTTCCCTGCAAATACAAATCTGTTTCTTTGTCGCTGCTGTCAAGGAAAAATATAGTTTCTCATACATGACAAAGAAAGTGAGCCTGCCTTCATACTGCGCAAGCTGATGTCAGATATTACCCAGGATGCAACAAGAGGACGCTGCGGGCCTCCTTTTTCCTTCGTTCCCATTCACACGAAGGGCAGAGCAATTTTCAAATCGATTTCTCTGCTCCTCAGTTTGAAATTGAAGACCTTTAGAAATGGTTGCTGTGGTGTTTGGTTTTCAAACTTGTCTTTTAGCTGCAATAAGTGCAATTCTGGCTCAAGGCCTGAATGTGTCATTCAGAGCAGTACGGCGGAAAAACCGAACATCTTTCATTATAAAGAAAGAGCGTGTTTGTGACGTTGTTATCAAGGTCACGCTCAGGGCTTCCATTTGTTGAACGATGGAAAGCTGTTCGCAGCCCAGCGTGTTGTCTTTTTTCCTTGAACCTCCTTTACATTATTGAAGGCTTTGTCCCGCACATCATTGTGGTATAAATGAGCAACTTTCTTCTGCTGTGGTCTTCGAAAGCCGCGTTCAGTCAGCCACTTTTTCAGTCCCTCTTAACTAAAAAGCTGTTGCGTATCTCAGCAGTAACACTAGCCTGCATCAAAAGTGTCCCTTTGACCAGATGAGATTAATTACAGCTGAAAGATTCTTCCCATCATCTTACCCGGCGTTGCATTTATGTGTTTAGATCAGGCTTATTTTATGATCTCTGAGCGTCAGTGCTCGTGATACAAATATAAGCTTCAAAAGTGCAGTCAAAGCAAAGCTTCGAATGAAAGGTGTAGTTTGAGCTTCCAGCTGCAGCTCCCATGCCTTATTAAGATCTCCTAGCCTTGTCTGTGTGGGCAGGAAACCCTCCAGGGACGTGGACTCTTTCACGCCAAGGGACAGTTCCAAGTGCTTTGTTCATCAGCTGAAACAGTTGGTGAAGCAGTGAGGGGTAAATGCATCACTCTCACCCTTTGTTTGCATTGTGTGTGTCTTCTTCAAGCTCGGATCCTCTACCAGAGACATGAGTGTCCTCTTAGCTGTTCCTTCCTTCTTGACTGCCTTCTTCTAGAGACCTCAGATATTCTGCTGCAGCTACTCTCTGAGTTTTGGGGGCCGCAGCCCCCGGTGCTCCTGGTAACACCAGGACTACTGTGGATTTCCATGCTTTTTAGCGTACACTGCCCATGGGAGCATCTTACCCTGCTACAAAGTGCTGGACTGTCTGAGACATCTTTGCACAGCCTGCATCCCGCGTCTTGCCGGCCGTGGTCGACCCCTGCCTCAACCGATCTGGTGCCTGTTCTTTTGCAGCCATCCAACATTTTCGAGCCACTGGGAGGATTTGTCAGAATCCACCTCATCTTCAGGTCCGTGCTCGGACTGTCCATTGTGTGACCGTCTCTTTTCTTCCCCTGCTGCATTCAGTTCTTCATGAAGACTGTTAGTGTCCTGTTGGCTTTGCATAGTGCCACTACAGAGCACTTCACTAACCCCGTGTGGGCGTTGAATTGTAGGTTTTCTTGTAGTCCATCCAGGCTGTTTGGTCTAGAGTCTTGTGTGAATCCAACCAGTAGTTAATGCTTTGACCCTCTGGTGTTGTTCCCAGTTTTCCCTCTGCTATGATCCTGGTCTTGGATTGGATCCTCCATGTTTTGGAGAGGCAGGTTGTCGGCCTTTAGTTTGAAGGTGTGGTACCCTTGAAGGCATCCTTCATGATCAGTGTTGTTGAGTGCTTTTTTTCTTCTTCAGCCACTAGATCTGTGTGTGTATGAATACATATCTATACCTGAACTTGTCTTAATATTACAGCCTTTGTGACATCTATACATCGACATACAGCTCCTGTGGCCTTATGAACCAGAGGCTGCGTTGCTCTTATCACAGGTGAACAGGTAAAAAGTTTAAGATGTCCTCAGTCGCTCCTGCACCGCAGACGTCTTTGGTGCACTCTGCAGATTTCTCTATTACCCTTTACAGTGACTCTTTAAAGTGTCTCTTGACATTTCTGTGAGATCACTGAACTTCAAAAGAACACCGAAGTTGTCCTTGACAGTTCGCAAAGCTCTCCTCGAGAGAGCGAAGTGCAGCATCAACCACAACAGGGAAGAATGCCACTTCAAGACTTGGCAATGCACCGGAAAGCACGAAGCTCTTCATCAGCCTCATAAAAGAAAAACTAGTCTCACAAATTTTAGAGTTGTTTGACAAAACCTAGAACCCGTCATTATTGTGTGAAAGACATTTATTAATTGACTACATTGAACTGATGGAGAGCTCGTTTACCTCGTTGACCTGGTAAAAACATCAGTCCACATTAAACCACAAACAAAAGGTTTGGCATCCCTTCAGTCAGACGAATTGTCTCCACCACAACAGCATCTCTGATTTGCTCTGCCCGGTACCAGACTGCTGGACCGGCGTCGATGAACCGTGGCTTTAACTGACACATGAAGGAACCAGAGTTTTATGTTGCCTTGTTTTTTCCTTCCCGTGATACAAAGATAAATACCTGCAGCGGTGCAGGACTGCAGCTGTAAGAAGACAGATTAGATGCAACGTTCCAGTATGACATTTTTGCGCCATGTCAGAGGTGAAGGCTGATAGCAGGAACCTCCTGGTGGTTTCGGCGCATCACCTCCTCCTGTGGCCGCGGGTGAAGAGGAGGCGGAGGAGGAAGACGGGGTGATTCATCACAGCTGGAGGGAAACACCTGCTCCCCAACACACACATACATGCGGGCATGGAGACAGACTTTTTTTAGCCGCCTTTTAACCCTTCAACCTTTAAATGCTTTTCCCTGCTGCCTGGCATCCCACATCGCAGATGTGATCTGCATGTAAAAAACCTGAAATGAAACACTTCCATTGAAACCTCCCGCCTTTGGAAACAGACATGTGAATATCACGCATGTTTAATTAAACTTGTAGCGTCAGTCATCATTCGAACATATTAAACACATCTGAAACTCTGAAACACCAACTGGCAGACGACATTTGGCTTTTAATGGAACTCACCGGCTAATTAGTTTGATTAATAAAGAGGCAGTGCGGGCTAATTGGCAGGAAAAAAAGTCCTATTTGTGTTTGTAATTCCTGAGGTCAATAATAATCCATAATTATGTAAAAAACTTTACATAAAAACAACATTTATCCACAATCCCGCTGGATTTGTCACCCTCCCCTGAACATTTAAAGTCAGTGCACTCTACCAGTAATTAGCACCAACAGGTTTGCAGACCCTCCTGTTATAAACTGCTGTATATCCTCCAAACCTCAAAATACCACCTAGGTTTACTAATTTCATACATGCACATGACATGACAGCAGTAGAGGCGGCGCAGTGTGAAGTTCACATTTAATTTCCCTGTAATTTGTCCAAAGTTTATTTTTCTGTCACCTCTGTCGTGATAATATTTCCTTAAAAGCTTTTCAGCAGCAACTTCACAATTAAAAGCATCTGCAGGATGAGCTCGCGTTGCTTTCTACAATTACTGCGTCTCTCCTCTCGTAGTCTTACGGGTGCTATTCTCCCCAGTCATCATCGCTGTTGATTAGATAGTTATGGAAGGTGTTTGTTCAGCAGAAGCCCCTTCTTCGCCCCCAGTGTAGCTGAAGGAAGGATGACTGGAGGAGCCCGGAGGGCAGCAGATGTCTTTGATGTTGGCGGAAACTGTCCTCCTCTCATTCGCTGAAAACCTCTGGCTTTCCTGTTACTTCACCCAACAACCCTCTCCTCAGGCACTTCAAGCCAGTCGTCAGAATAAATGTTGGCGTTGGACGTTTCTGCACAACAGATATTTGAAACTTTACTTTGTGTTCCAACTTCGTGTTTTCAGTTTTCATGTCGTGGCATGGCTGCGGTTAAGGTCTGGTTTGGTGTCAGTACAAAAACCGCCTGGCCAGAGAAAGGAAATATCACGTTTTGACCTAAAATGCCCGGTTTTGTTGCCAAAAACATGGCTGGAAAATGTCCTGACTTCTTGTTCAAAATGCCTGGTTTTGTAGTGGAAACACAGCTGAAATGATGGCGGCCAGGCCGTCACCGTCCCCTCCTCCTCATGAGGAACTCCGTTCATACACGTCCTGATAATCTGGACTACGTCACACTGTGGCAGCATGGGCTCCTCAAACGCCTAAAATGTCAATGTTCATATACGGTTTGACCTTTGAAGTCACACGAATAATAAAGATTAAAATGTTTTTCGATTTAAAAAAGCAACTTACATGAACATTTAGTCTTACAGCGGGTTGGACGTGACCTCTTCTTGTCTTGACGCAGGTGATGCTGGAAGCTTGATGATGCAGAAGCTACGTTTGCTGATGATCCCTTTAACTCGTTAGTTTTGCAGATATTAGACAAATGTCAGCATCGTGGTGGCGCTAAAGGAAAGATCAGGACCAGGATTTAAGTTGGATGAGTGAACTTTGACCTGCATCATGCGATCACAGCTCCTTCTGTTTAAACTGTAAATGACTCTTGGTTGACTATTTCCTTTAGAATGAGTTATTTGATGTTTTGTAGCCGTCAAGTATTCACCGTCTTCATAACAACAGAGGAGCTGCTGCTACTTTGTCCCCTTAAAGACGCTGGACACTGCAGGCGTCTGATTTGGTAGCACTTGTCTTTATGCTGAAAATGTGTAGGCAAGAAGCGCAGAATAAAGTCAATCACATGTAGAAAATCCTGCTTTTACACGCCGTCGTGTCTGCGGCGGATCACAGCCCAAAGTACAGTGTGCTGCAGAGCTAATGTGAAAGCTGCCGTGAGGTCCCCGGAGCAGCCATCAGCACTCAGGATGTGCAGGCAGGCGGAGTGATCAGCGGTGTCAGATCTGAAGCTGCCGCTCCGCTCTGAGGACGACTGACTCATACCGAGGGCTGCTGAAGCTGCCGTCTGCTCTCGAGGCAGAGGAAGGAGGGAAATCATCGGCCGTCAGTCACTCTTCATGTGTGGTTTTCTTACCGGTGATTCACCCACAGGCAGACATATTCTCTTGTTATGTAAAACAAGGGTAACATTCATCTAACATACAGGCATTTTTCTGCTATTTGAGACGTTTTTCAGATGGTTGTTTTTCTTTTGCATCTGTCAGTAGAGGTGCGTTCAAACTATTTTTGATGTGTATGTGTAGTGTGGTTTTATTGAGGGCTTTGGAAAAATTGTGTCGTTTTCAGTGTTCAAGGGTAAAACACTAACACTCAAATCCAAATGACAAAAGAAGAATCAAAGATGGAGACACGAGGAAGCCGACATCTGCTGATTTCCATAATTAGCTATATTTAAAAAGCAAGCGATTTTCACCATTTGCAGAAAATCTCTCTCTCAGTTTTCCTCCGCGTCCTCGCCGGCGCCGTCATCGGAGTGATCCGCAGATGACGGCTGGTGGCGAGGGACAGAACACGCCTCCTGCAGGCGTCTGGAGGCCCCTCCTCTCTGCAGAGCGAGCTGAGGGGAGGTCAGACCAGTCCAAGGCAGATAGGAAGCAATTAGCTTGGAGTTTGGATATTGAGCTTTGAACGCGGTCTCCCAGCACGCGCGCACACACACACACACACACACACACACACACACACACACACACACACACACACACACACACACACACACACACACACACACACACACACACACTCTCCCCATCCTTTGCATGCATCGAGGCTGTTTTAATTGACTGCTTAATTTGTTATTCCTTTTCCATTTCGTCCTCACAGTTTGGTGAAATGTTAGCGAGTTTCTCTCAATTTAGCCGTCACGTCAGCATCGCCGGTAAAAGAGATGAGGTTCATCATAGTTTTGGGAGTATTAATGCTTTGAGAAGAGAACAAGAAGACAGAAGGAAGCTAGAACAAGACATTTCTGTTTATCGGGCAGCATGTTGAATATAAAATAATAATCTATTCTACCAAATAACCAATAACTCAAGCTGTCAGACGAATGCAGTTCAGTAAAAGAACAAAATTTGCCTGTGAAATAAAGTGAAGGTTTCCCAAAGTGGAAGAACTCAAATGAAAGAACCATAAAGCTGCACTGAAGCACCAGCTCCACCTCCCACAGATGACATTTATACACCACTGAATGTTTTTTCCCAGCGCGGTTTGAAGGGAGCGTAACGCCGCCTGCTCATTTCTTCCCAGACGTCGTAACGAGCCGGACTGCAGCATCCTGCATCCCAGAAAACGTGCTTGATTTGCAGCACCGAGTGCGCTTTGAAAGTTTTACACAGAAGAAATGTGAGCTGACAACATATTTCACATATTTCATGATTATATTTACTCAGCGCTGAAGTTTGAAAAGCTCCTCATCATATTGATTTAAAATGAAAACATGATGCGACATCATGTTTCTTTGCAAGCAAATTCGCTCTTTAAAATCTGCAGTACGTAGAATTACAGGGCAGGCGTACTCGCTGGAGTTAAAGCAGGAAGTTCAGAGCTGGAACCGACTTTTTTCTTTTTATGTGCTTGTGCAAATAAATTTAACTTCCTGAGCGACGTCTGCCAAAATGTACAAAGAGCATCGGCTTCATTTCAAACACTGTGAGCGCGCAGAGTTTGCACACGGCCGAGCTGAGCCGCTTCAGGGTGGTGAAGAAGAAGAAGAAGAAATGCACAAACACTGTGGAGTATAGGCAGTTATTCCATTGGTTAAATGTTCTCCAACCTCGTCTCTCTCTGTCAGCACAAGCTTTAAAGCTAAAAACGAGGGAGCAGGGAGCGACGATTACAAGCTTTCTGTCTGCGACTTTCCCGTTCAGCCTCACTCCTCCCTGAACTCACCTGGGAGCTTCTGAGGGATAGTTTTTCTTCCTGGTTCTCTCTTTTGGACCTTAATTTCATTCTTTTTCTGGTCTTCAGTCTCACTTCAGATTGCATGTTTGATGTTACCCCAACATGTCCAGAGATATTTTCTCCCTTTTTTGACGCTAATCTTGTGACCATCTGCTGCGTCTGCCATGGAAAACTCTCCGTATGCTCTTTTTCTTTGTTGTGTTCCTCAAGATCTTCTCTTATGCTGTCCTAGACCGACACGTTGCAGGTTTTGAATTTCCTAAAGCTCGCAAAATTAGGAATTGAAGCTCTAAAAGCTTTGCCTGAACGCACATTTTAATTTCAAACACTTAATTTCAGCCACGAGTCTAGTTAAACAGATCCTGGATTTTAGCTGCATGACTGCAAGAGAAATTGTTTTGCCTGATCGTTTCAGAGCGCTTCATGCACTTCAAAGTGTCGTGATGTTAGCGTGCAGAGAAAAATAAATAAATAAAACAAATAAAGCTTTTTGTCGGTGGCAAACTTGTTTATTTAATCATTATTATTATTATGGTCTTGTGTTAATGTGTTCATTAGAACCATGTTAGCGTGTCCTCTGAAATGCTAATGCTAATATTGTAATATTGTAAAATAAAAATGAAGTTGTATTTGGTGGTTTAATACAACAGTATGACTTTACTCTTTTACTGAGTTTCATTTTTCTCACTCATCACTCACTCTTTAATCACCCCATCCCATCTTCTCCTCCCTCTGCCTGTCTCCTCTTCCTCTTCGTCATCAGTAGGCTCCAGACAGACGAAGGCCTCCACCTGATGGAGATCCTGGCTCACAGGGCGAGGATCCAGATGACCGACTTCGCCGAGCTCTTGTACGTATCGCTGCTTTTAATTCACACTCGAGCTGTAAAAACCCAGGTCGCTCGCTTCTTCCGCTGCATTAGCGCCATGCGTTCGTACGGAGCGAGCAGTCTGGGCTGAAAATGAACATCTAACCTAAATCTGGTATTTTCTCCAAGTGTGTGGTGGGATATCATAAAAAACACAAACCTGCACATTTGCTGCTGCTCCCAATAATCTATTACTGTTAAGACGGTCGATCAGGTCGCACCTGTTCCAGTTTAATATGCCAATAAATAAAGTCTGTTCACACAGAGCCAGCGCCGTGGAAGTGACACATTTCACACCGTTCGTTCATTTTCACAAGTAGAAACCCAGCAGTTTCATACTTCTGCCTTGAGCAGTTTCCAGGTTTTGCAGTGGCTCATTCAGATAAACAGCAGATTTTCACACAGTCATCCACAAACAATGAGTGCTGCAGACCTGTCGCCATCTTTAGGTTTAACAAGGTGCAGGAATCTGCAGACGTCAGCTTGGAAACATGCAGCAGACACAGTTTAGCATCTATGATGTTTCTTTAATGAAGTTGGAGGGTGCTGTAGAGGGTAACATGATGAAGACAACACTCAGCAAACTGATTGTGATTGGTTGTATTTTACCTGCCCAGCATCAAACAGCGGACACACTACGTTAGCATCTAGCTGAACGTCTAGCGTCTTTGTCAGAGGGTTGGTGGAGACCAAAATCAGAGCTAAAAGAAGAGCGAATATTGGACTCAGATTCAACTCCAAATTAACGTTTGATGTTGATGAGTAAATGCTAACATTGTCTGTCTGATGTGCGTGTTCCTTTGATAGCATCCTAATGTGAGTTTTCTTTACTGAAGCATAATACCAGCCTTACTCTTGACAAACCGTGAGATGAAACTACGTTTAAACTTCAAAATAAGCAGCTGAAGTTGTGCAGGTCGTTTGGGTCCCTGTGATGGAGGTGAGTCCTCGCCATGTGAGTGGGCTGTCAGGTTCGGGTCAACACAAACTGCCATAAACCACACATACTCACAGAGTTACAGCTCCAGCAGTGTGTTCAGGAAGCAAAAATAAAAAGCATTTTAATGCTCATAATGTCCCTCTGAAGCTCTCTGTGCCCGGTAACGTAACAGCGCCTGTGGACACGCAGCCCTGCCAGCTGTCAGACGGCCAAGCATTTGAATTAAATTAAGGATTACATCTAGAAAAAGCTTGAAATTCATCACCGTTGCTTTTCAAAATCACAAAGGACTCGAAACACTGAAGAGGCAAAGGTCTGTCGATGACTCATCGTGTTTATGGTGCGCTTTACGTTCCCGACATCAACCGCCTCGTACCTGTAGGATCAAGTGGGCGGCACTTTTCTCAAAGGGCGAGCGCGGCACACCGAAGCTCCTCAGATATTCCCCGTGGAAGACGAGCAGCGGCGGCTCCTCCGCTGTTACCCCCAGCATGTCACATCAGAGAGGGCAAACCAGTGGGATCAAAACAGAGAGAGCCTCCAGTGACGCCGGCCATTAAAATCAGAAGTGAAGCAACAGTGCCCTCACAGAGGAGGAATCCAAGGACGTCGCCTTATTTTCATTCTGTCAACATTTTTTGCCGCTCTGGGGGAAAGACGGCGATGAGAGCCGCTCGTCCGCGTTATTGACATGTTGGAGTCGAGCCGCTGCTAACTGCAATCATTTATTAATGAGACTGAACTCTGCCTGAACCCTCTCTCTCTCTCTCTGTCTCTGTGTCTCTCACTCATTCTCAGTCATTAGCTGTTTCTCTCTGTCTTGCCCTCCGTCCCTCCGATTCTTCTTCTCCCCTTTTCAGTCTGCTTCTCTCTTAGTTTGTCTCCATCTATTCCTGTCTTCCCTCTCTCTTTATCTTTGTCTGTCTCTTTCAGTCTCTCAGAGTTGAGCTATATTTCCCCCCACAGGTGACTTTGCAGCGGTTTGTGAACATTTTCAATGCGATGAGCAGCAACAGCAAAACAAGAGCTGCTGCAGTGGTTTGCAGCTGAACTGACAGCTGGGGATTATACTCAGTACACAGACAGTGTATTCTGTGTTGTGTACATAAACGTGTGTATTTCTGTACCAGCCTCGCAGTTAAAAGGCTTAACGCATCGAGGGACAGAACGCGTTTCATCCAGACGTCTAAATAAAATGAGGTGTTGCTTTAACTTGGTCTTAATTTAAAGTTTTGACCGTCGCTTCATTCAGTTTCACCTCAGAGTTAATTGCTTAGATCTGACCTGACACAGCCTTCATCAGTGGAAAAGAGGTTTTATTTTGTTGTGCAGTATTTGATTCTTTCATCTCTTCAGGTCTATACCACAAACGCCTGAATCTTTATCTGCGCTGAGATGATAGCTTCTCCTTCTGGGTCCCACAGTAAGGACACAGTAAACCATCCAACAGCGTATCCGGATCATTTAAAGCACTTTATCTGGAGGTAAAACCTGAAGCGTCTGTGGCTTTCCTTCACTGAAAGTTGAGACTTTGGGTAATAATCACCTTTGTTGTCTCTTCCTAACTTTGACTCACTCGAAACTTGCCGCTTTGTCTCCCCCCTCCAGCTGTTTTGATTCGCTATAAAATGAGTGAAATGAGCCACAGAACATTTTTTTTTGCCTCTTTCCTCCGTGGCCTTCACACCGTGCCTGTTCTTATGCGCTCGCTCATCAAAGCACATGCACATTTTCGCTTGAATGACTGTCGCCGTGTGTATCCAAAGACCGTAATAGATACTCCAGCGAGGTAACAGCCCACAGCGGACAGACGTTAGAAAAGCACGTCGAGTCTTTGTTCTCCATGCCTTCAGTCTTCAGTCTTCTTCTGTCACGCCTCTCCTTTGGAAACCCAGCAGTTTGAGATCCGCTGCTGCCGTATATGCTAATTCTAACCCCGTAAGAAGCTCGTTTACGGTGGAGAATTGGCAGAATGAGGTGTTCATCCAAACTTAAAGTGCTCAGTCACGTGACATTAAATACAGATGGAGGGCAGGAAGTCAAAACCACACCGGACGAGATGGAGGAACGTTCTTACTGGGCTAGTTTAGATGAAATTATGAGAGAAAGGTATATGGTGTGGTGATGAAGAGGAGTGATTTGTTGTTAGCGGTTGGGTCCACGACCTCGGTACCAAAGTGCTCCATGATGGCTGCCTTTAGTTTTTTCAAAGGTGCATAGCTTTTACTGTCCTGTGGATTAACCGAGCATCAAATGTTCAGCGCCGCGGTGCTGAATGTGGACGTTTACGTTACGGTTGTTTGCTCAGTTAACCACTCGCAAAGGTCCAGTGAAAGACCACCAAAGACGTGAATCGTCCCAAAACAAGACGGTATTTTATTTACGTTCAGCTGTCTTATGTGAAACTGTTAACGGCGATTGAACAAGTGTTAGTTGTGTTACTTTAAATCTGCCACCATAGATTTAAAACATTAGCTGATGTTACACCATTTCCACCGTTATCTGACTCGACTCCTCCCGACCACAGACATTTCTTTCACTTTTCACCCTTATGAACATCAGGTTTTGGTGCTCGATTAAAGATCCTTGTGGTTTCTCAGTTTGATCGATTTGAGCAACCGTAAATGACGCCAAAAATAGCCGTTTTGAGTGTTTGTCATACAGCTTCCCACGCAGAAAATCACTTCCTGCCCTTCATCTGCAGTGAGGAGTGACGTGACGTCATCTGCAAACAACCTCTCAGCAAATCTCGTAGAAACAAATATTTTTTAGAGTGGTTTGAGTTTTGTATGACGACCTACATTTTTAACTTTAGATTGGCAGACGAAGCTCTAACAGTGGAGCGCACGGTGCTCTAGTGTTACAGAGCGAAGCATGAAATCACGATGACTGTAATCTGTGCACATCATTTGGGATTATTGTTGTGTTATCTTGTTGGAGCAGCATATTTTATGGTATTATCAAGTATTGATTTCTCAATGACAGTCGCTCTGTGTCGCCCGGTGTTGATTATATCACGAGTTTGTCCTCGTAGAGGTGAAACTTTTTACACCGTTAAACTGAGATAAACACTGGCAGTGTGTTGATTTTATGCTTCAACACTGTAATGCTGCTCGGGTGTGTGTATAGACAGAAGGGAGAATTCATGTGTGCATTCGTGTGTGTGTGTGTGTGTGTGGACAGGTGGGGATTGGGTGGCTCGGGGTCATGCGATTCACACACACGCACACTCTCACACATGCACACATACCTTCACACACACACCTCCTCCCTGGCGGCACCTCGCCGTGCTGCTGTATTCAGTCCCTGGGTGGCCCGCACTGTTCTGCTGTTCTAATGCACCTTTTGTCTTTGTTCTCCTATTCTGGGAATGAAAGCAGGGAGCTATACACCGGAGAGGGTGATGGATTGGAGGCAGAGAAAGCGAGAGAGAGAGATAGATACGGAGGGAGAGGGAGAGAGCCGGGGGTCTCTTTTGTTGCGAGCGCAGTGAAAGCCCAGCAGGGGGAGCCGCGTTGACAATTTGTCAGAGGCGCCACGCTTATTTTCCAGGGCTGCCCAGCTCCTCGCCGCTGTGGCAACGGCGGTCACCTCCACCAGAATAAGTAAGCCCAGAAACAAAGGCTTTACAGTGACACTGAGGCGGCTGACACTCCTCATTTACCCAGCCTGCCTCTGGCTTTTACCGCCCTGCTCGTCCACACCACCAACAGCTTTTTCCTTTAGCTTTTTAATTTCCCATCAGATATCCCATCATATACATTTAAGGACAGAAAAATGATCTTGTTCTCTATATTCTACATGATGTTCTTCACTGAAGCTATATGATGTTTGAGATGAGTGAAATGTTCAAACCCAAGCAGCCGTGTGTTTCTGTGGCTGCACCATTCACCGAGTAACTCATCAGCGGTGGAAGGAAGGACTTTCTACTGTTGATGATTCAACTTGGGAGCAGCAGAGTTTCCTTTAGCAGAAGTACATTGTGTTACTGCGCCTTGAATAGCTGCAGCTGGCGTGATGCTCCACACGCTGCTTCACAGCTCAGATAAGAATAAAGTGCGGCTGAGCATTAGTGAGCAGTAAGTGTTTGAAAGAGCATCGACGTATAACCTCGCTGTATTGTCGTGAATATGTGTCAGACCTGAAGTTAAGAGACAACAGCAGAGTGAAGGATCAGGAAGTATTTTCTGAAGAAAGGTTCCTTTGAATTTACTGCGTTCGCCTCAGACTTTTACTTCAACTGTGCTTATTCTCTAACATTGAACTCTGCAAACAAACAAACCAGTGAAGATGACAAGCTTCGGAGAAGAAACTGGCATGAGCGAAGCTGCCCTGATGGAGCCGATGTGCTGTGTTATCATCCTCATTGATTACCTGACGTGCTTTTATCAGGCTGAAGAACGGCTCAGCTCCAGCAGCGCCGTCGTGTTGACTGTAACTGGACTGAAAGCGCTGTGTAAAGTAACAGCAGCGTGTGTGTCCCTCCCATACATCCATCCTCCATCCCAGCCGCCGCACAAAGTCCCCTTCATCCATTTGCCGGGCAGCAGCACCGCAGGCACCTCCACCTTACACCTCGCACAACGGCGCAGGATTAGCATATTACAACAACACAAATGTCTGTGAACAAAGCAACCAGCGACCTGTGCAACCTCAGCCGCTGAAAAGACAACAAAACTTCCCTTTTCTGACAGTTTCCTCTCGGGGCCGGAGCCAGAGAGCAGCAGCGGTTCAGCGAGCAGCAAAACTTCCACGCTGGCTACGTGTGAATCATAAAAGCGAGCCTACACACTGTGCCAGGACACAAAACAAACCTGCAGAGTGACTCACACCCTTACGTTTCATTTGGAACAATTCAATACTGATTAGATAATACTGACGGTGAGCGCTTTCAGCAAAATGGCCTTGGAAATGTTTTTAGCCGCCGCGGCGGCCTGATAGTGGTGGAGGGCGAGGAAGAGGGCGGGAGGGAAGCGTTGATGTGGGTGGCATCGCCGAGCCTTTTACTGTAGCCGGCCGCTGAATAATGATGGCTGTTGCGTAACCGTCAGAGAGTAGACTGGATTTTTTTTTTTTTTTTTTAACAGGAGGGTCGAGGTGATGTAATGTCTGTGTCTGAGCTGAAGGGTCATATCAAAGAGCCGCCACTAGGAGGAGAGAGCGGGCCTGAGCCGGCTGCATGTGAGGATGATAGATGCTGCAAAAGCTCGACATCTTCATCAGTCATTCAGTCCCAGTTTTCAGCCTGAAATGTTTTGGGTTTTTTTTTTTAAAAAAAACAAGTGGGAAAAATCCATCGTCACCATCTGATTGATTCTTTCTGGTGTTGGATAAAAGCTTTATTATGACCTTAAATCCCAATTTTCTAAAAAATAAGAATAAAACAGGCCTAATATTCAAGTCTGTTTTAAAGCAAATCAGTTTGTTTCAACGGTATTTTTAATTTAAGCATGTTGAAACAACAGAAATAAAAAGCTTCTATCAGCAAAAAAAAAGTAGATTTGTATTTTTTTTTAGTTCATTTTCAGAAAATTAGATTTTTCAGACTCAATAATGAACAAAAATGACTTGATAAAATGGAAATTTCTGCTGTGAGGAAACAGTCCTTCTCAAATACAGTTTAATGTAGCTTTGAGGTTCTGTGTGATTATTACAGAGGATATTTCCTCTGTGGGAAAGACAGAACATATCTACATATGTTATTTATACCGTGCTTACATTCAGCTTTTACAGCTATAAGCCCGTCGGATCTGACTCGTATCCTCAGCCTCTGAGAGGCAGCTTTGTTTCAGCTCAATGACACGACGACTTTAAACTTTGTCCCCAGCATCTTCTCAGTATATAAAGAAGCATGTAATCCCTCAGATAATCTAGAATAAAGCAAAAACATTCTTTTTTAATTGTTTTATTACCTCATACTCGGCAAGTGGTCGTTATTGATGAGCTGCGTGCATCACATGTCGATCGAGGTTAAAAAAAACCAAGAGGAACTTTTATTATCAGTGTCAAATCACTGACAAATGCAAAAATACTGATAAATCCTGTTTCAGGGTTGGTGTTCCACCTTTTTTTGAATAAATGTCTTCTAAAATGAACATTTACAAAAGGGAAAAAATGTTTTTTGGGCGTTTATCCTTCAGTACTGGATAAAAAGGAGCATCTGGTGTGTAAGTGTGTTGTTGTTCTTTGGACCAGAGGCTAAAGTTGTGTCTTATCTCTTTAAACATGACAGCGTGTGTTTCTGTTGTCAGTCACGCCGTCAGACTCGCTGTCACTCTTCCTGTCAGACGGCGGGACGCTTCGTTTCGGTTATCGTCATCTTCTGCAGCACTTCCTCGTGTTTCCATGCGATCAGTCATCAGGATGTTAGATTAAAACCTCAAACCGAACACATCAACCACATTAATGGGTTTTAAAGTGCTTTAACAGCCTCTGATGTTTAAAATTCTCCTAAAAATCTCATGACAGTGATGCATGTATCGCGTCTTGAACGAGAAAAATAAGAATTTTCTTATTTGTACTTTTTCTGTGTTCTGGCTGCTCAGGCTTCAGGACTTAAAGGCCTCAATTTTCTCTCTGAATCTGTCAGTGAATAATGTGCATTTCAGCTTTCACATGCAAATATATTTTTACAAATGCTAAAAGTAAGCGGCAGAAAATGCTGAAATCACTGCCTGTGAGCTCCTCCGGCCGGAGCGTCGAGGCTCGGAGCCGATGGGTGTCTTTGTGTGGGCGCTGCCCCGGGTGGCGGAGGCCGACAGATGGATATGTGATCAACTCAACATGAGTGATTTTCCCTCTTCATCACACACGGAGGCTTCGCCCGCGCCGGCTGATGAATCACTTCATAGACGTGACAAATACATCGGCCTCGTTCCTGCGAGGAGGAATAACGGTCAGAAAAATGAGCCAGAGCGTCGCGTGGAGTTCCTCAGACGCTCCGGCAGAGACGGGCTGGATATTTGTCTTTTTGGCTGCTCGGTTTACGTCTGAGCTTCGCTCCAAATAAGATGTTATGTGAAATACAGCAGGTGTAGAAGAGCAGGACGGTGCATTGTGGAATTCATAACAGGAGACACAGGAAGGAAATGAGGTTTTTCTTTCTCCACGTTTTCCCCTGGGGATCGTTAATTTGACCCAGTCTAATTAGTTTGTTATTGCACCTTAAATGTGAGAATAGTGTAACGTTACTACTGTGAGTTCGGCGCCGCTCGTGTTTTTCTTTCATGCGTTGACCTCAGGGCCCAGGAAACCCAATTAAAAACCCACAATAACGGTTGCATGGCTGGGAATGTCAAAGCAGGGCTGTTAATCCAAAGGTCTGGAAAGAGACGCTTTGGACTTTCTGACCTGACGTTTGGTGAGACGGGACAGAAAGACGAAGATCCGGCAGAGAAAAGATGTTTTTTGTTGTGTTTCACTCTTATTTCAGATTGAATTTTGCACAAAAGGTTGAATTTTCTTTTCGCTTTCTGCATTTCCGTTCAGTTTTGTGCTGCTTATTACCTTCTTCTGACGTCTGAAGTGGGACAGTCGTCCACTGTCTTCATGTTTCCAGTGACGCTGCGTAGGGAGCCTGCACAAACTCAAAGTGCAGCAATTTAAATCCATCAACCTGAAACCAAAACCACTTTTCTGAATCCCTGAAAACATCTTGAATGTTTTTTTTCTGCCACCGACAGCTTTAGGATAGGACCTGCTCCATTAATGATGTCTCCATATTTTATAATGGTGTTACAGTCGCAGTCACTTCCTATAGCGGTGCACAATGCTTCCTGGGGGGGAACCCGGTAATATATCTTCCTGCTGGGCCTTTAGTCTGAATTACAGCAGGAAAAACAAAAGGTTAATCACATCGGGAGACTCCGCTCTGCCTCTGACCACCCAGCTCCTCGCCGTCGCTGCCTCAGTGTTTCAATTCACGGTGCTTTATTGGCATGAATGTTGGATGAACAGGAGGAAAAAGCTCCTTCCAAAGCACCTAGAAAAGCAATACAGCTGTCTTTCTGTCCCCTCTCTGTCCACGTTGTCTGTCTTCTCGCCTTTTCTCGCTGCCCCGCTTTCTGTCACCCTCAATTTACATCCATCACCACAGCGTGCGCTGCAATCACCGTGCGTCGAATCAAAATGTAAATGTATCGTAAGCTCGGCCGCTGGAAACGCGCTCGCTCATCTGAGGATCACGTATCGGAGCGTCCTCTTGTTGATGACCACAATCCTCTCGTGCCCGACCCCCTTCTCTTCATTTCCCAGCGTGCTTAAATGCCGCCGGGCGCATTACATTGAGATTCAGGAGGTTATCTGGCAGTGGTGATGGGGATTGCAGCAGCCTAAAGGATCGCCACAGGTTAAAGCTTTTTTTTTTTTTCCCAGGCGCCACGTATGGCTGAGCTTTAATGAGCAGTGCTCCTTTTCTCCCTCCGTCTGAAAAACACCTCGCCGCCAGGGAAAATAGATTCTGAGGGTGTCTTTTGTGAAGCTCCTCACTGTGTGTGTGTGTGTGTGTGTGTGTTTTACAGGGTGGTGGGCCCCGCCGTGACCTTCAAAGTGAGCCCCAACGCTCAGAACGTCAGCACCGCAGATGTGATCAACGTGGCTGGTAGGTGTTCCTCGTCTGAGTAATGTTGTCTGTACACTGACAGAGAAGAAGACAGGCCATTATCAGGGGCTCGCTGCTGCACCTGAGACCCCAGATGAACATTTTTCAAAACTTATGACTCCTCGGTTACATGTGTGTTCTGCCATACCCACACTGGCGCTCCATGGCGAGTTTTTCCACCCCTCCGTGCTCGGTTTGGGCAAGTGTTTGGCCCATTTTGAAGGGACGCCAGCAGGATTGTGTCACAAATCTCCGAGCGGCCATGTTTGGCTCCTCGGTGGAAATCCATTGGAGGGTTGGATGCGTGCCTAAAAAAACATCGCAGAAAAGAAGAGACACCAGAAATGTGTTGTGTTTGGGAAACGAGTCAGTTCATTAATGCAAATGTGAAAAGTCTGATGAGGAACTGGAAGAGGGAAGAGTAGGTACACAGCTAACCAGGCAGCTTGATTTAACAAGACGACCCGAGTTTAAGGCCGAAACGCAACAAGGAGGCTCAATGCTGAACAAGTTTAACCAAAAAGGACCAAAAGAGACATTTCAGACGTCTCCATTTGTTCGCACTTTAGACCTCAAAGTTTCAAATTCTCTCACCAGGAAATGCATCACATTAAAGAAGTCAACACGGCGCCGCTTTCCTCTGCTGAGTGTGTTAGCCAGTGCCGCAGGTAGCCCAGCAGTGCCTCCGGACTGAGGCCGGACTGGAGATCTGACCCACACTGTGCTGATCCAGGTCCACACCCCCAAAACCGAGTGTGTTTTTCCAGTTAGAGGCCACAGCTGACACGCATGCTGCACGTCAGCTTGATTCTGTGACGTGGAGGAAAAATCATTCAATCACTGCCTGAATCGAACTAATGAAAGGAGGTCATATTTGGAAATGTTTCGTCCATATTGGTGTGCGAAAGTTTATGGTGAGCTTCTAAATGCTTTAAAAAGGCAGCTGGACTGAGGCTGAAGTGACAAAACCAAAGCAAACTGTTTGACAGCGTTAAGTGCAGAATGGCGCCATCCATCACCTCATGTCGGCGCTCTCCTGCGGTCACTTTGACAACGCTCACGCTCCGTTTTGGGAGTCATTGGCCTGTGAAGTCGTTGAGGTATGAGCGTGTTTGCGTGCACTCCTGCTTCCCACCATGATCAGGACCTGTTTTTGAAAGCTCGTCCTGGTTTGTGTGAGCTGGAGGACTCTGCGTTCTTGGTGGTCACGCGAAGCAGATAAATCCAGCAGAATGACGAATTTATGTTCCTTGTAAGCGTCATGTTGGGAGTAGGATCAAAAGCAGGACCGGGACCTTTTTTTTCTTTTTTTGTTCTGTCTGAAGAAAGTGAAGACGATTCTTCAGTGATTCTGTTTTAAGATCCTCCAAATCAAAATGACTCAGTTCAGCCTGCTCTGTCACATCCCTGTTATAATCTCTCAGAGCGCAATCCAGCAGGAAACACACTGTGAAGGTGTGCTGCGACTGTGTGTGTGTGTGTGTGTGTGTGTGTGTGTGTGTGTGTGTGTGTGTGTGTGTGTGTGTGTGTGTGTGCGCGTGCGTGCGTGCGCCACACTGTGACTCACAGTAATGAGGCAAGGGTGTTGATGAAGTGGGGAATAAAGAGAGGAGGAGTGTTTGCCATGAGCCGAGCTGTCAGTCCAGAGAGAGAGAGAGTTTTCCTGATATTCCCTCGGCCTGATTCCAGATCCACGCACACACACACACACACACACACACGCACACACACACACACACACACACACACACACACACACACACACACACACACACACACACACACACACATCCTCCAAATAACTTCCCCCAACATCTCATCCCTGCTTGATAATTGCAACCCCACCTCCTCACCCACACACACACACACACACACACACACACACACACACACACTCCGTGCTGATTATGCAACGGCTCCTCTCCTGTTTTTAAGTGCTATTGTTGGCGTTCTCATTTCCCGCCCGCCGCTCCCGCCGGCTCCGCGGGGTCACGGATGAGCCTCGATTGTTATTAATGCAAACATTTGACAGAACGTGCTCGAAATGAAATATGGCGTCCTCTCAGCTAAAGTGCAATAGTGTGGGCGGGCCGTCTTTAAAGTGTCGTTTGTCATATTCAACTAGAATATCAATCCATCCCAAAGCGTGCATTACCCCCCCCAGGCCGGGGTTTATAGTGCTTTTCTGAAACATTAAGCTTTACACGGCCATTGTAACGACGTCGTTTTATCATCATTTATAGCCGCTCAGCAGCGAGCGGGAGAGACCGGACGTCCATCTCCTCTGTCACAAACTTGTGCGTTTTGGTGGAATGCTTTTGGCAGCGTGTTAAAAATAATTCAGTTTTATTTGATTTAATCTCTGCAAATACATCAGCAGGACATGCCGGAGCCACGGTGGAACACTGAGCCGTGCACGGTGGCGGAGGGGGGATTCGCAGCCTTTAAAGTGCTCGTTCTGGAGGCTGCATCAGCGGTGCTGTTGAACTGAACTGGATTATAAACCGAAAGTTTCTAAAAACCAGAAGCAGACAACTGAGAACATGCAAAGAAAGTCAGAGAATACAGAATAAAAGATGAAAATCCAAAATGCAATTCTGAGAACATCTCTTATTGTAACAATGTAACAACGTCGCCATCTTTGTTTCACACGTGTTCTGTTGTGTAGCTGCGTCGCATATGAAGAAGTGAGTCTAGTGGCAATAATACAATGAAATAATTATAATTATAATAAGTACATTTAGCCCCAAATTATAAAGCAAATTTAACAGCTCTTAACAGACTTAACGTAGGCAGTTCATTCAATCAGTTCGTTTATTAATTATGTACATACATGTTGTATTATTCATCTTTTTATTTTATTCTATCCATCTTATTTGTTGTTATTACTGTAATTATTCAGTGTTAGAAATAAAAGTGCTAATTCTGGCATGTTTGCCCTTTTTAGAGCGTTTAATGAAGAATTTTATTCAGTGATACGTGTTTTAATGCCGTAGGCGATGAAGGTGGAGCTCATGTTACACGTTACTGTCGGATGGATCAGATTTTACAAGCAGATCATCTGTTTTTCTGAAAAATCTACTGTTGTCAGTCGTAAATGTGGAAGAGTAGAAGCACAGAGTGAAGCACTTTAATGTGGCTGAATAGTCTAATTTTCTTATTTGATAGAAAAAATGATTCAGCTCTGAATGCGGTCTCACAGGAGTTCAGTTAAACCCTCCTCATCTTCCTCCTTCTTACACCGGATCGATTGTGACCCGGCCTCCGGGGGGGCGAGGGGTCCGATTAATGCAGCCAGGCCGGCCGGACCTGGTGCTGCATTTTAAGAAGCCGCGTTACCGCTTCTGTCACGTGCGCCCGTCCATTGTGAGCAACTCCGGGGCCACCGGGGGCCATTGTCAAACGTGGGGGTGGATGTCAAGATGGTGGGCAGCGAGGTGGTGACCCTCATTGTCCGGTGGAGGGTGGGCGGGGGACCCGGAGGCTACTTCCAGCGGTGCGTCACGGCCGTGAGAACGGGAGCCCGTGAATAGGCCGGGGGTCAGGGTCAGGACAGCGGGCGGCTCAATTAGCACTTAAAGCAGGAGAGCAGCTGAGACGTCCTCGTCCCTGCACCGTCTGTTCCTCTGACTTCTGCCTCTTTATCCCACCAGCACTTGTTTTTGCATACATGCTAATCATGGCTCTCAGCGTGGAGACAGTTACTCACACATGCCCAAAAGCTGTCCACTCTGGGGATTATGGACGGTTAGGACAGTTGGTCAGTGTCAGAGTCCGTCTTTCTTAGCATCGCGGCCTCGTCTCGAGTTAAACTACCCCGTCTTTGTTAGAGGAGGACAATGGCTGCTTGCTCACTGAGTCAATGCTGCATCTGAAGTTTGATTTGTGTGTTGACATGTAAATAATTTCCTGGTGCAGAGGTCACTATCAGTTTAATAAGTTAAAAAGACATTGTCCCCCTGGAGAGGGGACACCAGTGAATGACTAATTTACATGCTAATTAATGGCGAATCACTTTTTTTTCACATATCAATCAAAGAAGAGCTTCTTAAAGTTTTCCTGGCACGTCACTAATTTTATCTTAAATGTAAAAAATCTAGAAAAGTTCAAACATTGACGTGGCTGTTTTCAGCTTTAGGTAACGATCGTGGCTTAGCATTGTCGGCTACACACACCTGGGAACTGCCTTCCTTTAAATCACAAAGGATTAAAAACATGGAAATTGTCCGTCTTCTGTACATTCAGCTCACTTCTGTATGAAATGCTTTAAGCCACATTAACCCGTTCAGCCTGTGCATTTTAGAGTTGACTGAAGGATTTTAATGATCTTCTTCATCTTCTCTCGTGACCTCTTCACCACGTCACATCCTGCGGTAAGTCTTTGTCAGTGATTGAAACACCCGAGCAGTCTAGTGTTGCTCCTGGTCTGTGCATTTCAGTCATCTGGACTTTGCAGCAATGATTCAGTAAGAAGTTTGACTTGTTTGTTATTTAGGAAGCAATGGCCGACATCTTCCTGACAGCTCATATCTTTCTGTCACAGAGCTTCAAAGCAGACCCTGATGACCGGGCGGAGGAAGGGTTTAAGTTACTTTCACAAAGGCATCAGTTGCGTCTGGGCCTTTTCTTTCCTTCCCTCGACTTTTCGTCTCCTCGTTTTCTTCCGTCTGAGTGGATTAGCATAGATCTCGTCCGCTGACAGGACTGACCTTCACTGCAGCTAAACACTTGTCAAAATGCCAAATGTAATTACCGAGCTCTTTAGGTCAAAGTAATGTGTTTCATCTACCTCACTTCTCCCCGTTATTGATGTGCAGGCCCTCGGACCTCAGCCTGCAGCGCAGCCTCGCAGCGCCGGCTCGCTGCATGTGTTCGTGTGTCATAACAAAGCGAGGAAATGTATGCGTAATTATGCCTGAGTAATGTGCTCAAATTGTTATCTCTGTGTACGAGTTCGCCACACAGCCACCGCTGCAGCTACACTGCTAGATGTCTTTGCGTGACTTTGCCAGCCTATATGCACTCAGATCCTGTGATTATGGACAATTTAAAGTTATCTCGCAGAGCTGCAGATTGCTTCCCCAGCGCTGGCTTTCAAAGGCCGTCATCATCATCGTCTTCGTCGTCGTCGCCATTAGCGTTCCTCTGTAAATTGCATGCCTGGAAATTGTCAACTTTGTCACGCCGTCTTGACATCAGCTGTCTCTCAGAGGAGCCCTTTCTGTTGTCTTGCACTTACATTAAGTGTAAAAACACAGAAGTGCAGTCTTAACTTCTTATTTAGACGAGTAAATGACTCAAACCTTTGAATTTCAGCTCCTCGCATTATCATTTCTCATCGCTCAGGTGTTTCGTTCAGCGAAACGCACAGTCGAAGAAATCTTTTATGGCCATATTTGACGGCCTGTCCGTGCAGGCTGTCGTTAGTCACAGCGCTGACTGATTTTGTGTCATCGCTGTCGCTGCGTGGAACTCCTCTAATTGTTCCCATTGATTGCTGGAGTGATTGCATTGGAAGCGGCTCTGGCGTTGGGATCCGTCCAGCAGTCTCTCTGTGCCCTTCAGGAGCAGGCAAATCCATTTGAGTTAACTTCATTTCAGTTCACCTGCTAATCAGTTTTCATCGCATGCCGAAGGCTCATCGATTCTAGAAGTTTCTCTCACCTGTTGCTAAAGAAAGGAATCAAAAAGGGGGGGGGGGCAACAGAGACGAGGGGCGTGCTGGTGTTTAGTGATGCAATTTGCTGTGACACCGCGCCGCGTTTTTATCTCCTCGCCTGTCGTCAAAGCAGAGCTGGAGGCGTTTTGTGAATTGCAAGATGCCTCATCCGAGCTTTAAAAAGCCAGCACCCACCCTCCCCCCCCTCCCCCCGCTGATCCAGAGTCACCTGTGGTTATTTTGGTCTGACTTCAGAGAGAGCGGGGAGCTGCGCGCTGTCCTCTGGAGCTTTGCGAGCATCTGCGAGTCCTGCCGCCGAGCGAAGGGGAGGGATCGGAGCGAGGGCGGGGGACACAGGTGTTGTGCCGAGCTCGAGTTTGCACAGCGGTGCAACGTGATCCCCGAGCCAAGCGCGCAGCCATCCTGCCAGCCACTCAGCCAAGCAGCCGGCCTGATTTCCCCGGCGCTGGCACCGGCCCGCTGGCGCTGCCAACCCCTCTCTCCCACTCCTGCAGCTGGCAGGATCTCTGCGCGTTGGCCTGAGCTCCTGACGTTTGCTGCGGGGTTGGCAGACCTCTCCCAGATGGCCACCTTGTAGCGAAGCTGGCTTCGCGCTTGCATCACTTTTGCATCATTCCCCCATCCGCCGAGCTGTAGTGGAGAGGGCTTCCGTCGGTTGTGCTGCGACATTTCTGCTGTACGTGAGAGGTGGGAGTGTTAAACTCTGCTGCAGCTCTCACACTTTCCAGCCACCATTTGTCATTTGTGCTGTTTGTGTAGCTGACAAAGAAAAAGGATTTGGCCTCACACACGCACATCAAACATACACATGCATTAGGACCAACACGTCTTTTTAATTTTTATGTGAACAGGCCCATAATAGCTCTATCTTTTACATTCGAAATGACGGGACAGTGTCAAGGTGCCTCTTAGCTTCATATTTTATTTAGGATCTAATTTAAATCCTACTGCATTACCTATAATTCATATCCCACTAACTTTGTAATCCCAACTGAACGAAAGAACCTTGACCTCCCCAAAACTTGTTAGCACGAAGATTGAATAATTTAAGATACATTTTTTAAACTGCAGTGGATGGGAGTAAAATCATCTCACAGAATTTCCTTAATATCCTCAGATTTAATGACCATGTCTGTGTGATGACTGCTCCTAATTATCACATCTTCATCCCGCAGTTTTTTTAAGCTTCCTCGCTGGCACCAAATATGACACATGATACCTGTAATATCATGAAAGTACAGTTATTGAAATATTGAGAGACTCAGAGGACATGGAGGCGCTGAAGAGGCTTTCTGTGTGTTGACTGTTCAAGGCTCATATCTGCTTCCACTCTTGTCTTTTGAATCACTGTTATAGTATTTACCTTGTGTAACTTTTCAAAGACAGTCTCACTATATTTTGCAGAATGGTGGTGATGCAAGTTATGTGAAAATTATAGATGTTCAAAGGGAAACAGATACAGCCGTGAGTTTGAAATACAGCTTCAGTACACCGCGATCCCACCGGTGACTTTAAAACTAAATATGCATGCGTGCATCTCTGCAGACTGTCATTTGTAAGCAGTGTTGTCCCAACGTTGGGCCTCCTTCTACCGCCAAGCTCATTAAATGTGCAGAGATTCGTCCTGGGAACGCCGG
The DNA here is from genome assembly GCF_039877785.1 of Chaetodon trifascialis. Lineage (NCBI taxonomy): Eukaryota > Metazoa > Chordata > Actinopteri > Chaetodontiformes > Chaetodontidae > Chaetodon > Chaetodon trifascialis. Next base: position 4,140,912 of record NC_092066.1, on the reverse strand, counting down.
TGCAAAAACAGTTTGGAGGTTCACTTTGCGACAGCTCGTCGGTCTGCATGAAGAGCGTGCGAAGGTGGCTGCAGATAGAACAGACGCACCGTACGCTGCGCCGCTGAGAAGGTCCTGGACTGCATCGTCATCGTCAGCCGTGCTGAGGAGTAGTGACTCCTCCGACGTGCACCAGCTGATGAGTACACACTGGACATGTCATTCAGGCAGAGCAAGGAAGTACAGTAGCCTGCATGGGCCAAATCCAGGCTGCAGATTTCTGGAGAGTTGCCACGCCAGGAAATGGGAAAGTGGCCTTACCCAGCAAGACGATGTCCAGCATGTCATTCAGGCGTGTGTGTGTGCATGTGTGTGTGTCACCACTTGCTGGAGGTAAAACCAAAGAGTTGCATTAACCTGCATGCTGAGGACAGAAGTCTGCACATCCTGGTAATAACTGGGAACGTATTGGACGCAAAGTCAAGTTACTAATTATAAATTTCCTTAAACAAAAGGATACAAATTTCAACAGTAAGCTTGCAAATTAGATGGTGCTGTTAGTTTTGTGATGTATGCTTGTTATGTGGATCGCCATCAGTTGTTATTCTGGCCGCGGCTGCTCGTCCTGCGTCGGTCAAATCGATGCGATGGGGAAAGCTGTGGAGATGTGGCTTCACATTTGGCAGAGTGGCTAATGCGATCACCTTCCACTCCCTCAAAGGTCAGCAGTCGCTGGCGCAGATATGTTTGTCAGCATTCACCAAAGTTCATGTCGATTTCTGAGGATTTTCAGGTCACTGTGAGTGCTTACGGTGACATCACTAACGCCGAGCCGCGGCGGTAAACACTTCCCCCTCAGCAGGAAACCAGCCTGACGGACGGTCGTGTCCTCTGCTGCAGTTATTACAGACTCCTGACCGAAGCCGCCTGTTGCTCGCTCTCTCAGCAGCCCGAGGAGGCTGCCTGGACCCGGCGACTCATTTTTAGCCGTCTTCAAGATGCCTGATGAGATGTAGAAGTAGACAGCTGGATTGATTGGCCCCTCTTGAGCACACAGGCCTTGATTACAACTGCGCTCAAGTGCACCACCCCCCCACCGATTCCTCTCCCCCCAGCCTTGTTCTTGCGGTCTGCCTCCCTCCTCTCAGCCTCCTTTCTCATGATTTCTTTTTCCTTGCAAAGAAAGAGGGTGGATGAGGAGAGACTGCCGAGGAGAGAGCAGAAAAGAGCAGAATGACTGACGAAGATGTGGCTTCGCGGGGTGGAAAGTAGAGCAGGGCGAGGACGGAGCCGCCTATTAAGGACCGGTTTGAGATGAGTTTGGAATCACACTTTGATGTGAGATAATTAGATCAATATTTTAAGAACTGAGCCCGGATAGAGCTGATAGTTTACCGAATCTGTCTGAGGCTGGTTTTTCATTTGGATTTGAGCGCGCACAGCCCGTCTCTCCTGTAAACAGCCTTGTGCACCATTATCAGGACAGAAATAGTGTAAAACAGATTATCCAGGCTCTGCGTATTTCTCTAAATTGTTTCTGGTGGGTGGAAGTATTTCTGGTGTTTTGGCAGTGGTCTAATCACTGTCTTTAAATGGTAATCATGAGACCTTTTAAAGGGTCAGGTCATCCAAATTCTAACCATGTTTTCTCCTTCCCTCGAGTCGTTTTTAGCCAGGAGGATCATTTCGGGGGGTTTATTTTTGCATTTTTCCAGATATCCACCTGAACACAATGGAGCTGCTGCGCAGCCGTGACACCACAGTTTCATCAGATGACCTGTGGTTCTGCCCAGATACGAACGTCTCGGTTTTGGTTTTTTCAAACTTCTGCAAACTGCACCGAGAGAGAAGAATCTGTGACGATGACGAAGTGAAACCCCGAGAGGCCTTGGCTCAGCCTCCCTGATAAACCGGGATGTGTTGTTCTTGTTTCTGACTGACTGTTGTTGTCTGCCGTCTTCTTCTTCTTCTTCTGTTATTCTTCTGCAGCCCTCAGGGACTAAACTCACACTCAGTGAAGCTCAGTATCCTGTTTATCCTTCATAGGAAGCCTGGCTCATGTGATGCCTTCAAGTGGATGACATGGCGGATGCAGTGGGCTGGTGTCGTCCCTTTGTTGAAGGACAAGTCTGCTGATGTTTGATATTGTCTTATCAGCGATAGGTTGATTGATCCATCCATCCATTGACCCTCTTGTCTCTGAGAGCTGATATATCTATTAAAAACACATGAATGAGCCACAGCGTCACACTGAGTGACATGTGGGACTCAACCAACCAGCTGATGGACATGTTCATGGGAAATCTGTATTCATCCGCCACAGAAAATAGTCCCAAATTTCCTTTTCTTTAACATCTATTAAAACTCCACTGAGCACATCCTGTAGGGAGTACTGACCCTTTAGAAAATCTATGAAACTGCGTCTGTGAGTCGTTTTTATAGACAGGTTTGAGGTTGGCTGAGTATTGGCAAGTCGCTGCTGACATGAGAGAGATTCCCTGAAGCACTGCGCTAGAATACAGTCTGTGAAACATCCGGTAAAATGCAGGCGTTAAGCTATCAGCAGTTCATATCTCTGAAAATAAATGTCATGCCAGGCTGATTGAGTGGATCACGTTACCTTAAAAGACGCAAAACCATAAATGATTTACATTGATTTGAGTTTTTAATGTATAAATACTGCTGTGATACTCAAAAGAGCAAAATTATGACACAAACATGGGAAAGTTTTAGCTTTTGGCATTCTTTAAGTCAAATTGTTGTACATTTGTGGGTCTTTTGGGCCATTTTGATCATTGTCACATCTCACATTGCAATTATTTTTAAGGCAAGAGGAAGACAGAAATCACACACCGGAAACTAAACTGAAATATTTAAAGATTTTATTTGCAGGCGATGTCAGGGGACCTTCATGTTCACCTTAATTTGGGTGGATAAAATGAAAATATTTATTCTTAGCCAATAACAAACAGCGTATTTGAATGAGAGTAAATCTTGAATAATGTAAATGTTTGAACTCTGGATGCTCTCGGACACCGTTGGTCCTCTCTGAGCAGGATGTACGGTCGTCTATGAATTATCAATGTTTTCCTGCAGCAGTGTGACCGGGACAAATAGATGTGTTTAAACAGTGTATCTGCTTCTGTAAATTTCACATCAGAGTGGAAAATGAATTATTCTGAGAGTTGTTCTGCAGTATTTAACACTCTGACGGACGCTCGTCGACGTAGCGCTCAAGTTCGTACCTGCACAAGTGGAGCGCGCCTTCCTTTTATACGGCATCTTTCTTCTTTTTAAGGGTGTGTACTCCCAAGTTGAAATGTCCCTCACCGTTGCTGGCTGTGTCTGTCTCCTGCACCGTGTTTCATGTAGAGGAGAAGTGAGAGACAAAGGCAGTCGAGAGCTTCAAAGGCTGCGGGTGACATTTAGCGCTCAGTATCTTCAAAGACCAGGCCCTCTTTTGTAGTTCTTCTTTTTGTGTATAATTAATGTAGCCCTTCCTACGGATTTTCCTCTTCTTTTTTCTTGTTTTTTACCTCCTTTTTGGAGCTGGATTAGAACAGCAGATTAAGGAAGTGCACCTTAATTTTCAATTTGCATTCTGGGGACTTCAAACTGCAGCGCCGCCGACGAGGTGTTTCCAGCCGAGCGCGACTCGGCAGAGAGGTTACAGAGGGTTGGAGTGTGTAGTCGGTGTGGTCATATGATCAAAGATTGCTTTGTAACAGGAAGGTCTCAGGTTTAATGCAAGAAGAAGCTGTGCACTTTCTAAGGAGAACAATGAACTTCCATCCAGAGCGACTTTAGCCATTTATTTGACAAGAGAGCCAATAAGAGCGCAGAGAAAGTACAGATCAGGTTATTACACAGTTTAAGCTTGTTGAGTTTATTTGTCAGCAGCAGTTCTGTTCAAATGAACACTTTAACAGTTGAAAGATGTATTTCTTCTCATTCATATTCATGCTTTATGTTCCTTAATGGGACAAAATCTCATCTTGCAGTGGTCAGATGTGTAAACATTTTCCCCCGCCGTGCTGCAGCATGAAGGTCTGACATCATAACAACATCTGGTCCCTGAAAATCAATCAAAAGAGTAAATAAAATGTACTTATCAAGCTAACAGACATCTTAGAGAGTAGCTAAACCCATGAGATGCTGCAGGACAGCACTTCATTGTGCCACATGTGGTGGATGTTGTAAGCACAGCAGACCCCACCTGTCCACATCCACCTGTGTGGCCTGGAGAGCAGCAGACCTGGACCTTTACGCCTGTAATGGCTGCAGCAGAGCAGGGTTTGGCGAGAAGTTGCACATTAAATATTTTCACAAATTCATACAAAATCCTAAGAATTATCATTTGGAACTCGTGTTTGTGCCGCTGTGGTTGCGGGCACATGTTCCACACAGTATTATTTTGGCCGTAGGCAGAGTGAAAATCTGATAAAAATGAAGCACATGGCAGCTTTAATGAAACGAGTCCAAATCTGTTGTTTGCCCAAAATAAGGGATGCTCCACAAATGTGCGGTGTTACCAGTACCAGTTACCAGTATCGCTCTTATTTCAGCTGACTCACGCCGCGTAAGGGTTTCCAGATGAACTCTGGATAAATGCATCAAATGTGAAGTGACCTCCTGTCCTCTTCGTGATAAACTATGAATATTAATCAAACACAGATTCAACCGAGTCGCCCTCTCAGTATTTTTCCAGGCGTCTGTCTGCGGCGGACGTACCTGTTTGGCCACAGAGCTGAAGAATGTACATCGCCGCGCTCATTTCATGTTAATGTGCAGAGTATTTCCCTGCTGCAAAGGGCAAGTGCAGATCTGTCAGGAAACTGAGAAGGTTGCATTTGCCTGTCAGAGTGATGGAAGGAATGAATTATGCATCGTGTTAAATTTGTCATCGCGTTGTAATTCTTGGCCAGAAGTGATAAAACACCTGAAGCTGAAGTGATATTTGTTCTGCAGTGAGATGTCCGTCAATTGAAAGAGATGACACCTCGGCAGACTCGCTGTTAGCGTGAGGATTTAACCAAACACTGGTGCTGTTTTAAAGGCTGATCCTGCCTTTCAAGCAGGAAGCTCAGCAGAAGTTAAAGGCACACCAAACCCAAAATCTGTCTTTTTCACATGAAGCACTCACCCCCGTTGGCTCGCGCTTGTAAAACACAGCGTCCTCGTTACTGGAGAACAGTGGGTGTGAACTCAGCCAGTTGAGTCCAATCGTGAGAAGTTGTCAAAGTGGAAAAAAAGTGTTTTATTGTCCGCACGTATGCTCAGCGCCTTCCAAACAGAAGTGTCCCCAAAATGTGGCTGCAAGGATTTTGTGTCGCAGGGACAAACTCCAATAATGATCATATTTCCATGGAAGCGCCTTCTGTTTGATTGTATTCTGGCTCAAACGCAAGTGAAGACACTGGAGGAGAGCTTTCAGGATTTTCAGCTACTGTTTCCTGCAAAGGACTGAGTTACCAACCCTGTACGTTCAGCCTACAGGGAGAGAGTTTCGGGTTTTTGAAGAACAAAAACAGATTTTGGTGGCTTCTCCCTGCACGACCTGATGTTTAGACATCCGGGTTAGCAGGAAAATTTGGCTGAACGTGAAAGTTTGTTTCAGTGTGAAGCAGCTTCTTACTGCATGTTGACACATAGTCGTTTTAAATCTGAATTACGTGCAACAAAAATGTCACATTTCAATCAGTTTTAGTCCAGTTTTAACCCAGATGTTGTGCTTTCTGCGATCGTTTAACTGAATGCATTTTGCAGGAGCACGGTTACATAAAACTGTTCTCACGTCTTAAAGGAACAGCAGTGAATCAAAAAAACTCAAAAAACGTTTCAGACAAAACACTTTTTGGAGAGCTACTTTTCTACCGAGACACTTCTCTCTGAGTGAAGTTACTTAAATGGACGTTTGTTTTCATTGCACACCGCCACATGCATGCACCATGAAGTAACTGTACACGTACTGTGTCGTCTTGCATGTTTAAAGCTTATTTAAAATGTAGAAAAGCTGCTATTGTTAGAAAAACCAGCGCCCACTTCGCATCTCTTAAATCACATCTCTGACATGCAGCAAAGTCAACGCCGTAATAGACCAGCAAAGGACTGGGTGCTAACTTGCCTGGAAAGTGGAGGGCGGTGGCGGTGTTGGTGGGGGGGTTGATGTCGGGGATATTGCTGTCCAAACACTTTGTCTAATTCTACTTGTTGACACACAGGTGAGAAAATCAGCGCAACGGTAATAAGATTGAGGAAAGTGTTGCATTAGCACCTTGAAGTGTAAATAGCTTCTTATATTGCCTATTAGACCTAGATAACCTGGCAAGGTGGAGGGTGATGGTGCTGCTGTTGTGTGTATGTGTGGGTGGGGGGGGGGATTCACAGAAAAGCATATTAGCTGTGTCAAAACTGTCAGAAAAAACCCACCGACTCCAGAGAATATAATTAGGGATCTTTTTTCTCTCCCTCTTTCTGTTGCTGTTTTAATCTGCGACTGATGAAAGACGGGTTATTTGTTTCTTCAGCTGCACACTCCCTGCAATATCCTGTCGCCCTGGCTGCCTGCTAAAAGAAATATCTGCCACCCCCCCCTCCTCTCTTCTCCTCTGGGTTTTGCATTATAAAGAGATTTCATCTCATCCACCTTTAGCCAGGTTTTGCCTTTGATATTATTTATTAGCGCCGGTATTGAACAGTTCGCGGAGCCAGCGCCTTGAATGGGCCTCCTCGTCGTCTTCTCCCCACAATCAATACTGTTCCACATTACACATACATCAGCTCAGAGCGCAGTATCGCTCGCTCTCAACCTGCGGCCTAATTAAAAAGATAAGCGGCTTCGTTTGAAGCTCGCTTTAATAGGCCGCTGCCTTGTTTCTAGGCGTGAATATTGAACAGAATCATGACTTTGCTGGAGATTCGCTTCATTTTGTGTAGATTACTCCGACAGGATGAAGGGGGTGAATTTCTGCGTGCTGTCAGGCCAGGATCACGTGGAGCCGCTCCGGGTGGCTTCACTGTGTGTTACCTGCGATCAGGACAGGTGTGGCTTTTTCCTGTAAGATGTCACTCCACTTTCGATTGAAAAGAAGCTTAGAGTGTGTTTTCATACCGTGCTGCACCATAAGGAACTCATATAAAGCAGCCTTTTGAAAATAATATAGTTTGGGTTTAAAAGGATTCCAGTTTTCTTCTGTGTCTGCAGCGAGGATCCGTCTGGTCCTCGTGCTCAGCGATGGCTTCTGTCTGTTACATCCATGTGCAGCTTATTTGCTTTGGCTAATAGGTTCTGGAGGAAATGTAATGTCACCCAGGTATTATCATGGAAAGATCATGGTTTTAAATATTTAACAAGCCAACACCGACCTGAATGATGAGAGTGCGAAAAGGTGGAAATTACATGACAAGGTACCTGAAAAAGTAAGATGAAGATGCTAAATGCTACATGCTAATCACCTTTGAGACAGTCGGTGCCGCACCAGGTCTTAGCAAAGGATCGGACCAGAACCAGGATTTGCTAGCTGTAAATACTAACGTGGCTATAATCACAATATACGTGAGCTGATTCACTAAACGCTTTCTGGTTTCACTGGTTTATATTACAAACCAGCCAATAAACAGCAGCATTGCTGTCTTTTCCCCGTCCTCGTCATGCAGCCACTGTCCACTGAATGTCTCAGTCTGGCCGCCTGCTGTCCTTTCAGCTCCTCACTATAACTGTGCTGCTGACTGGGCAGCTGTTCTGAGGACAGCGACGTCCACACCGGAGGTCAGAGTCGCTGTAGGCTGACCGGACGGTGAAAACACACTGCAGAGCGAGCTGCAGAGTCCTTGTAGTTCGCCATTAATTAGAAGATCACTGGCAGCGTGAGCTTGTTTTCAGTGAGCATGTGATAAGCTGCAGTGCTAGCATTAACGCCTATTAGCATTCTGATGCTAACGTTAGCTCAGCGAGCATCACTACACCCAGCCGTTTCTCTGTATTTCATCCATCCAACCATTTTGTTTTCTGCGACCTAAGGATAATTCCAACCTCGCAGGGCTTCAAGCACGGCTGTGGACTTTTAGGTTTGTTCATTTTTAACGTAGCTTGATGTCTCTCACACGATGACTTTGATTAAACGGGGGGGAGGAGGGGTCTGACAGGGCCGTTCCATTTAAACGGCAAAAAATAGTAAACACAGCACTGTAACACATTTTTTTAAATCTGTGGGCGAGGTGGTCACTTTTTCCTCTGTCAGTCAGTCAGTGACAAATAATATTCAGGATTTTTATTCAAATCAGATCCATTAAAAGTATGACGGACTGACGGGTGTGAATAGGGAGCGATGTAGGTGGGTGACTCACTCTGTCAGCCGCTTCAGTCGGTCTCTTTTGATGAAAGCTTTAGCTCACAGAAACACTGGCGTGCACATTTCAGATGCTAACGCTGTGAGTTAGATGCTCAGACCTCCTCAGGTGTTCGTGTTACCCAACGTCTGCCTGGACTGGCCTTCATGTGGCCTCCAACGAGCAACGGGGGCTAATGAAATTGTGAAGCTGATAAAAGAAACTTGATTTTGTTTGAACAGAAAAAAATCCTTGCATGCTTGTTAGACCTTGATGAAATGTCAGATATGACGTTAGAGGCTTGGGACTAAACGGGGGGGAGGGATGAGGATGTCTGTCAGCAGATACTGTGGTTTCTGCACTGCGTTTGGGTCTCAGTGGGATTTGAACCGGCAGCCTCGGTGGGTTAACTCGCGTGCTCCACGTCGCCTCATGGAGAGCCGACTGCAGCGCACAGATTCAAGGAGCAGAGGAAGAACAGAGCTCAGTCTCCTGGAAAAGAGTCGGCGTCAGCCTCCATAATGCATCAGCTGGAGGAAGTGCACGTGTGTGCGCGCGCGTGAGACAGATATTTGGATCCACCACCGAAGCCGCATTCCTCCGGATGCGTGACCAGGCCACAGCCTCCCCGACGACCAGCTGCTGAGAGACAGAGCTGCCTGACAGACACACACACAGAAATGCACATAAACACACATTTTCAACACTCTTATTATGGCTTACTGTCTTTTCACACACACACACACACACACACACACACACACTCTCTCTCGCTCCACTGCTTGCTGGCATGGGACCAGCTCCTGCATAATGGCTCTGCCAAGGCAGATATGTTCACCAGTTAACTGGCTGCTGCCACCACCAGCCGCCTCCAACAGCAGCGCGCGCACACACACACACACACACACACACGAGCGCACATGGGTTTCCTGCGTTGTAGCAGAAGTGGATTTAGTTTGACTCTGTTGAGATTTATCTTGTCATATATAGAAATGCTGCATTTGTCATTCATTTCTTTGTTTCCACACATATTTTTGTCAAAGTGACAGCCGTTTGAGCTTCCTTCAAGACCCCAGACAAGCTTGGCCAATCAAATGCTTTAGTTTTCATCCATAAATCTTTTTTTATTTACTCTTAACCAAGTGGTTTTATATGCCTAAACTGTCACCGTTGAGGAGGCAGATCAGAAAAACCGCGAGTCATTTTTGTGATTTGGGCTTTTCTGACAAACCTGTCGAGTCTTTTAGGTGTGAGGTCTTTTCTGTGCAGCCTGCGAGGCTCTACTCGGGGCAGAGTTGCCACCAGGCAGCCTGATGCTCTTTTAAAGTTTCCTAAAGCGTGTCAGCTAAATGACATGAATGCGAAGAGTAAATTTGCAGTTATCAGGGTGAGCTATCTTCCTCATTGCAGACGGCGAGATGCTGACACCTCTGACATGCTGACTCCTCCACAGCATCCTGATGGAAATGTAAACTTGCATTGTTTGCAAGTTGTTGCACAGGTCGCGTCGATATTCTGCCCAGCAGACATTTTAGGGGTCACGAGATCAGGGAGGAACTGCCTACATGCTACATAAACTTCCCTTTAATACCCTGAGATCAAACCTGTTAAATGAGGTCAGCCGCCGGGTCACGTTTACATTTCCGCCGCCGTCCACGTTCGGCCTCGATGGAGACCCTCAGATTTTCTCAGCCTGTCCGAATGTGAACGCGATATTGGCGATTTTCTCCAGGGTCACGGATCAGGAAGCATCAGCTCTGCTCTCCCCCGCCGCGGGGACGGGCGGTTTACCGGCCGCCGTGGCTGCGCGGCGTTCGCCGGATCTTGACGGACACAGTGTGTGATTTGCAGCGACAAGCGGAACAAATGTTGGTAATGAGGTCACCTTGGGCTCCAGGTCTGCGTCCGACTTTCAAGGCTGCTCTCTCTCTATCTCCTACAAACACACACACACACACACAAACACACACACACACACACCACTCCAGAGGAAAACCACACAGCATTCAGAGCCACCTGAATGAAAATGAGGCGCCTGAGATGCAGCATCAGACAGATCTGCCGACCTGTGGACGCTTTCTTTTCATAGTCATATAGAAAGTTATGCACGAATAAACGCACAAGAAGCTTAAACATTGGATGTTTTTTAAATGATATGTGTAGAAAAGTGAAAATAGAATAACATTAATAGAACCGTAACCCTGAATCAGACTTGATGGATCCACCTTCAGCACATTTTCACAACCTTTATAGACTTAAAGGATAATTCCAGTTTATCGTGACTCGAGTCTCATGTTGATCTGGGAACGAGGTGACATCGCTAAAAAGACGTGTGGTCGGGCGAGAGGCGTGAGCAATGAGGACCTCCAGGTTATCTGAAGAGGGCGAAGTGAGCAAAATGTCCAAGGAAAGTGCGTATGTGCGCGGCTGAAGCGAGCACGGTGGGAGTCTGCGCCGTCTCGGGCGGCGTGGTCACATCGTGGTTTTGTGTTTCGTCCTTTGTTCATGTTCACAAATGCTTTCCGTCGAACTGCAACCTTCAAAACAGAGAATTTGTTTTCACGCCGCGCCAGATGGAGCTCCTCAGATGAGCTCTTTAAGAGCTTATGTGTTAATGAGGGAAATATATTTTCACTCAGAACGCCAGAACATCCCATAATATCATATCATGGTAATGCTGGAACGATGATCACAAACGCCCGCAAGTCAAGTGTTGATGTGAAATCCGAAGTGTTTCCTGTTCAGTGTGTTTGTCTTACTAGTACTAGTGTACTGTTTGTGTTGAGTGTGTGTGTGTGTGTGTGTGTGTGTGTGTGTGTGTGTGTGTGTGTGTGTGTGTGTGTGTGTGTGTGTGTGTGTGTGTGTGTGTGTGTGTGTGTGTGTGTGTGTGAGTGACAGAGCGGCTCAGTGTCAGATCACATAAGAGGACTTGCTCGCCGAAGGGCAGATTGAAACCAGAAGCTTCCCGGGAATCAAACACCAGTCGGCTCTGAAGCGAAGCTCCTGCACGTGATTCCCTTTAAAAGAACGACGTCCAGACAAAACATGCAGGCGTGTTATGATTCGGACAGTCACGATGATTGACGGATCACAGGCACAGTACAGCCTGGTGTGTTACCACGGTAACTTGGTGGTGCTTTCTGCAGGGCCATGCACCCTACACAGGTGTTCCTGTTATTTTGTCCACCCTGGCTGAATTGTGGCAAAGTTTAAAAACTCTCCCTATGAGAATCTGAGATTTTGCACATTTAGTCTGTTCGTTAATCACGACTCATAAAGTCGTTTAAACTTTGTCGTTGAGTTTCATTGATTCCGAGCTCTTGTTTTCAGGCACTTGTTGTGAAAAACTCTGAATTGTAAATGCATGAACGGAGGGAGGAGAGACACGAGGAACTGCATCTGTTTTCTAAACAACGAGACGCTTTATTGTCCCCGTCATGATTATAGGGGAATTATGGACCCGCCGCAGTGATTGCGTTTTGGTTGTCTCACCTACTTGACTTTGTTCATTGCAGCCTAACGACCAGTGAAAGTCTCTGAAGATGTAATCTGAAAAATTGCACTCGCAGTTTGGAAGGTCAGCCCTCAGCTCTGCCCAGGAATCAGAATGAATTCATTGTTGAGGCGCAGCAAACGTGCGGCGTCTGCTCTGGAGACGCTGGTGCAGAGACACTGGACGTAGAGACCTCAGGGACGTCAGACCTGATTCACAGCGCAGACATTAGCTGTAGCCAGGGGCGGGGCTTGAGGTCAGTCGCTTGGAGCCCCTGGCCACTTATTTCCAACAATGATTATTGATAGACCTGGGCTTTCAGGGACCTCTGCTGGTCACTGGACCTCACTTTGAGAACCACTAATCTATTAGTCCCAAAAATTGTGCATTTATGTGTGCAAAAACCAAAGTTTTGCAGCGTGCACAGGTGGGGTGGGGGCCCCAGGGATTTCTTGCTTGGAGTCCTGAGACCCTAGCAACACCACTGGCTGTAGCTAGCTAACAAGATAAGATAAGACTTTATTAATCACAACAGCTACACAACATGCACATGCCATGCATCAGTGAAATTATTTTTTAACTTTTAACCCATCCTGGAAAGTCCTTCCTCCGCAGCAGACCAGGAGCGGTGGGCTGCCAGCTGGCGGCGCCGCCCGGGGACCCAGTTTCCTCTCTGCCTGTCTGTCTTCCTTCCACACAGAAACGTATTAAGTTTGAGCTCCTTCATCCCGTACCTGTTGCTGACTCTCAGTCCCTGAGTAACGGCTCTGCCCTGCAGGTGAAAGCCAGGCCTGTGGGCTCCAGGGAGGAGGAATATCTCCCTCTTATCCTCTGAATCTGTCCCGCTGATGTAGCTTCTGAGTGGGTGCTGGCAGCTTAATGCCAGTTTACCCACCGGCCGCCTCCCTGGCTTTTTTTTTTTTTTTTTAAAGCCTCAGGCTGCCCTTTATTTACAATCTAGATTCTATCGCTCGGGCTCCTGAGGGGGCCGCCGCTGTTCAGCACCCCTCCTGTCAAAGTCACCTGACATCCCTCCAAAGCTGAGCCATCGTCTCCCACCGAGAGTTTATTATTAATTATCTTGTTAATATTGTTATTAGTTGTAGTATTAGGATAAGTGCAGCACAAAAAGCTTGTCTTTAATCTCCACCCAGCTCCACCTGCGCTACAGTCACAGGTGTCACCTCCTGGAATTTATCACTTTGGCAGATTTTTTTCCCGCCTGGATCGTAATTAGGAGCCGTGGGACAAGATGGCTTGTCCGGCGAGGATAACGTCTGGATGTGAAAGACTCTCTTATCGTGGATTTACCCATCAGGCTGCGGTGCCCGCAGGCCGCATTGATACCGGGATGTGAGCTGTCGGCGGTTCGTCTGATGTGGCCTTCGCAGCGAGAGGCTGCAGGCATGAGATGTGTTTGTGGAGGTGAAAAGTGGCCAAAGTCTTGACCGGCTTAAAAATATGGATAAAATATGTCTTTTGATTGATTGTCAAGCAACAAAAAAAGCTGATTTTTAGTTTTGGTTTTGAGTTAGTGATTATTTGATATGATGTTGTCAATGCAAAAAATAGCTTTTGCACAGTAAAAAGGTGCATAACAGAGTGCTTTTTCCATGATTCACCAGGTGGAATGATTCGCTTATTTAACTGCCAGATAAATCGTAGAAGATGTAAAACATCCAGACGGCCACACACTGTATTTAAAGATGATTTCCTCACCTGTCATTCGTCTCCTGCCTTTTCGCTCATGTGAAGCCGAGTGAAGTGAGAGTTAATGCGTCCTGAACGTACATTTTGTCGAGCCTGCTCCTCAGTACCTGTGAGGTCAGGCTTCTCTCTGGGATCCGGCGGTAAAGATACCGGCCCGCTCGACCGGGCGGGCGTCACTTTGGATGAAAGCGCTTCCCAGCTGATGTGAGACTTTTCATCTGTATCTGTTCTGTTTTCCTCTCAGGATGTAACTCAGACTGAGTCACGTCAATGCACAGTCAATTATTCATGCTTGGATTCAGGCTCGAAGTGGTTAATGCAAATGAAAAAAATCTGTCCGTGCAGTGAAATGATTATGACTCCGTCCAGGAAGTTAAAGCTGCCCCGTGGAGCTTCCTTTACACAGGCAAACATTGTGGCATCAATCAGTGTTACTCACCTCAACGCGCTGTGTGTGTCCTCCAGCTCTGGCAAACATGCTGAATGCGTTTCCTTCCTCATAAAACATTTAATTTTTACAGTGAAGCTCCACAGTGCGGCTACGCGGTCGAAAGCTCAGAAGAAGACGAGATGCTTCTGTCACACTCTTCATTTGTTGTGGGGTTTCTCGCCTTTTTAACGAACTCGAATGCATCGCAGCTCACATGTCGGCTCCAAGCAACCCTGCAAAATCTGACGTGCGCATTTAAATGCTGTTACTCATGAGTCACGCATTATTTGTCCTAGAATCGCTGTGTTTGATGCAGATATGGATTCATATGCAAACTGCAGAACGTTTGCAGCCTCAGCACAGGCGTGCCTTTAGTTTACAGAGCGGCTGGTGATGATAACTTGAAATGCAGTGTGAAACGAGCAGCTGATTCTGAGTGAAATCATAAAATTAACAAAATTGGAGTGAATAGCAGATGGAGATCTCACTCATGTCAGATATTTCAGAACCTTTTCAGTAACTTTAGCGGAGACAGAAACTCGCACAGCTCTGAGCTGCGCCCTTATTTTCCTGGACCCACTGTCTTCTTCCAGGGTCAGATTCGCTGTGTGTTTTACCAATATTTTCCACACAAAGCGGCACTTCTTTGTCATGGCTTCCAGAGGAGACGGATCCAGGAGAAGCAGCCGCAATGTGAACACGATGAACAACCTCGAGCGTCTTACAGAGAGACTGTTGTACAGGCGAAGTGAGGAGGCGGGGAGCACGATTGAAAGCTCAAGGTTTTCTCCTCCAGCGCTTGGACTGTTTGTCCTCCCTCCAGTGATAATGGAGGACACTTCCTCTAAGTGGAATGTTAGCGGAGGAGAAGCCTGAGCGTTTCCCCCGTGAGAGCCCCCGCTGCCCGGCTGCCGAGCCGCCTGGCCTTGGCTGCAGCGCCAAGCCAGCGGGCTGCACGGGATGCACACACACACACACACACACACACACACACACACACACACACACACACACACACACACACACACACACACACACACACACACACACACACACACACACGGCTGCTTGTATGTGAGTGTTTAAAAAGTGAGAGTGGGAGATCAGCAAAGCCACTCAGAGGGTCAGTCCTCCAAAAAAAAGGACAAAAGTGACTGTCAGAGCTCTGAAAACCAGGTGGGTTGAGACGTTTTCCCCCTGAGCTGTCCAGAAAATGTCACCACATTCTGCCCAGTGTTACGTTTAAAGACTGTTGTGTCGATGTTTTCGTGATGTTTCATGGAAGGAAGGATTTAGGAAGGGGAGGATGAAGGGATGAGGGATGGAGGGTGAGATCCAGGTCATGGATGGATGGAGACTGGATGAAACCGGGGAGCTGAGGTTCTCTCATGTTCTTTCCGTTAAAGGCCCCAACACTTCCTGTATTCAAGGCACAGAGAAAAGACTGTCTGGATTACAGGATCGGCTGCAGCAGTCACAAGATTTCTTTTTAGAAATCTGAATCTCTGAGAGCCTTCACACGCTTGGCACAAACTAGATCATATGACATGTTGTCTGCTGCACGTCTCTGTCATGTCGATGCACTTAATTGCGCAAATTTAGCTAAAAGTTGTTTTGCATTCGGTTGAGCACAAAAAAAATGATGAAGGTTGAACGATAAAAGAGAGCCTGAGAGAAAAGTTTCCGTCAACCACTGCTTGAAGTGGCTGCGATTGTTTTCTGTTTGGCAAAGGTACACGCTTCTTTTCTGTAGACTCACGCCTGAATGTGAAGGACAAGTGCAGCCCCTTCAGCTCTCATTGTGTTGCAGTTAATTGTTTAAAGGAGCATTTAGGCAGTCCTTGACAACTCTCTGGAAAATACTTGAGGGGTGAGTGATTCATCACAAAAAGACATTATATAGATATAATTAACATACTGTCAGTCGTTAAAACTCTGGGTGTCGTGAAGCTCCTCCGGCATTAAACGCAACATCCTTCATAGATTCTTCTTGGATTCATGGGAGGAATGATCTGGACGCAGACGAGACGGAGGGTTTCGGCTGCGGCGCGGAGTCCAAGAAGTTGAGAGTTTGGCTGGAAGTTGAGCTCGGTCCAGCGCCGGCGTGCCAGACATTGTGTGCTGGCTCAGTCGTCGCGGTTTGGAAACAGTTGCGAGGTGATCCGTCTGCCAGTTGTCGCTCGAGGACGCAGAGCGTCTTTCTCACCGATCCGATGGTCTCATAAAGCCTGTCCACCTGGCACTCGGATGCTTTACGGGCGATCTGAATGCGGCTCGGCAGATAAAAGTCACGCGAAATCCAGGTGTGAATGCAGCGAAGATGAGCTGAAGAGCCATCTGAATCAGTGGAGAAGGCTTTGGCAGCGCGTTCGATTAGCGCTGCGGCTAAAGCACAAAGACGTGGATTCTCCTGGACGTAAATGCTCATGATGATTGGACAAATAATGGACAGATATCATCGAATCTGGATTGTTAATTCCATGTTTTACCACGTCCACCTGTCCCGTTCCCACCTAGTAACACGCCATTGTGTTGTGTGAACCAACCACCTGGTGATCAGATGGAGGAGGAAGCGGCGGCCCGGCCAGCACCGCCACCACCGGCTCGCTCCCTCTCTAACATGCTCTCTTGCCCAGTGAGCCGAGAAGATGAGTCATATGTACTGTAAAGGTCATCCATCAGAGGGAGATAGAGGGGGAGAGGAATGGAGGGAGAGTGATGGAGGAGGGAGGCGCTAAGTGTTGGCTTTCCATGTCAATTTCTCTGTCAGGAGCAGTAAGTGGGGCCTCTCTTCTTCTTCTCCTGGTGCTTTTTCTCCTCGCTCTGACTCGCCGATATCCCCTCTGACAGCCGGGCGGCCACTGAGCCAACGCTAGATTATTTTCCTCCACAGGTATTAACATTTAGCTTTTAATCTAATGTGCTGCAGCATAATTCTCTTGACATTTTTACGCGTAACGCAGAACTTTGAACAGTGAAGTATTACTACATGTTTCACTGTATAGCTGGTAAAAAACAAAGCATCATGTATGTAATGATTAAATACTCTGCTGGATGCTGCACGACTCAACAAGGATTTTTGTTCTGATTAGAGATACTGAGCTGCTTTGGTTTAAAAAGAGGCTGTTCAGGCGTACGGGCTGTTCTCTAAAGGAATAATTCAACATTTTCTTGAAGAAGCATCTTCATTTGTTTCTAAGAGTTACATGAGAAGATTGATCACATGATCAATACCAAGCCAGCGCATTAATATTTAATAAAGTATGAATAACCTCATCTGGCTGTCCGACGCTCAAACGCACACATCTCAAAAGCTAATTAACAAATGTCTCATTTGTTTAATCACTGCATAAATAATCGATTATTTTGTGAACTCACATTTAGCTGATTCAGCCAAATTATTAACGAACAGCTGCTTCTTTAGACTTCAGCAGTTATGGAGCAACACCTGAGAACTGTGTTCACGCTCTTTTAGCTCGTTAGCTGCTAAATGCTCCATGCGTTCACCAGCTAGTCTGTAACTGGGCCTGTTTGGAGCTGAGCTGTTTCTACTGTCCTTCGCTGCCGTCGTTATCGCCCCCTGCTGGTCCTCAGTCGTGCTGCGCTCCAGTGGGTGCAGCAGCGCGTGCAGAACAGAGCTGGTTACATCAATGGTGTTTGAAGGCTGTACGACGCAGAGCTGTCGCACTCATTCGCACATTTCCTGCTGGTCAGTGGAGGCGTGCAGCCGCGAGGTGGTGATTCTGATTGGATATCGCACACTTTGCCAGATTCCTGTCAGAAATACGACTTATTCCAAATCTGAATTCAATTGATTCCACTGCTAACACGTTGTTTGATAGTATTTGTCAATTTTTATATGGGTTCAACCACTCAAGACAACATGATGGCGACCACAGAGATTAAAAACACTTTAATTTAATTTAACTTTAATCAAATAAAAGCATTCAAATGACGTCTTCTCATCTCAGCCATCGTCTCACCTGACCTGAATCGTCCTGATGCAGTAAATTAAACAGGAAGCATTATTTATGGAAACTATCCAGTGCATGTCGGCCGGTCTGTCAGGGAGTTCCTCCTACGTCTGAAGATGGAGAGCTGGTACCTTTTCCACGTCCTCCCTCCCTCCCTCCTCAGCCAGGCGACGCTCGGCTCGCCTGCGGGAGGTTTGATAGATGGCGTCCCCGGCTTTGGCAGCCTTATCTGTGGCCCCGCCAAGCGATCGTCATCTGCCACTTATCAGCCCGATAAACACCCCCCACAAACACTCTGCTTCGCAGGGAGGGAAGAGGATAAGAAATGGGTGGCAAGAGGACAGAAGAAGATAGAAGTGAGTGAAGAGGAGAGGGGGAGAGAAGAGGAAAAACTGGGGAGAAGGAGGACGGAATAGAAAACATGGCTGAGGTCAGGATTCATGACAAATGTAGAGTTTCTGCCATGTTTTCTGGTACCGTAGTGAAGGTTTAGGCTCAGAAACAGCTCATTTAAGGTTCAGGGACACTCTGTGAACTCCATATCTCTATCTGAGGATACGTTACGAGCGTACAACTTAAATAAGAATCAGTATAATAGAGGATCGATGGTGATGGTGGTGAAAAGAGACCAATGGCGACAGCTGGGAGGAGGCGGGATGTGAACAGCAGCCTCACAGCAGTGGCAGTGAAGGAATAACCACACAAATCCAGTTTGTTGTCACGTTTTTGGAGCCAGAATCGGGTTTTATTTCGTTTTTTCCCTCCTCAGACTGGAGCTCAGTTCCATTTGCAGAGTGTTGGGCTTTACGACTCAAGACTCAGTTTCTCAAAGGTCACCTCCACTTGGGGAATATTAGTTTTTTATGACGATTCCCTCTCAGAAAGAAAACCTCTTTTACGCACTTCTAGACCGCTCCGGTGGGAGAGTGGCTGCACACTGCGGCTGCCAAGCATCCAGTGGAGAAATTCAATGGAAAAAAAAAGAAAAATGTCTGACTTGTTTGAGTTCCTGTTTCACAGTGCGAGCGGTGATCTGCTAATGAATGCTTGTTAGTGGAGGAAGGCTTCCTGTCTCAGTGCAGCGAGGCGTCGGCTGATGTGAGGTCATTAATTGTTGTGGGTGGTCGGGACGTGTTTTCCTGCTGGGGTCCCCGGTGTCACATCAGCTTAATGAATTGTTTATGTAAACTAATAGAGGTGTTTTAATACCTGCCTTTTAAAATGTGAATGAATCAAGCGGAATAGAAGCGAAGAGCTAAATGTCACCAGTTAAATCGGTGAACGGCGTTCGACGGAGCGGGGCAAACAAACACATTAGGCTCGTTGTGTAATCGCGTCTGGAGTTCAGCCATGTTGTAAACATCACTCATGGGAGGCGTGGACTCCATGACCCTGATGTTAACTTTATAGCACGAGGTTATGTCATGCCTCTTTTAGCTGACACTCGCTGGGCCCACACACAAAGCTAACAAGCTAACAGGCTAACAGGTGGAAAATGTGCAACGACGAGCAGCTGAAGCGCCAGATATTCTTCTCAGGAGCTGGAGGAGACCAAAACAGAGTGTGAAGGAGAGTTTCATCCAGCAGGTGGACACAAACAGACTCCAGTGGGACGTTAACGTTACTCTGAATGTCGTAAACAACTCCAGCAACCTCCACATGAATGCTTTTTATTTGCTAGTTATTTATCGTTATACATCTGAAGAAAAGTGTAAATAACTATAAACTTAACTTCTCATTTCCCTGAAGAGTTTCTCCTTGGAGGAAACAAACACGCAGTTGCATCTTGATGCTTCAGGAACATAAACTGAAAGCAGCTGACCTCGCTCCGTATTAACTAGGCTCATATTTGACTCTGTGTTTACTGTTATTGTGTGCAAAGATCCTGTTGAAGGATCAGCTGTGCAGCACACGGTAATGTGTTCATATCGTTAGTATCACACCCGGTGTTTCATACAAACAAAGCTAACGTGCTTTAGCTGTGTTATCAGCATGTTCGTGCACTTTCAGCGCTTTTTGTCATATTTCCTGTTTCCTGTCCTCTCCAGCTCTTTCCATTCGTCTCCTCTTCGTTTTGTTTTCTTGTCTTTCTGTTTGAATCTCCACATCCTTCTTTCCTCGCCTCCTCCTCCTCCTCCTCCTCCTCCTCCTCCTCCTCCTCCTCCTGTCTGTCACTCTCTCCTCCTCTTTTCCCTCAGTCGTCACATCTCTCTCTCTCACCGTCTCTCCCTCTCCTCCCTTAATGGTCTCTCGTCCCCCAGGTGGCCCTGGATGCCATTTTGGCCCCCTGCTTTTGAATTTAATTACACATGGCATTGTCTTCACGGAGCCCCCCCCCCCCAGATACACACACACACACACACACACACACACACACACACACACACACACACACAACCCAAGCCGCTGCTGCTGGTTCATCCTGCATCCTCGATCACTGCAGGCAGGGTGGGGGTGTGGGGGGATCAACAAGGAACAGATTGAAGGCTGAAAAGTTGATATCGGAAATCAAATTAATGCAAGTGAGAGCGAAACCACATCTGATTAAGGCGCTTTAGAAAGAACGACGGGCAAATCTGTCTCGACAGACGTACTCGTCTACGAGTTCGTCTACGAAATGTTGGAAATGTGTTTTTTATGGGGTGAAAGTCGGCTCCATGTTCGTCTTTTACTGCTCAAAAGAACAAAGAGTAAACGTGTAAAAGTCTTAAACGGCCATGTGGACGCAGCAGTGAGGCGTGTTTGAGGCGTCGTGTCCCTGTTTGTGAGCAGCTTTCTGTCGTAGGTTTCAGGAACTTTTCAGACTGATCGTTGACAACGATCCTTCAGTACATGCAGGCAAAACCAAGTTAGAACGACCATGCTGGAGCTTCAGTTGAGTCTCATGTTTAGCAATAATAGCAGAGCAGTGTCTCCTGTGGAGAGATAAAATATTATGTGCTAGCAGACTTCCTGTATCGCAGAAGGACTTCTTTCAACTTTCTGCTCAGAAACTTCTCGAGTCATCTTCTACGGCGTCATTTCGATTGTGCTCGTTCTGCTTGTTGCAGGGCTTCGACAGCTAAACTTGGGAACAAACTGCAGGTGATGCAAAATAATAATATTCAGGATTTACTCGAACGCGTCCCCTCGAACTCACGTCGGTAGCAATGAATTGGGAAGGGTGAGACCGCTGCGAGCTCAGCTCAGAGGAGAACAACAGATGCTGCTTCGTTGGTGTCATCAGTGGGTGTTCTCCTCGCTGCTCCTCAGACAACAATGGTCCACACTCAGCACAGCTGTAATACGAGGGCCACAAGTTGCTTTTACACTGGTGCCGTGTTGTGGAGCAGCCGTCTGCTGCACATCAAGTCTTTGAATATGAGAGGCGGCGAGAGTGTTGTGCATTGGAGATATTTTTTTATTTCTTAAACTGTGGTGATATGTTCTTGTATTTCAGGATTCAGTTGTTTTAATTATATATATATAACACATATATAAATATATAATAATGTTTATAATTTTTTTTGTCTATCTTATTATAGAACTCACATTTCGACTGTTTTTGCCTCTTTTAAAGCTGAAAACAGGAGTTGGCACCACGTCATAGCAGCGGTTGTGATTGCATATGCTCTATTACAAGAGGCGTTCACATTATTTTGTCTACAGTGAACCTGTAGGATATGCACATGTGTTTTTTTTCCCAGCATGCACTGTAATTTCCCCTTGTACCCTTAAAAAGTAGCCTCTTAATGTTAGACTGATTTACAAACTGCTCACATTCAATACTTGAATTTCATTTTTGTGTGAATGAACACAGTTTGAATCTGTCAGTTTCATCAGACAGATTTAGTTTTTAGATTATTCCACATGTATGAAAAATACTGTACTCTACTACTGTAGGGTGAGGCTGTATTTTGCATAATTTCCTGTCACATATGTTGCAAATGCACTGTGTTTCAAAAGGCTGGATTAGGATTACCCACTGAAACAAACTCTAAGATTTTTTTTTTTTTTCTGTCCGCTGCAGCATTTTTCTGCTGTCTTTTTTTTTTATTGGCTGCACCGTCTTTTCTCCTGTTGGCTGTTTTTATCAAGACATTCAGCCATGGCGGGGAGCAGATCTTGCCGGGCCGGCGATATGTTTTAATTTGCCCCGGGATCGTCGCCCTCGTGATCAGCTAACGCGATTACGTCCCTGTGCTGTGTCGCTGCAGTGACGGTGCTGCGTTGCTCTCCCTGCCGCTGCTTTTGAAGGATGGCTGTTGTTTTCTTCTCATTATGCAGCTCCTGAAATGTACCCGGGAGGGTGAGTGAGAGGTGCGGAGGTTGGGTCGGTGGGGGTTGGCCGTGGTTGAAATAACGACCCGTCGGTAGCGCGAAAGCATCCATTCTGCTGGCCCAGGACTCGTGGAGCCAGCCTGGGCCTTTCCCCTTTGTCAACAGTGAAAAATGAAGCATTTCTGAATCCCCGGCACTCGCTGTGTTTCCCTCCGGCGGCCTCAGATACATTGAGTTAACATAAAGCAAAATTCAGGACAGGGGCGATCCGGGTGACAAATGAAGCGCCTCCGTGTGTTTTGGAGGGAAAATAAAGGGGCCCCTTTTGTCGAAATGAGATTTGCTTCTCGTTCCTACCTTCAGGCCCACTGTTTTCCCCGCAGTCCAAATGTATCTGAGAGGTACAATGGAAGATGGAATATTCCTGAAATGGAAAAAAGAGAATAATCTGAGCATACATCATTTTCCTTCAACTCGCTCCCGCTCTGCACTCCATTCCTGCCTCATTCCCATTTTGTCACATTACGTCTTATTTTCACTCCGCGCCGCCGGCCGGGCTGAAAGAAAAGTCGCCAGTGGGTCTGATCACGACACCCGGCCCATTGCAGCTCCTTAAAAATTGATCCAATTTGAGTTGTGGAGAGAAAACTCGCCGGGGTACAAATGAGGCGCCTCGGCTCGCCTGTTCGCGAGCGGCGCTCTCATCCGACTTGGACTCATTTGTAGTCTGCAGGAGAGGAGAGGAATGGATGGTCGGAATGGCTCTTGGCTGCGTTTCGGAGAGGCCGCGGTGCCGCGGTGTTGGGAGGTCCAAAGACTTGTTCGCTAATTAGAGGGAGCTCTGCGCCTGTGATGTAGTCACGCTCGCTGGCCGCGTGGCAAGTCGCTCCGGGGAAGCAGCCGGGCGCCTGCACCGCGGCGGAGTTTTCTCATTCCCTCCCAGCGAAAGTCACGTCGAGAGCTTTCATGTTTGTTTGTGTTTGGGCATATCAGGGTTTTTACTCTGATTCTGTATCAGTGTAAATGTGTGTGTAGGTGTTTCTGTGTGCCTGTCAATTAGGCTTTCCTGCAGATGCAAGTCAAACAGGTTTTGCCTCACCAATTACCAAAGGCACTTCAGGCAGCGCGCTCTGCGCTCGTTCCACCGAGCCTGGGCCCACCGCTGCCTGCTGTTTACCATCTCTGCCTGCGCTTCATTTCAACTTAATTAATCCGGCAGAACGTTTTAGAAGAATCAATGCATTGGCACCGCTCCAACTTTGATTGAAAGGAAGTGACAACGGCTGCAGTTTGAGAGGAACGGCAGCGACAAAAGGATTGACGGCATCAGATTGAAACAAATAAAACAGATTTAATCTGTAAAATGAAGTCAGTTAAAGCTACAATAAGTTATTATTTACCCCTCAAAGCCCAAGCTTATGGCTCCAGAGGCTGCAAAACAAACCACTCCTCACCCCTCCCTCCCTCCCTCCCTCCCTCCCTCCCTCCCTCCCTCCCTCCCTCCCTCCTCACCCCTCCCAAAATGAAACTTCTCAGATCAGGCTGTGATATGTAGCAGGCAGCATGACGTCAGCTCAAAACAGTCCTCTTCGGCTCTTTCAGAAATGATCTGCGCTCGTGGTCCAAACATCCGACTTTCATACTGGCTTCACATCGTGATTGGCCAGCTGAGCAGACGTGAGAAAGGAGCCGGGGGCCGAACTTCTGACTTTCATTTTTCATTCTCGACACAACTGTTTCTGTCAAATTTCGTGTTGCTTCAGCCTTTAAAAACCTCAAGACGTCATGCTCCTGCAACCAAAAGTCACTTCATGAACACACACAGCTGCTGCACCTCTGACCACTCCCATTTTAGTGATGTCACAACGAATGATGCTGTAGTGATGCTGAGTGATGCCCATCGAGGACGAGGTGTCGTATGTCTCTGTCTGCGGCCTGGACCAGTCCAACTTCACAGTGGCTTCATTGCAGCAACAGAGAGACTATTTCTCACCCTTTACGAATGCCTGCCATCATGTAACACAGCAGCCAGAACACGTGCACACTCGACGTCTCTCCCTTACTTTTAGGTGTCAGTGCGAACAGGCTTTGCCTATAGGTGAATGATGTGGTTCGTACACTGCAGAGCTGCTCGGTGATTAAGGTCAAGGTCTGCGCTTACACAACACTCGGTAACACTCGTGAATTACGCTCTGACAGATCGAGAGACTGATTAGAGAAGCTGTGGGTGAATTTGGAGGACTGTGGCAGAGTCAAGGCTCGCTATTTGCATATCCTTCAACTGCCTGGTGTGTCAACAAAGGAGGCTCGCTCTGTGTCTCCACACCGGTGTATTCACATGCAAAGCAAAGTGAATCTAATTATGCAGCCTTTCTTTTCTCATAGCGTTTTGTTCTGCTTTAATACGAGCTCTGCCGCGTGTTTCAATTGTAGCCTCCGTTTGTTTCCCTTTAAGGGGATGAAAAAAGAGCTCTGCGCAGGTTTAATTTTATTTGTGTGGAAATTTGTTGTAACGTTTGCCCGGCGGCAGGTCGGGTTAAGAATTCATATTCCATAAAGTGAAGATATGCTGCAGTAATAGCTCATTTGCTTCTGGAACGGCAGAATTTACAGTGGAGGCCTGTGGAGGTGTCGCCGGCCTCATTCAGCAGACGTTCGTGTGCTCGCATGATAACCCCAATGACATCACCGCCTTCAGCACCTGAGTTTCACTGCAGGCTTGGCGCTGATCGCAGCTTAAAGGACAGTGTGGTGAGGTGAACTCAGACGTATTCGAGGTGAAGAATATGTCTTTTGTCTTTTGTGCACAGGAAGTCAGAAATGAGCGAGTTTTAAAAAATGACATTAGTGTTAATTTTGTTAATGAAAACTGAGGAAGTCTGTATACGACGATGAAGACACGGCGTCATTCAGCGCCATCTGTGTTGGAGATTGAGGTTTTTCCAGCGCAGTTGTGTTTCCTGTGCATGTGAGTGTGTGTGCGTGTGTGTGTGTGCGTGTGTGCGTGTGGGCAGGGCATACCAACGTGAAGCTGTCATCAGTTAGATTGCAGGTTTATTTAAAGCAGCAGTAGGAGCTTCAGTCTAGCGAGATAACTCACTAAGAGGCTTTGCAGTCGTAACCAGCAGCGCAGCGTGCACCTAACACCTGAGCAGGTAACTGATGAAGGTTATTTGGAGACATAAAAATACCGTGTTTGTCGCCATCCTTCACAGTACTGTCAGCATGAATTCCTTAAATTGATGCCATCAGAGAAGCAAAGCTGCGTTCTCAATCATTGAACCTGTTTTTCATCCGATAATTAGAAGATAAAATGAGAAAGACTGAAATGTCAAGTTTCATCGACTAAACTTAGACTAAAATAGTTGTTTTCTTTGGCTAAGATGAGTAAGTAAAACTTTATTTATATAGCACACAGTGACAAAGTGCTTAAGATTGGTCCACGGTCACCTCGTGTGTCGGCATGCTAACATTAGCTAATTAGCACTAAACACAAAGTGTGGCTGAGGCTTTTTAGTTTTGCAGGTGTTTGGTCAGATACTCCACAAATGAAAGGTTTTGCTGAGTGTTTGCTGATCTTGTGGCCACAGTCAGTCTAGACAGACCAGCCGTGGGTGCTTCAGACCTTCAGACCTGGTCTTTCTCGCTGCCTCCTGTAGCCTTCAGTGCTACGTTGCTCTCCTGTACAATGAAGACAATAAAGTGTAAAACGTAATAATTTTCAGAATGAAAAACATCCTGAACACCACGAAAACATGTTGCAGCTCTCGTATGAAAACTGTAAAAACCGCTGCTTGTTTCTCACCACAGTGATGCAGAAAGTTCTCGATTGAGGATGATTTTCGGTTCCACTGCTTAAACCAAATTGCATTTCCG
This sequence comes from Chaetodon trifascialis, assembly GCF_039877785.1. NCBI lineage: Eukaryota > Metazoa > Chordata > Actinopteri > Chaetodontiformes > Chaetodontidae > Chaetodon > Chaetodon trifascialis. The sequence continues at coordinate 4,114,862 of NC_092066.1, read as the reverse complement.
AGCCGTTTGGATCAATGAGGTTCTGCTCCTGCTGCGCTGTGTGTGCTTAAAGCTCAGGTGGAAGGAGGAAGCATCGATTTTCTGTGAATCAGTCGAGTGCAGAGTTTAAAAGCTGGTTTGGCGGAATTTGTGCCTTTGATTAATCATAGCGTCTGAGCACACATGGGCGCATGCTGCACGTTAAGTGGACCCGGGAGGTTAATCAAATTTAAGCTCTAACCAGTTTAAACTGTGTGGAGAGTAACAGCGCGGTGATGTTTTCTTCTATTGTAGTCTTAGCTTAGTTTCATAAGCCATTGGCGGCTGTTTGTACACACGAAACGTTCCTTGTTGTTTTCTGTAAAATCTTAAAAAAGCTTTTCTTTGTCTTCCTGTAGTTCAGCAGAAAGCGGCGCTGGAGAAGGAAGCCAAGCTCAGCATCCTGGAGGCCGGAGTCGCCGACGTGAGTGCATCGCTCTTCTTTCCGCTTTCAGTTTAAATACTTTCCACCCAATAAATCAGCCTCATCCTACACTAAAGGGCCAAAAGTATGCGGACAGCCCCAACCACGGGGGCGGGGTTGAGGGCAGAGCTCTGTGCAGACCAGTTAAGTTCTTCCACTCTTAATTGGGAGAAACATCTCTTGATGGCGCTGCTTTGTGCACAGAGGCGAAACAGGAAAGGGGCAAATACAAACTGTGGCTGCAAAGTTGGAAGCTATTATCTAAAATATTATATACTGTCCTCATTAGAATTACAGGGCAGCACGAAACTATGGAAAATAGCCACAAGAGTACACAAAAGTATGTGGACAGGGGTGGTACAGAGAAATAGTTTGTAAATGCAGTTTATGCCTCTTAAAGAAACCATTTTCCCACACATCCTCATTTATATCTTGCATTACTCACTTTTTTATGTTTGGTAGAAAATCTTGGTGCTTATTCAGAGTAGCTGAGTCATTTTTTTTATTCAAGACACACATTTCAAGGCAGTTTTTTGACATTTTATACACCTTCCCTTCCTTCTTTTCTCGTGTTTTTCCACTCACTGCACGGAGAACATCTTTTATAATTTAACTTTTAATCAGTGAATAACAAATAACAAAGTAAGAAGCAGCATCTCAAGAAAAATATCTGCACAGCGTTTGGGCACCCACTCCATCCCTGCCACCGCTCCCTTTCTATCTCAGCCTCGTAGCATTGCTATTCTCCACCATCTGCGCGGGAAATAGACTGCTGAGCGTCTGCACTCGCCTATTGATTCAAGAGTTAGTCTGCACCGATGACGGCACGCCATTCACCATGCTTATCAAAGTGGCAGCAGCAAGGTCTGAGAGAGAAACGGCTGGGAGAAAGCGGGAGGAGGGAAGCGAGGAGAATGAGGGAGAGAGGCGGGGGAGGCGGGGTGGAGTGGAGGGGCTATCGCGGTGATCAATACCTAGCTGCAAACAGGAGCCAATTATGGCCGATCGAACCCCTGTTGTAAGAAAGAGAGAGGGAGAGAAGCAGAGAAAATCCCTCCATCACAAGCTGCCAGATAGAGGAGCAGCGAAAACAAGTCGGCGAGTCACAACCTGCAACAAAACATCCATCATCCCACATACGGGGTTTATTGTAGTTTTATCATACACTGTAAAATAAGAATATTAGCATACTGCATCACAGCTGACAGGTTCAAAATACAAAGAAAGAAAAGTTGGTTTCTCAGCAGCGCAGAGGAGACGTTTGTTTTCTGGCGGACTCTGTGAGCAGACTTTGAACAGACCTGCAGCTTTGGCTGTTTTATTTCGCAGGCGGAGGAATGAATTCTCATTTTCTCCCCGACGCCTGTGTGTATCTGAAACGAAGATAACATGAAAGTTTATTGATCCCTGTGGGGAAATTAAGTTGTTGCAGCAGCAAAGGTAATGGGGAAAAAATTGCATGCAATAAAACCAATAAAGACAAAACAGTCGAACAGTAAAACAGAACATAAATTATTGTGGGCTTGTGTAAGTTTATGCACCTGACAGTCCGCCGTGTGAAGTGCAGCGTCTGCTTAAGCGCCAACGTGAGCAGTTTTGATATGTTTCCATCTGCGCAAAGGCTTTTTCAGACCTTTGGAAGGAATTTGTCTAGTTTGTGAACACTGCTCACATTTTATTCTGGTTTTCTTGATACAAACGACCGGGCAATCGTCTCCACTGACTTTTATTTCAGTCTCCTCTGTAATCTTGCATGTGCTCATTTCCATCCAGCCACTGTGGAGTAAAGGAAGAATGAGAAATCGACATCACTGTGGCCTAAAATGTTAGAGAAACCGTCCCCGTGGGGCACTGCAGGCACACACTTTTGACCATTTATCACAAGCAGTTTGGATTCGGGGAGGAAGCTCTCAGAGAATCTGAGCAGCAGCTCTCCTGGGAGAACAAATCCCCCCTATTACAGCTCAGGATTTGCGACACACGAGAGAGTCCACACACTAATGAAAGGTGAAAAAGATCCTTATTTAACAAAGCATAACACAGAGAAGTACGGGAATGTTAGGCATCAGCGGTGCAAAGTTTGGATGGTAGAATGAAAGGAAAACAACCCAAAGCGTCCTAATGGAAAGTGAAAGCCTGGACGCCCGTCAGAGCTGGTTGGCTGCACCTGGCCACTCCCTCTCCAGGTGCAGCCAACCAGCTCTGACGGCGCCTTAACGCTGCTCTTATGAGCATCAACACCAGAGCCTGCAGTGTGAAGTGTACGACGAGTGCGGCTGAGCAGAGGTAGAACAAATGAAGCTTAAAATCAGGTGATTGTACGACAGAGCTGTAGTGTTTCCAAAAAGACTAGCTGTAAGGTGAACTCTCAAAAGCAGAAACTGAGCTGGAACTAGCTGCAAGGCTGTTTCGAAGCCGAGGTGCCAGCTCAGCGAACGCTCCGTCTCCCTCTGACCTTCACCTGGACTCTGCAGCAGCCAGCAGGCCTAACCCAGCTCATCTGAGAGACCTGTCCAGACAGCCAGAGTTCACTGATGTACTGTGGCGCCTGGCCGTGCAAAGACCTGTAAGCCATGAGAAAGAAAATTGATTCTAAAAGAAATTGGCAACCGTTGCAAGGAGGCGGACGTGTGAGAGGAGTCTGAGGCTGAGCTGCATCTCGGGCGCTGAGGCCGGTGGACGAGGCATCACAGTCGTCCAGGCGTGAGGGAATAAAAGCCTGAACTGTTTTCTCCGTGTCCCTAAAACATGTCATAGCTCTCATCTGGAAAGTATCCCTGAGTCGGTAGAAGCACGATTAAGCTGTTTGGTAGCCAAACAGCTGATGTATGAGCCGCTGATGGTGACTGAAGCAGCCCGCGTCATTTAATCCAATGCAAAAAGAAACAGCATCTGCCCGTGGGAAGCGTCTTCTCTGCTGGTTTTCCTGAGGATCAATCATCAGAAAACGAGTCTTCAATGCCAAAAGCTACACTATGTAAACAGGGTAGCATGCCAAACCAGCTTCAGCGCATTTGAGTTTGTTCAGAAGAATCAGGAGACACTTTTCAGGCTCTGAATATCCTTCAAAGTTCACTCACAGCTGTAAATCTGCAGCAGGTAGAGATTAATTGGCAGAGTTTCAGTACTGATGCATCACATGCATGTGATGTGGATAAGCGTGAGAAAGCAGGCGGGCTGGGCAGCATCAAAGAGCCTCGCAGGTGTCGTCCTTCAGCAGCCTCTGTGTCCGGCCCGATGGTCTCCGGGTGAATCAGCACATCCTGCTGTTTATCCTTCGCGGTCTTCGTGACCGCACTTCCAGATTCCTCACGTACGTGTCTCTGAGGCGGTGATTCGCCTTCTCTCATCGCCGCTTTTTTGGTCCTTGGAATTCAGAGCAGCAAATGCATTGAGGCTTCAGTAAGCATATTGATGTGATGTGTTTAGTGGAAATATCTGCTTTTCCAGCTCTAAGTGCAGGCAATTTACAAAATAAAGGAAACACTTGAATAAATCGGGGAAAGTGCAAAACACAGTAGGAGAGTGTCAGTTTGTTAGCGAGATATCTGAAGACACTTTCAGCCTGAACTCTGGGAGGGATTCATCCAGTGTAGTTTTAAGATAACAGCCCTTTAACGTTGATGCATCCCATGTCTTCTTCTCTGCTTCGACCCTGGTTGGACCTCAGAGTGCTTCTCTGTGCACTCAGTATGTTTGACTTGCACAGTGACCCAAGTCCTGTTGTTAGTCTCCTTCGTCCCTTGTGGAGGACAGCTTCATGTCTTAGCTGTGTCATGAAGAGCTCTAAAACCTCAAAGCTGTGGCAGTGAGCCAGCCAACGCCGCGCCTCGTGTAACTCATGTGATGAATTGGAGGAAATGACGCCGTCTGCTGCGTCCCTGTGTGAGCGCTTGAAAAATGGCGGAGGCTAACAATCCAGCAGGGAAACACACGATTGCAGGTTAAAAGCAAAGTTAACAGACAGGAAGAGCTGGTCTGTTTTGTGATGGATCGTTGTAGCCGGGCCTCTCATAAAGCTATTTTAAAGCTAACACTTGATAAGGCTAACGCCCCTGATAAAGCTTGATCCATCACAAAATTTAAATTAACCTGTAATCATGCGTTTGTACGTCAAAACGGACACAATTCTACCGGAGACGGCAGTTTAGCTAACATTAATTAGCTGAAACGAGGCTGGCGTTATGGAGTTTTTGGAATATTTAACTCCTTTAGTCAGAAACAGTCTGACGTGAGTCCTTCATTTCCTCACAACAGGAACTTGAAGCTTAGAAATGTGAAATACATTTAATACTGATGATTCATAGCGGAGCTGTTTATTAAATACATTAGATTGCAGTGGTGTACCTAACAAAGTGGCCACTGAGTGTGCATCCCAAGGACATGAGATGACACCCAGTCAGTCCATTTCTGGCCCAGCGGCTCTTTGGTTGGATGAGGAGATAAAAATGCTTTTTTTGGCTTCCTCACTCGCACAGTGACCACTCAGCGGCTTTGATAGATTACAAGCCTTCATTAAAATCTCAAACATCCTCATTTGAGTTCTTTGTGAAGGTTCGTACGACCCGCTGCTGCTCGTTAAATGACTTCAGGCTCGCTCCACTTTCCGGCGGTCCGACCGCCGTTACCTCACGCCGCTTCTCGATTGAGCGCTGCCTCGTCGAGGCCTCGGCGCCGTCACTTCCACGCCGAGACTTGCGTCCAATTAAGAGAATGTGTGTGTGCTGAGAGGGAGGCGGGAGATAAGGTTGCCGTGGCAGCAACCAGATTATAATTGTCCTGGAGTGGCACTAATCCCCCTCCGCCCCGGCCAGCTCGTTTTGTTCACCGCAAATCAAGGCGCTTCCAATCTGTCTGAAAGAGCGATTTCACAAATGGAGGGAGGCGGGGAGGAGGGAAGGAGCTAATGAAACAAACAAACAAAGAAACAACAGTAGATGGGCCTTTCCATCACCACTTAACACACTCACTGCTCAAGAACAGAGCCACTCTCATTCACACAAACCCAATTTGTTGCTTCAGATTGATTCAGGATTCAGATTAAACTCTGCGTGCGTCACAAGATCGAGCAGAAATGTAACCGGTTCGATCGTATCGTACGAAAAGTAAACGCAGGAGGCGGCTGAGAGTTTGATATCTGACACTGAAATATGGCGAATGTCGCTTCTTTTTCCATCTGACAGCAAGTTTTTGATTCACCTTTCACCTCATGAGTGAAATAAGAATGAAGTCGAACATTTAATTCTACAATACGTCCAAACAGAAATTAGCATTTTTTTCTCGTTTTCCGCGACCTCGCCTTCAGTCGCTGCTCCCGTCGCCTTTAATCTCGACCCTGACCGAAACTGTTTCACTTGTTTAAATCTAACTGCGAGCTAATCTTTTAATGCAACAAACAGATCGAAACAGTCGGTCCAATTTGTGCTTTTGTAGCATAATCCAGTGCGCGGTGGAGGAATGTAATCTCCACCTAATCCACATCCACCGCAGATAATCTGGATTTTAGAGTTCATCCTCCTTTCACAATATGGCAGGAGATGTTGTTGAATGGAGCCCCTCGCCCTGGCAGCGTTGTTTGTCGTCTTTCTCTGCCCACTGAGCCACAGCGAGCGGCTTTCATAACGACTTCACTCAGAATATATTCCTGTCTGTGGCTGCTGTGGTTGGAGAGTGATAGCATCGCTCGTAATGACACAGTATTGTTGTTTGCTGCCTGCCCAGGTGCCTGAAAACAGAGCTGGATTTGAAAGAGAATATTCATGAGGCAGGCACACATGCGCGCACACACACACACACACACACACACACACACACACACACACACACACACACACACACGCACGCACAAGCACACACAGGCTGCATCAAGGTTGCCTGTTCACCACGGCGCCCTGTTCTACCTTCAGTTTTCATCACAAAGAGGAAAATACATCATAGAGGATCAGAACAAAGGCGTGCGCGTGAGCCTGTATGCATATGCGCATACAGTACGTACCTGCGTGCGTGAGTGTGAGAGCGCACCTGAGTGTGTGCACGTGTGTGTTTGCGTGCGCACACTCGTGCATCCATTTGCATCTCGTGTCATAGATATTCAAATGGCTCCATGTGAAAAACTGAATGGAGAGGCTGGTGAAGTGCTGCCTCTTCTTTTCCTCTCTGTCCGAGACACGGCGTCCAAGCGGCCTTTGATATGGTAATGCAAGCTCGCTGCAGGGGGCTCTAAGGGCCAGATGCATGCTGGGATATGTCCCAGGTGTCAGTCATAGTGTGTGGTCTACCTGGTAGCAGACGACAGCTCGCTAACCAAAAGAATAGAACAGGCTTTCTTACTTCCTCCATCAAGGACGATGCATGTTTTTGGTCCTGTTTGTTTGTCAGGCGATCTGACATGATTGGATTCACATTAAATTTGGTTTAAAGTTATGAACTGATGGTTTTTTTCCATGAATTTTTCCACAAAAATTCAAAAATGTTATATGTTCTTTGAATATCTTCCTCTATTTCCTCTTCTGTTTTTTCCAATTTCTGCAGATTTGAAGGGTTGCACAGCCTTCGTGGTCATACGGACTTTCTAGTTCGGGCGGTAGAGCAGTTGGCTGCCTCAGTATTGACCTTTAATCAGGAAATATTGAACAGTGACTGACAGAGTCCACCTTGACTGCAGCTGCAGAAAAAGCCTGGAACATTTTTCTCATCGCAGAAATGTAGATTTATATTTGCTGTGGTGTTATCTGTGTCGTACATTTCCCTCACTGAAGAGCAGCGTCAGTGGAGAGTGTCGGGGGGCTGTGAGGGTGTTTCAGAGGCTTTTCCCCCCAGCGTGGTCTGTGGCATTATGTTGTAATTACTCACCTGGCCACCAGTGGTCAGCCGGCAGTCAGCAAGCTAGCAGATTAGCTTGCTAACGGTAGTGCTAACAAGCTAATTTGTGGATGTGACTTTGACATCTGAGGGTTTGCATCCGTTCTCTGACAAACTGTGAATGCTGCTGTCTTTAAACCTTCGAAACCATCTGTGCATGTTGCTTAAAGGGTCATAAAACTCTCATATTAGCGTAGAAGGAAACCTGCTTTGAGGTTGAGGCGTGAACACTTGTTGCCTTGGTGCTGCATTAGTGTTTTTTCCAGTCTTTGATTTTCCTCTAAATGATCCTGATAGTTAAGATTTTAAACTGCAGAGAGGAGGCTGACAGTCCGCTCAACAACGGCCCCGCTGGTTTCTTAGAAATCAATAGCAAAATTAACGTTAACATATTTGAAATGCTGCACACGCGCGCTCTAAGGACAGCGAACAAAGGAAGGTGTGTTTTCCTCGTTATCCGAGTTTGTCGCTGCCTCTCAGCACCTCAGCCTGCCTCGTACCTGCTGCAGACTCGTCTCTCTGCTGTACTTACAGCACACATTGTTCTCCGAGCTACACTTCAGCAGACCGGCAGGCTGCTTCCAGGGGCTCTGGACGCCCGCTGGGCTTTCTCGCAAACAGCATGACACTACAGACAGCTGGCATACAAGGCTCACACCCTCTCTCCTGTTTTCCCCAGGCGCTAAATGGGCTGTTAGGTACAGTTGAGGTCATCTAGAAAAAAAACAACGTAGGAAAATGAAAGCCCTGAATTTCAATACACCTCCACAGTCTGGATCTCTTGTTCTCTCAGACAGAATGCACTCCCGAGAGGCTCTGCTGCAGCAAACAAGGTGCTGCGCTGCGTAATGACAGCAGCATCAAGCCTGATATTATGCACCTGTAGACTCAGCCTAATGTCCTGAATGCTGAGCTGTAATTTAGGCTGGACAACTCACAGCAACACTGTTGTCTGCACACATCATTGAGCAAATGGCCCGATGCTCTGAAATGGCCTGTCTTATTAACGACGTCTCACGCCTGATTAGCCAGTGGCATCTTGGTATGATGGTAGGTGGCCGTGTCGTCCAATCACGCGTTAGCATAAACAATATCTGCAAATGAAGAGAAAGATAAGGACGCGTGTGCGTTTGTTTATCGAGACAGAAACACAAACAATGACAGCAGTGGTAGAAAAACAGTCCCGAATCAGCCGTAGTCACATACTTTCTTTTACTACTGGTCCTGATTGACCGACCATCAACAGCTCGTTTATCTGCAGTAACTTCACTCTGAACATAACCAGCTGAATCCTGGTCTGAGGCTTTACCCGTGGCTAATGTTAGCAAGTCGGACGAAGAGACAGCATGCAGACAATGTTAAACATATTAAAAAAAAAATCAATCTGGACTTTGGAAACAGGAGTTCAACCACTGAAGGCTTGTTTTTAGACTGATTTTCAGATTTCAGATTGAATTTTTCGTCAAACATGAAGTCTTGGGCATATAAATATAAATATAATATAGCTTCAAAGGAGAGTTGGACAAGCTGATACATAATATATGTGAAACTGTCAGATGGAGTGCAATAAAATGATTTTCCCACCTTACTAAATGGGAGATTCAAGGGGCTTTAAAATAAACCTTTTTCTCAACAAACTGTATCAAATATGTTTGCCTGACGGAGAAAGAACCATCGACAGACAGAGAAAACATTCATGCTGTACAAATTTGTACAAACTGGTTGGTTGTTATTTGTGTGTTGTTGCTATGTTCTTCTTCTTCTGCGCATCTGCCTTCCCCAAATCCCCTCTCCTCCCGGTGATGGGCACGGCAGCACCACACACTGCGTGGCATCTGCAGCTAAAGGTTTTTGTTCGCTGGAAGGCCGGCCGCTCGTCAGCCGAGCCCGCCAGACACTGACAGGCAGGCTCGCAGACGCTGTTACCAGGCTCAGCGCTCCCCAGGTGGGCACAGAGAGGACCGTCAGGGCCCGGAGGCTCAGTCGTAATTACCCCCTCCCACCGCAGCAACCATTACAGGCTACCCAGAATGTCTCCCTCCCTCCATGGGGTTAGCAGAATGCATCAGGAGCCTGGCTGGTGTTCGCTGCAGTCCTGCAGCTGATGGAGCGAATGTCTGATGGTGGACTGAACTGTTTATACAGCTGTGGCGTGGGTGTGTGTGTGCAGGCGGCGTGCCTACAGGGCTGCAAAACACATGCATGTATATAATCACATGCACTTCAATCACACAGCCTTCATGCGCCCGAACGGAAAGACTCACATACCTGAGGAGAAACGGACACACTCCATCGATAACGTCTGTGTGAAGAGGATAAATCAACTTGTCAGTCCATGTTATGATTTTTTATCATTGCTGTATCAAGCAAAAATGCTGATCATTGGCTGGTTCAGGCCTCTCAAATGAGAAGATTTGTTGCCTAACACTGTAAAGAGAAAGGGCTATCTTTGAATTGCAGACTGATGATGACGATGATGATGACAAACAATCGGCATCAGCTGAGCTTTGGGAATGACTTCCTGTCATTTAATTACCTTTTTCTATTCTGTTACAAGTGACTATTCTAAAATGACCCCCAGATGAATCACTTATAAAATAATACAGAAAACTTATTTTAGTTTAATTAGTTTATTTGACGTTATGGATATGAAGGATGACACACTTAAAGGTTTGTGCCTAAAGGCCTGTCTAAGAGTAGCTCGATTCAGGCTAATGTCAGCTAACGTCTGTACAGTAGAAATATCCAATGAAAACTATTCAACAGGACGTCACTGTAAGCTGCTACATAGCAGCAAAACTGCCATTTTTTCCATGTAAGTCTTCATCCAAATCTGAATACATGGAGAAAACTGTGCTTTTCAGAGACAGATCAAAATATCCATTCAACGCTAAGCTAAGCTAAGCTAAGCTAAGCTAATGTGAACAATGTTATTTGGTTGTCAGATGTCGGCATTATGTTTGGTGATCTGAAAGTTCTATATTTTTGAAAGTAATTTAAAGTCTTGCTAGTTTCTGTCTTTATAAGCTTGCCCATTACCCATTTGGCAGCTCGAAGGTGTAAATATTTCATAATAGCTCGTACGACAGCTTGTGTGATGCAGCACCTTTACTGTAGCAATGTGTAAATCTTCATTGTGTTGAAGTTTGAAATTAAGAACTCGCCATTTTTATTTCCAGATTTCCAATATATAATTTGATCTTGATAATTGTGCTGATATCTTGTTATTTTTACTGTGCAAAGGTAACTTATTTGAACTCTTGGCACCACACAACCTAAAACACCCGGTATTCATGCTGATATTGAACCTCTGCATGTGAGTCAGTAACAGTAGCTCTCACAGGCAGGACCTCAGAAACTGACACAAACTCATTGAGACGCACACAAAGACACATGTTCTCGCAGAGAGGTACAGCTTTTGTTCAGCGATAACAGGTGAAGGTGAATGTCACGCAGTGTGAGAGCGTTCCTCCCCCTCATCGGTGATGGTCTTGAGCTCCATTGTGCCGACTACACTCCGGCAGAACACATCGCAGCTCAGCTTTAGTACCTCGGATGCAAACCGCACTGGATGCTGAATTGAAATCCACTTTTCTATGGAAAATAACACAATGCTGACATTATACTGCACCTGTTTGTGATGTGTGTAGCCTCACAAAAGCATCAATATTGCGTCTTCAGTTTGCTCCATGTCAATCAAATCTACAGCATTAGGCTCCAGTAGGGCTCTGAAGGGAACAAGATATCCTCCTCTTTCCAAAAAACAACCATTCTTCTCACAAAAAAGGCAAACAGTATCAAACACAGCTAAAAACTCCACTACACACTGATTTCTCTGCCCTTCAAAGATGCTGAATTGGAATATTTTTGCTCACGAAATCATCCAAAAGCTTCTGGTGATTCACCGCTGTCGGCCGACGTGATGATTTTTCGTTGAGCAGACAGCAGGATGAGTGATTGCAAATATTTAAACGTACATTTGAGGCATTTAGCAGATGCTGTTTATCCAGAGAGACTGCCGGTGACCACAGTAGCAGAATAAAGCTTCGGTCTGATGATGGAGGTAATAAAACGTCTCCATTGCTGGAATGATGCATGACAGATAAAGCCTGCGGGGTAAAATTAATACAAAAACACACAGACTTAATTCCTCAAACAAAACTTGTTGTGCAGAGAATGCAGCAGAGTGGGATGTGGCTATATGATTCATTACAGCATTTAGATTTTAATCATGCTGCCGTCTCAACTGAACAGAAAGAATGTCAGTTCCCACACGGCCTCCGTTACACGCCTGCAGTACTGGAAGCGAGTTAAACTTCAGCACAGCTCTGGAAGGTCCTGCTGGGAACCGCTGGGACTCAAAGGTCACCACCATATCATACTGTTTGGCTTGTCTCCTTTGCCGTACGTCACTGCGTGTGCGCTGAGGCTTTTATTGTCTGCAACAAGTAAACAAGCGTTTCAGCTGTTCAAAACTTCGACCACGGCGACTGCACTGTATTCACTGCAGTGCTCCGAGTTACAGTGAATCATGAATGAGGATCATTTCTGGTACTTTTATTCACAATTTGTGTTTTGAACTGCAGTGAAATACTTGTCTGAAAACCAGCAGTAGTACCTCTCACACGTTTAATATGTTTGTCACATAAAAATGGTGGTTTACAGTAAAGTTTTCCAAAAAAAAAGGTTTGGTCATGGGTTAAAAAGAAAATAAGAAAGATAAGTCAGATTTTTGATGGTTATTCTACCCTCTGATACGATGCGAGACGTACAAATGTCAACTATAAAGCATCAAAAACAATCAAAGCAGCTCCCACAGGGGCTTTTGACCACATCACATGGTCTTCATCAGGCAGTCTTCAGCAGCTCATTGGCTGATATAACTTCATCCATAGCACGTCACGACTTATGAGCCTATTTCCTGAAGGTCCACTTGCTGTCTTTTTCCAGAGCTTTCAACTGGACCCAGTTGAAAACTCCCGTAAAGCCCGTCAGCGGACGCTGAGTTGGGATTGTTTTGTCACATTAAGATCTTTGATGCTTAATTGTAAATCAAAAAACCCACATTGAACCAACAGACACGGATGTTTACCATATTCCTCGTTCTATAATGATCCTAACATTTTGTGCTGTTCCTCTTTGAGGCCTGGATTTATTCTCTGTAGTGATACACAAACAAACTCCATTATTAGAAATTAGATCTTTTTAGCTTTGATTAGCGATCAGCAGCACCTCATTGATTGATAAGATAATTGTGCAGATTGAGAATTAATTTCCCTCCGTTCCCTTTTTGTTGCCTTACATTTACAGTCGCAGCAGCGAGCCGACTTCTCATTTGCTCAGTCGCTTCTCGCCGTTTGGTTGTTGCGTGTGCATATAATGGACTGCTTATTTCACATTACGGTTGTTTGTCTTCTTCCTGTTGGCTAATGTAGCTGTTCTCAATCACAGCATGTGCCGCATGGTGAGCAATTAGCAGAAATTAATTCCCCCTTTATCATATCACTGTTAGCGCCTGTGTTTCCGTGCTGATCACAAACAGTAGGAAATGCTTTTCTATGCTGATGATGACGGAGTCGCTCACCGGGGTGGGTCTCATTTGATCCACTATTAGAAGTATTATGAAGGCAACCAGGTTAAACAAGGGTAGAGGGAGGAAGGCAGCACAACCCTCAACAGTACCTGCAACTGTTTGCTAGAAGTGTGAAATACAGCATTAAAAATAAGCTTCCTGAAAGGTTTTAGGGTGTGAAAGAAAGCAGAAGTCTCCTCACATCAAGCCTTGCCTGAAGCTAATGTAAGTATCTGGTGAGCTAGCTAGTTTCAGTAATACATTTAGTCATCATCAAGGTTGTTTTTATGCCTCTGCACCAGCGACAGGTGCAACTGGAGGCATTTCGTTTTCAGGTTGGCCGTCCGTCCATATGTACATACTGTGTCCATCCCATTCTTCTAAATGTGATATCTCAGGAACACCATCAGGGAATTTCTTTGGAACGGACATGGAGTTGGACTCAAGGATGAACTGATTAGATTTTGGTGTTCAAAGGTCAAAGGTCACCCTGCACTGTGACCTCTCAAAGCACTTTTTTGGGCTACAACTCAAGAATTCTTATGCTAATTATGACGAACTTTGACACAAATGTCTCAGAGGACAAAATGAAGACGTGATGAGATTTTACATTCAAAAGGACAAAGGTCAGCTTCACTGTGACATCATAATGTGCCGTTGGTTGAGCTGATGTTGATCTTCAGGTGATTGTTGTAGCTCCATGTGATGAAGCTCTCTATCAGTCCTTTGCACTGAAGACAGCATGTTTCTCACTGGGCGTTATCCACTGGAATCATACATGTCGATACAGTGGAAAGATGGATATAAATGCAAACTGACTGGTTGGCAGTGGTAAACAACTGTGAGGTGGTAATTCTAGTTTTTAGGTTGTTTGAATTCACTTTACTCGTGCAGTGCAGTAACACACTGTGTACAAGATGTGCAACAATCCTGATTCCATCAAAGTTTGGATTCTCTGTAAAACAAAAATAAAGCCAGAATCCAAACAGTTGTAAATGAGCTGTTTACCGACAGCAGTTCTCTGAAGCGTTCCTGAGTCCATGTATAAATCTCCTTTATTTAATCTCCTTTTCCATCCTCGCTTATGAACGACTGAGCCTTTCCAGGATGCCCCTTTCATACCCAGTCATGACCCTCTCCCCTGTTCCCAATGAGCCTGTTTACCTGTGGAATGATCCAAACAGGTGTTTTTGGAGCGTCCCACATCTTTCCCAGTCTGTGAAACGTGTTGCTGCATCAGATTCACAATAAACACATATTCACAGAAATCAATGAAGCTGATGAGGAAAACATTAAACACATTGTCTTTGTGTTGTTTTCTATTGAGTATATGTCAAAAAAGACACATTGTGCAATTATGCAATGACTATTTTTGGCAGCATTCATATATATATTTGAAATTGTCATGAACATTAGCTGTAAGATGACAGTTTTGTTCAGGCTGTGTGTGATTTTAGAGGCACAGCTGCATATAAATGAACAGAAAGATGTGACTATGCTGTGTGAACAGATGTGACGGTGCTCTAGGCCGTGAAAATTGAGGCAATAATGTTTCGTCGCGAGTTGAAAGTGCTTCACCTTAAACGAAAACTTGCCACTTAAGCCAAAGCTGCGTGGCCCCGCCGCGATCATACAAACACACAGAGACGAGAAGGTTTGGAGACGAGTCCGAGCCGTCACACAAACACACTCCGCACACACGTCCATTAGCTACAGCTGACACCTGCACAGTCACATCGGCTGATTGTGGCGAATCAACACAGACTGCAAAAACACTCCAGCCGACAAATTAGTGCAAGTAAAGCAAGGCAGGAATCTCCAAACGCACCTTCAGTCTTTGTCCTCTCTCCACTCTGACGTGTGCACACGGCTTTGCTTACTCACTACCCACACATACCCATGATGAAGGTTATGTGTTACTGGGAACACTTCAGCAGGCCCAATGCGGTTGCTCTCTATCTAATCCCGTTTTGGTTTCTGAGAGTGTTGTTGAGAAAAATAAGCATTATCGTTTGTGTAGTTTTGCATCCATTCGAGGGTGAGACACAAAAGATCAGGAGAAGGAAAGCAAGGAGAATTCAGTGGTAATGTTTTTAGCCCACCGCTCCGTCATAACAGCCAATAATGGCACAGGTTTTTAAAGAAAGTTTAATGTTCCAGACATTATTGCACTTTCAACCAGCAGCACGGCTGTTCCCGAGCACTTTTGCTCCTTTAAAAGTGCTCTCCAGGCAAACAACGCGGCGCACAAATAATGTTTTCGATCGAGCAATCTCCCATAGGTCTGACCTTGGCAGCTTTTATCAGGTGATGAATACTTTGAAAAGATTGCATTGTTTTCCAGACCAGTACCACTGCTTTTTAGCCGGCCCCCCAAACACTGCAATCGCCTCAACCTTAAAGCCAAAAAACAAAAAAAAAGATAATGCCTGATTGTAGATTTCAGCAAACTGATCATTCTCTCCTGGTTTGGAAAAAACGAGATGACTGTTGATGAAATTTGTGTCTCTGAAAGGACATCTGAGACAGCCCCGTCCTCGGAGTCGCAGGTGCTGAAAGAGTTCGCCTCCACTTTGTAGACGCCGAGACATTTCGGGGTCGGGGGGGCACTAATTAAAATGTCTGTGTTTTGATAATACATATAAACAGCCAGTGCCTAACATGCACCCACCATGAAATGAGAGCGGCGCTGAGCGTAATGGATGAATACCTGTCTTCTAGGTGTCTGTCACGAGCGGCTGATTGCCAATCAATTAGAAAATGCCACGATGGAAAGTTGATTAGAGCGTTCGCCGCGGTGAAAATAGAACGTTGTGGAGATGCTTCTTGTTTATCTGATAGCATAAAAAAAATCAAATGAGTCATTTTTAGCGTGTGTGCGTCTAGTTTACTGCTGTTAAATGCAGAATTGAAGGTAAAGGGTTCCATCCCAGCGAGGCGCTGCCTCACAGGCGGCAACAGAAACTCATAACGATGTAATCTTTTCATTTTACTTTATGATTGATCGATTAAAGATTTGGCACTTTCACCTTCTATAGGATGCAGTTGAGTAATCATCTGACTGACACACGGTGTCTACAGTGAGTTCAGAGGGTTATCAGCATGAACGTAGACATTGAAAAGAGTTACCACCGAAAAATGTGCATTTTCCTCAGGCTTTATGATGCATGAACATAAATAATCTTAAACATGCCAAGAAAAGAAAAGTCTGAGGCTGTCAGCATATCCAAACAAACACCTTTGCTCTGTACATTGGTAGCTAGTTTGCAGCTAACCTCTGTGTACTTGGTGTATTGGCTGTTTGGGCCACTGCGGATATGAACTGCACAAACGATCCTGCAGATACCTACATTAAGCAAAAGGCTGCAAAACAATAAAATAAAACATCTGAGTTACACACAGAATATTTACCCTGAGGCAGAGGAGGAGCTCAGATGTATTGTAAATATTCCTTAAGTATCCTTGCACACATAATAATGTAGAGTTTAGATAATCAGAGGTCAGAAATGCCCTTTTTTAAGAGGGGAAATGAATCATCGAACAAAACGATGAGACTTCAGAACACAACAGAAAGACTGACACCGCTGCTCATTAGATTAAATTGCAATAATTCATTCTTACACATTTTCAATCATGTCCTTTCTTCAAATTGCTGCCAAGAGCTGCCAAAAGCAAGTTCTATCAAACTGAGAGGTATTCCCACCATGCCTGTAATGGTTATTTCACGAAGCTGAAAGGACAAGTGAGGATCCAGTGCAATATTTCAACACTTAGACCATCAGAACTTGGTGTTTACGCCATGCTTTATCGCCATTAGCAGCCAGACTGTAAACATCTCTAAAGATTATCGTTTTTTCTGTTCAAAGTTCACAACATATTTGCAGCTCTTCCCTCTGTCCTCTTCCCAGCCGGGATCGCACCACGTACTCTGGTCGTAAATCCTCAGCACCTTGTCCAGACATTCTTCTCCTGGAGAGTGCTGGCCGCCAGCACGTGCCGTCTCATTAGCATTGGCTCGCTTTCCTCAGATTAGCCATAATTAAACTGTGAAATTGGAGCCGTTACCTTAAGTCAGGACACGGCGAGGACACCATGAGCTTGGTGACAGCGCCGGGCGGGATGCTGAGGAGGTGGTGGGGGCATGCTGGCTCGCTGCCACCGGTCCTCCCCTCTGCTTTCAGGGAAACAGACGGCCGGGTCATGAAATAGGGATTCCCAGTGAGTGGCCTGGTCCAAGACGAAGTTTGAGCATTGTTGCTGTTAGTGTGCCTGTTTTAACCGGTTCACCGCAGCCAGGGGAAGTCACTTTAACTCACCATTCATGCACTTCACACCTCCTCACACTGACCACCGCAAACACCGTCTGTTATTGTCAACCGCTGAGTTTTTTGTGGTGTTGCTCTCAAACCTTTGAAGGTCTCAGAGGAGCTGAATCAGTGCAAGTTACTTTAAAATCATCTGAAAAGTCAGCTGGCAGTTTCTGGATTTGATAGCTTGGTGCTGGTGCGACGCTTCTTGTTAAGGTTTTGGTTTGAGCCGAGATGATCTGCCCACACAAGCTGATTTGCAGCAGTGTGTGCGTGCGTGTGTGTGTGTGTATATGATTTTTGAATTTATAGATAAAGTGTTCGTGTAAGGTTGTTCAGGTTCCATCTTTCATTTGGAGAAACAAACCTGGTCGTAGTTCATATGTGATGCCGTCATGGCGCTCAGGCAAACAAGATCCATCCTTAAATCTGTGACCTGAAACACCTGAAAACATCCCAAAGACATTAAGGTTTCATGCGTCGAGCAGCCAATTTTCTGACTCCTCCAAATCAGCGGCCTCTCCGTATCGTACAGTGGACTGCTGCTGTAAACGGATTCAGCAGCATTAATGTTGCATTAAATCAGTTGATTGGCTGTTTTTTTAATCTCATATCGCTGTCATGCTTCCCAGTCATCCAGCACAGACAGGCTTACAAGTCACATCCTTGCTTCATGATGCAATTTGTGTATAACAAACACGTTGCAGCATCCAGTACACTTAAACCACCTTTTCTCCAACATGCAGGTTCATAATCTTCCTCCGTGCCTTCGCTTTGAGCAAACGTACGCTTCTGAGTTCGTGTCCCTTACTTTGTTGTTTTTCCTCCTCGCTGAGGTTTGATGATTGATTGAGGTCTGAAAACTCCAGAACTGCACACACACACAAAAATACTTCTGTCTTAACCTTTGTTGTGCGACCAGGTAACCGTTAACCCCTCGTTTCTCTGCATGTCACTGTTCACTGAGCACCTTCCTCTGACAGATGACTGTTTCAACGAGGAGCCAAACCTTTCAGCACACATCATCCTCGACATTTACTAATGACCTGCATGACGTGTGAGCTTCAGCATGTTCAGCATCCTGCTTCGCCTTCATACACAAGCACGGCTTCTTCTGCGGTTTCCTGTTCAGTGCATTTGTTGCAGCAGTTGGAGGTTAAGTGCATTGAACAAAGTGCGTGGATGCACACTGAGAAAACAGAAGCAGACATCTGTATTATTGAAAGGAAAACTAGCTTTAAAGTGTATCCTCTTACGACGCAAAGCTTTCTATCACCAGTGCACATTAATGTAGACCCTTGTGTTGATGTTAAGCTCACTCTGAAAACCTGAGATTTTGTCCACCGTCCAGGTCATTACTGGGTTGTTGCAGACTCATCAGACATGTAGTGACTAGTTATCATCTCTGAGCCTCCACAGGACTCATTAAGGAGGTTTTAATGAAAGAGAAAAACTTGCAGGTTTTTGCACCTTGGGATGCAAATATCAGCCTGACTGACCTGTGAGGTGAGTTTCATTTCACATGGCTGGACCTAAGGACCCGGGCCGGCCTGCTCGTGGCGTTTGTGTTTTTCAGTGAAGGTTTTTGTTATTATCGTTGAAATAATGCACCGAAATGACTGCAGACTGTTGGTGTATTCAGATTAGTTTAGTTTAGTTTATTCAGTGCGTCTCGTTGGGTCCCAGCGAGAGTGTAAAAACATGGCCGACAGTGGTGAAGCCAGACTTGGAGAGGAGGACGAGCGAGCGCACCAGAGAAATGCCTGACGGCCTCGCTGAGCGCGGAGGCCGTCCTGCTGGAGCTGTGCATGCGAGGGGCGGGTGGGATGCTGTGGGAGGTGAAGGGGGAGTGCAGGGGGGTTCGGGCCCAGGGGGTCGTTGTCATGACGATGACATGGGTCTGGACCGATGGGGTGCAGCTAATGATGAATAATTATGCGAGTTTTTTTTTTTTTTTTTTAATATTGTTGTTCTTTTTTTTCCCTCCTCCTGTTGTGAAAATTGTGACCTCGCCCCTGATTTCCTGCCGTTCGGAAAAACAAGAAATGACTTTGATGAATGGAGACTAAACGGCGCTGCAGAGAATCCGGTTTGCCACGGAAACAACGCTCCCCTCGGGCAGGGTCGCTGCCATTTTGTAATACGTGCTCTCCAGGTCACATGTATTTAATATTCCGCGGCTGACTGTTTGCAGCGGCGAATGGCGCCGTGCTAGCTCGTGCACGGTGCATTAATGCACAATGCGCTGATGGAGTTAAGCACATGTTGTGGCTGGCAGGTTGTGGTTAACACATATTAAGCCAAACAGGAAGCTTCGCACAGTAACCAGTCAGCTAATGAAGGCGGTCTAACCTGAAGGCTGAACTGTCTGCTGTGAGTGAAATGACATAAGAGAACTAAAGTCTAACTTTCATTTGAATAAGTGATTATTGTCCATGTCTGGGGGTTTGTGTGTCCCAACTTGACGACCCAGTGTCCCCAAAAGATTAAAACGAAGACATTTTGACGCTGCTAATTTCGTGCAGACTTCTTTGAATCGGCTGGCTGTGGATTGCTTTGCCCTGTGCTCTGTGTTATCTTTCCTTGGAGATATTTTTAGTTGAATTTGTCCAGGTTTCGAGACGCTGCAAACACACAGTTCCCACAGTGCTGAAAAAATGAATATCTGCTCCCGAAGTAATGTCCTCATCTCTCACTGTGAACACTTTCATTGGTACTTTAAGTGCTTTCTTCTGAAGAACTAGTTCCTGGATGTTTAGATTTTGGGTGAACCAATCCTTTTTATGTTGAGACAAATCCCACACAGAGACCAGCAGCAACCATACATTAGTACCTGCCCTGTCTGTGGCACCCACCACAAGCCCATTTGTCCCCACTGAAGACATAAATCTTTAAAAACAGCCCACTAGTGCTACTGTAATCCTGAAACAGCTGGTCACTGTAGTTTTTATCGAACGGTGCTCAAACAGCAGGAAACAGGGCGTTTGTTGGGGACTATTTTCAGTCGTGGAGTATTTATGGCAGCAGGACGGTGTGTGTTTGTGTGTGTGTGTGTGTGTGTGTGTGTGTGTGTGTGTGTGTGTGTGTGTGTGTGTGTGTGTGTGTGTGTGTGTGTGTGTGTGTGTGTGTGTGGGATGGAGTCAAATAAACTACAGTGTGTGTGTTCATGACAGTAAAGGAACATGTCAGCCAGTGCAACAGCGTGGACAACAATGGAGCGCTATGGCACAGAGGAAGAAGATCTATCAGATTTAACGGACAAAACTGTAAAAGCTTAAAAAGTACTATGTATCACAATCGTTGTATTTTTACTTTCACCTAGAAGATAACAGCTGTAATCAAACCACAGTCTTTTTAGCTGCGTGAAGCTGTTTGCAGTGTGGAGCTGCTTCGTCTCCCTGTCCAACGCTCTGGTCTGGAGTGAAAAGTCTGCTGAAATGCTGTTGAGTGGATCGCCATGAAAGTTCATCTTACAATAAATTCCCACAAAACATAATGAGACCTCGTTGTGTGTGGCAGCTTCAGCTCCTCTCTTTCACTCTGTCTCTTCATGTAATGCTGGTGTGAAGACACGAGCAGCCGTCTCATTTGGTTGCTGCTCATTTAACCTCGAGATTTTGCTTTCTTTCAGTTCGTGTGCCCATGAATCCCTCAAACGCTCCCTGAAAGAACTTCCGAACCGCTCCCCTTTGACTGGCAGCTTTGCGCTTTTTGAGTGTATTTCAGTGCTGCTGAGCCGAATGTTGAAAAGCAAAATATGTGCAGGAAAACATGCGCTGGAGAAAGATGCACACACACACACACACACACACACACGAGACATCAGAAAGCGCACACAGCCATGCACATTCACTCCGAACACACACTTCCTAATCAACTCCTAACCCTTCCACACATGAACACACAAACTAGCACTTGTTCAAGACACACTGCCTCATACATGCCATCAACCCCTCACTCTCTCACACACACACACACACACACACACACACACACACACACACACACACACACACACCGGCAGCCAGCAGGCGGACGTGTGGGTGATTGAATGTGAGGGAGAGGCGAGACGACAAGCGTAGCATTCACCTTGATCAACAGCCTTTTCTCGGCTTTGAAGCGCGGCGCATGCTAACGCTGCTGCTCTATTTTAACAAGCTAATCTGGGCAGAGAGTCAACGGCAGCACACTGTAACTGCTCACACACACACACACACACACAACCTTGCTGTGTTCGGAGGCTTCTGCATGTGGGTTCTTGCATGCATGTGTAGGTTTTTGTGGTTTGTGTGTCGGATGCAGATTGAGAGCTAATCAGATAAACGTCTGATAATTATATTAATGTGAGTTTCATGTGACTTCTGTCTGGAGGCCTTCATGGTCAGGAGTCTGGTTTAGAGATGTTTTAAAGCATATTTTGTGTTGTTTGTTCATGCATTATGCATCGTTAAGGCCACTTGTACTGCACTTACATGCAGTCTTCATACATTTCAGGTGGATCAACTCACTCTGATATCAAAAAAGCCAAATGTAAATGAAACCAAAAGGCTTTCAAGATGAACTGAAATTCAATTACTCAATCTAATGCATTCGAGACAAAAGTTGAAGAGGTGTGAAATGCATCTATCTCTGGAAGATATATGTAAATAATATATGTAATGTAACTAAAATGATGACAGCTGAGGTGACGCTGTGGTTTCATTAAAATAAGCCATCTGCCGCATTCACGCACAAGGCAACAGGTAGAAAATGGCTCCGGTGATGTCAGCACACGCCGTAAGGCCTACAAGCTGTTTAGCATTTGTCTGATCAGTGCAGCCATTGAATGATTCAACACAAGCAAAGAGAGCTGTTGTCCATCCATCTGAGTCATCCGTGTGGTTATTCTTTTCCTGCCATTTCTGGTCGTTAACAAACAACTTGAAGTGGTCTGAGCGGGCTAATGGAGACGCATGTACGTGGCTTCTTGATCAAGGTTAGGAAAAGAAGGGAATATACCAAAGTCGACTGAAGATCCTAAAACACGAACAGTGTACAAGTGAAGACGAGACGAGACAATGTTGAGGAAGTGCAGATGAGAACCCTCCAAAGACCGTCCTCAATGTTTTTCTAAAACTCCTTCTTTATGAACCTCCATGTTGGCTGCAGGCTCGCTGCTGTACAGAACCGTGCATCTATTAGATATTTATTTGTGACACGGAGGGAAGAAAACAATCTACCGGGACCCACAAGCAGATGTAAAAACGGCTTTAACGACGTGAGAAAAGTCATTGTTATCACCTTCCCCTCAGTCTGCGTCTCATAAGAAAATAACCCTCGATTTATTTTGCACAGCTCTGAGGCACCCTCCTCACAGCAGAGGAGATGGCTGATAAAGGTGATGGTTGAGGGGGATCCATCCATCCTTCCCTCCCTCCATTGCTGCAACCTGCCTCTGCTACAGAAAAGACTCCATTTGATGTGTGAGGAGGCAGGGGGACAGAAAACGTCTCTCTGTGCTTGCAGACAAAAGCCGGCTCTTTCAAAATGTCATTGCTTTCTCAGCCAGGTGGCGGACACACTGCCCTGAACTGGTCGGATCGAGTTGTTGAAATAAGTCTGGGGCCTTGATGCTATCGTGACCAGCGAATGAAAAGGCATTATATCTGTGAGACGGCAGGCTGTGGCAGTGACGTCATTGGATGAAATATATTACGGTTTAGAACGTACTCAGTGCAGCACTGTGGTGCATCAACGCCACCATTTCCCTCTTTAAACAAGCCAGGTTCAGGTTACCCCTACTTTCCATTGGGCACGCGCCATCCGTGTTAAGTCCACAGCGCGTATGATGGAGCTGATCCACCGGGGGCGCTCTTTCTCCGTTTCACAAGTGTCCCAAAAGCGTCTTGGAGAATACACGCCAAGTCTGTTGTTGGTGTATTGAGCCAGACAGGAAGTCAGACACAGGCACGATGTCCACGGTCGTATATCAACAATAAACGCAATTGAAACAGACTATTAAAGAAACCATTTGACTGTGGTAGAAGCACCAAAATCAAAGGAAAATGGCCAAATAGGTACGATCTTCTGAAATGTGACTGGCGGGGAATTGAGGCGCGGTGAGGACGGACATCATGGACATGCGCCCGGTGGAAATCTCAGGTCAGGGGAAGCTGATGAAAAGAAACACTGACCATCAAGAGGAAATGGGAAACAGATCACGGTCACAAACTTTGCATACACAGCCCCTCCTCAGCTGCTCATTAAGTGATTCATTGTTGGACCATAGGCAGTTTGCAGAGTGTTACTTGTCCTCTACACACTGGAGAGTGACTTAATGACACAAACTAGCACATTTCCAGATGCAGTTCGATTGCCGATACACCTGTTTGGGGGTAAGTGGGTACAAATGGACCCACACCTGTTCAGAAATGATGTATGATGTGGTTCAAGCACTTTCCTGTCATTTCAACCCACGAATCATTGTTATCTAATGTAAAAAGGAAGCAGGAACGAGTGAGTCCTTCTGATCTGATTCATGGCTTCGACCTGAGCAACGCTCAGATTTCTCGTCACATGATGTGATTTTCTGCGATGCATCATTGCTTGATGCGTATTGGACTTCAGATGCTCACCTTTATTTTCACACCTGGTGTTTTTAACGCCTTCTCATTATCCTCGTTCAGATTGGCTGTCTGTCCTCCAGAGCAAAACCTGCATTTAAGCCATTTGAGGTTGTGGCGAATCAGCTGCAGACTCTAAAAACATCAAGCAAAAGTTCGTGAGTTGTGCGCTTTGGGGAAACTTTGGAAACTTCGATGTCTCTGAGAACTTCTTAATGACGTTTAATCAGTGATTAGAGGCCCGTCTCTTTCAGCCTCAACTCTTTAAATTTGAACAACTTTTATTTTTTGTTAGCTGAAAACACATTTTTTTTATCAGTGTTGCGTTGCGTATGTTCAGATTACCTTTACATCTACCTGCTCAGACTGATCCAATCACAGTGCATTCACTCTTTGCATTAACAAGCTTTTTCCAGATAGCATGTCTGGATGCAGAAAGTAATTTGATACCAGGTGTAAATGGAGTCTAAATGACCAGCGCTGTTGTTTTCTGCAGAGGTCTGTTGTCCGGCTAACTTCAGCAGGAAAACATTTACATGTTTGAACAAACGGCCGGCTGTCTTTTTCCTGGTGAGGACAGTCTCTCATTACTTAATGGCAGGTGACAACAGTCAGCACACAGCACCTTTAAGCTCTCAGGGTATGATTGGACTGCCGAAATGGAGCTCACGGACTTCGACCGGCTGGTCGAGGCTGTCAGGAGAATTGTTTCATGCTCGTCTCTCTGACTGCAGAGGCAAGACAGTAACATCGGCCTCTGCTGTCAAGCCATTTTCCAGCTCGTAAAGTGAGCTTAGCTTTGGGTACAAGACAGCATCTGTGCGTGTGCGTGTGTGTGTGTGCGTGTGTGTGTGTGTGAAAAACTGAGCCTGGGCAATAGAAAGATGGAGAATCAAGTTCAAAGGCAGAGGCATAAAGCGTGTTTGTAGACCGGTGTAGATGCAGAATGCATATACGGAAAAATTCAAATACATGAATACGTGTATTTCCGTGTGTGTGCACGCTGAATGCTTGCTGTTTTGAATGAGTCTGACAAAGAAAAGCAGAGCGTGCTGCAGTAAAAGTGCATGACATTGAG